>NC_134483.1:134724515-135075765 GCF_040206685.1 Ascaphus truei | reverse complement strand
ATCTATGTCACGTTGACACACTCCTTTCCCCCCTCCGGATACCCTGTCTGGAGAGCAAACATTTGCTATAAATTGTGAAAAATCATGCTTCTCAGAAATTCAAGAAACTACACTTGGGTGCAACAATTGAACCAAATCACCAACAACAACAAATTGCAGTATATAAAAAGGGCCATATGATCTTGCACATTTAATGCATGGTTAACATTACAGTTTTCACAAATTAGACTTTGCTGCATTTTGTCTGGTTTACGAACGTCAGTAAATTTCTACTACACAAGCACAGTTTGTGTCAGTTGACCTTTCAATGTAAAAACAGGTGGGCACCTATGCAAATATATAGCTACTTTTGCAGGGGACTATTTAGTTATAGAAATGCCCTGTGGAATTTTTATCAACATATTTATTGGGGTATCCAACTTTGATTTGCCAATTACATGGTATGTGCGATATTCTGCCACTGCATCGAAAAACTGAAAGTCAAGTCTCTCTGTACATCAGTTTTTTTTTGTACAGGAAGTGAAGAGTAGTAAAAGCTACTGCAAAATTAGTTGCACTTCCCCTAACAATAGACAATCAAAAGAGTATACTTTATTCAAAATTCTAGTGTTAAAAACTAGTTTCGGTTCATGAAAGTGTAATAAGAGTGATTGTTTTCATGCAACCATTTAAAAATAGAGCAAAAATAGGTGTCCAATCACGTATCTTACACTATCGTGAATACAGTCCTAATATTGTAAAAAAGGTGTGTGTGTATTATATAATATATACATATACACACACACACACACACACACACACACACACACACACACACACACACACACACACACACACACACACACACACACACACACACACAAACCTCCAATGTTGCTTTAATCAGTAAAGATATGTTTAGGTGTACAAGTAAGAGAAGAACTTCTCTGCCAGAGGAACTGCAATCCGCTGAAAATAAAAGGCATCTCTAGTAGCGAAGAGTAGTGGTGGTAAATTTGATTACATTAAGTCAACTACATTGGGTTTTTTTCAGTAACAGGCTATTATTTCTAAAATACATCAGCAAAAACGTCAATCTTGTAATATTTACCTAGTTTCTAAAGTGTTTTTTGTTTGTTTGATTATATGCACCTCAATGCTGTTTTAATGTGTATTTTTCTTTTTTGTTTTAACTTGCCTCAACTTGTCGGTCACAGAACTGATCCATGGTCCCCTAACATCACAGTTGCCAAACTTGTCCACTGGGCAAGAATGCAGCCCACAAAAAGTTGGATGGCCAATGGGAAAGGATGTTGCAACTTTCTCTTTGCAGGTGACCATGAATGAGCTCCAAGTAACCCCTCTGGTTCAAGGAAACTTAAGAAAAACAATATTTGGGGGGCAGGGAGGAAGTTATGCGTCTTTAAAATAAATCCATTTGTAAGTACATTACACTAAAAATATCAATGAAGACTGCACAACTTTGCCATTTTAATGCCAGTAACACATAGCTCTGCACTGTACAGCTTTAGCTCAGCAATGGAACTGCTGAATAGATGACGCAAGGTGCCTCATACCAGCTTCTCCGGACAGCCCACTAGGTCATCTCATTCACTTGTAGAACAATCCTCCTTGTGAATGATGCTCTGCTGGAGCCAACTATACAAAGACTGACATTTAAAAGGCTACATTTTTTTTCCAGGAGACCATGGATGTGAAGTGGATGGACAGTGCCAAGCATTTATCAGCAGAACGTATAAAAACAAACGGCTCATTGTTTCAGTCACACTACAAAACATTGCCTAATTTTACAGAAAGAGAGAATGGGTCACAAGTAGATATATATATGCAAGTCTTACCAGTTTTATTTAATTTATCCAAGACTGTATTTACAGCCTTGTTTCCCGTGTAAGGGAATGAAGATTTCAAATTAGGCTGAATGTGTACTTGGTGAAGTAGGGAAGGTACAAATAGCAGTAATGAGGACATCTGGTTCCTTGAATGTTTTTCTTCAAGATGGGTGCCAGATGGAAAGTGGTGGGAAGAACCTTGTAAAAAGACAGTGCTTGCTATGAGGACAACACTGTCAGATGTGAGATGCCAGCAATTCATAAAGCAAAAAAAGTGTGTGGTGTATCACACCGTAATCAAAATCTTTATTAAAATATATATATATATATATATATATAGTAAAAAGAAGGAAATGCAGGAGGCGGCAATAATTGTAATTCCCAAGGAAGGTAAAGATCCTATGCTATCCCCAAGTTATAGGCCTATTTCGCTTATCAACACTGATATAAAATTATTTGCCAAAATACTGGCTGCGTGTTTAAACAAACCACTGAACACGCTGATCCATCCAGACCATGTGGGTTTTACCCCGGAGAGGCAGGCGTCTGATAATATTCGCAGAATTATAAATATAATCCATAATAGCAACAGAAACCAAAACCTGAACCTAATTCTGGGCTGGACGCAGAGAAGGCATCCGACAGAGTAGTGTGGCCCTTTATGTTTCAGGTAATGAATAAAATGGGAAAACATGACAGTTTTATCAAAAAGGTGTCCAGGCTTTGTATATAGATCCCACAGCCACAGTTCGGACCTCAGGCTATATCTCAGCTCCATTCCAAATCACAAACTGCACCAGGCAGGGATGCCCACAGTCACTGTTGCTGTTTGCATTGTATATAGAAGCTTTGGCATCCAAAATAAGAGAGAATTGCGATATAGAGGGAGTAACGATAGGGAATACAAGGTATCCCTATTCGCAGACAATGTCCTATTGTCACTCACAAACCCAAAAATATCAATACAAAAACTATTTCATAAAGTAGAAGAATTTGGCATATATTCAAATTTCAAAATAAACCACACCAAATCAGAGGCCCCAAGTTTAAATATTCCGGCAGAGGACAAGCTATCAATGAAAAACAAATTTTCCATTCGATGGATGTCAGACAAGATTTAATATTTGGGAGTATACATAACAGGGACATATGATCAACTTTATGAGACAAATTACCCGGCATTTATTAAAGAGTTGAAAAAAGATCTAAAGACCTGGGATAAACCCCAAATAATCATGGACAGGCAGAATAGCTTCGGTTAAAATGAACACACTACCCAGAATGCTGTATCTATTTCAGGGGTTTCCTGTCATAGTCCGACAAAAAGATATTAAAGAACTAGAAAAAGAAAGAACACCATTTATATGGCATGGCAGAAAGCCAAGAATAAAGAAAAGGTTAATGGGGACACAACAACACTAGGGGTTATGTCTCAACCAGACCAACCAAATATTATGCGGCAGCCAGGATAAGCCCTCTTATATACTGGTCAATGGAGGACGGAGAGAGGCCATGGGTGGATATAGAAAGAGCAGAGGCTTAGACGAAGGATATGGCAACGCTACTTTGGATAAAAAAAAAAAAAAAGGAGTTGAGATCCGAATCTATTAGGACACAACCAGTTATTTTGCACTCTTTAAAACTATGGGATAAAGTATGTAGGGCTAAAACGATCTAGTCTATTCCTTCACCAGTGACTCCAATGTTGTCTAATCCGGGGTTTGTTCCGGCTCTCCGATCAAAGGTATTTAGAATATGGAGAGAAACGGGTCTGAGGAGACTCTGGGATGTGGAGAAATCAGATAGGATTAAAACATTGCAGGGGGGGGGGGGGGAAAGAAGAGTTTGACATACCAGATATGCATTCATATCAGTATTTTCTGGTAAGGCTCTACGCTACTTCAATACAGCCCACATAGGATGTCTTCAGACCTCTGACAATTTTCGAGAATTTATATTCAGCAGGAGAATAGCAAAGGCACCACAGCACAACTGTATCAAATCCAGATCACACCGAAAGTGGAGCAACCAAGCAGTTTTGGGCGGACACTAGAGAGGGAAGAGTGCCTGAAGATATATGAGAGATCTGCAAGAGCGTCTAGGTGCTCGGCAGTCCGAGAAAATCAACCTTAAGATATTAGTGATGCAGCGGCCATTACTCGAACACATCACAGCGCCGATTTTGAGTTCTCTGCTGTTCCCCACGCAGCATGAACGTGGCCAATCGCCCCAGGCACCCGCGCTTATCGCGGATGTTTTGTTTGAATTTCATGGATTCTGTTTCTTCATTTACATTAAAATGGATGAATTGTAATGTGTACAGTACTGTGCTTCTGTGCCAATTTCATTTTTTTAAGAGCCAGAACACTAAAATTTGTTTTTCTGCACTCGCATCTTAGTGTGGGAAGGCTGGAATTCATCCCGCGGTTTCAAATCGGGATTCCAATGTACATGACGCGTGAAGTGTTCGAATAACGGCCGCTGCATCAGACATCCCAGCTAGACTCCACTTGTTTTTTTTTTCAGCCACCTCCCCTCAGTGTTGGCGAAACTGCGGTCAGATAGGCTCGTTTAAACATATCTGGTGGACCTGTCCCAAGCTAGTACTATTCTGGGGAAAAATGTAAACGATAATCAGGAGAATAACGGGATATTCCTCCTTGGAATATGGAGGCAGTATTAATTTTGAAACAAAGAGGATTTAGAGGACCACAGATAAACTAATGATTTATATTCTTTCCTTAGCTAAAGCAGTAATAGCTAGAAATTGGAAACAGGTTGACCCACCGACAATGACTGAAGTAAAAAACAAACTAAACTATATTATGGCAATGGAAAAACTTACCAGTTTAATTCAGGATAGACACGAAGGCTATCTGAAGATATGGGTGCCATGAATGATTTATTGGGAAGCAAATGTTTAATAAAATCTCTTTTTATTTTTTCCCCAACACAATAGTATGTGACTGTAATGTGAACTACGCCGAAAAGTAAATGCATGTGTAACAAAAGTATAATTGGTTGTACTGAAAATAAGGAAAATATGGAAATGTATCCCCCACCCACCTATTTTTGTTTTGTACCACCTCCCCCCACCATAAAAATAACATGTGTAAAAAGAACAATAAAATACAAGGTTTAAAAATTTTTTTTTTTTAAAAATAGCAAAAATGTAGTTTGATTTTGCGGTGTTCTATATGATAATGTAGTAAAAACTTTTTGATTTGATTTGTACTGTGTTACTCCCTCCCAAAACGTTTATTAAATTTCTGATGTAGTCAGTATCCAACAGGATTGACCATTGATATTTGACCATAGCACCACTGTTGACAATTATTTTGCTTGTTTTGATAGTGTACTGAATTTTTTTTCCATTGTTCAATGCCAGGTGCCAGTATAAACAAACAGCAAGGAAAAGGCAGGTCTGCATTACAAGGCACAAGTACAATACCAGTACAGGCAAGATGCAAGACTGACAATCCCATGCTCTTGAATCCAGGTACCACTTTCTGTTCCTGAAATACTAGGCCCCAAAGTATGAGGTGACAATGATAATATGGTCTCGGAAATGTGGGGAGAGCAAAACACCGAAAAAATAGAAAAAATATGTATAGAGCAATATTGTATATATAATGTGAATAATGAAAAAAAAATGTGCACTCACAGTGTGATGGTTAACATCAGGCACCAAACCTCATGTCGGACACAATGCTTTTTCCTGGCCCGGCGTAGATACGCTGAGATATTGTATATCAGATGAGGTGAGATGTGGTAATCCCAGAAAAGAAAGAACAGGATGGTGCAGATCGTAATGACAATGCATTCGAATCAAGTATGTTTCTTACAAATGTGCACTCGCATGATAAAAAAAAAAAATATCTTTAAAGCAGGAGTCAGCTCGCAGCGGACGAAGTACGCAGCGAAACACATCGAGTCATCGTGAGTGTCACCAATCGGAGGGAAGAGACGTCATCACGCAGGTCACGGAATGGGAAGCAAGCAGACCCAGGTGTTCGAGGGAGCCGGTGGCACATCCGGTCCTCGGTGCAATAGTGTGGGTGAGATCAGTCTCCCATGCAGGGATCACGAACCTCCGTGACACCCTTTTGTTTTCTATTTATGCTTTAAAGATTTTTTTTTTTTATCATGCGAGTGCACATTCGTAAGAAACGTAATTGATACGAATACATTGTCATTACGATCTGCACCATCCTGTTCTTTCTTTTCTGGGATTACCACATCTCACCTCATACAATATCTGAGTGTATCTACGCCGGGCCAGGAAAAAACATTCTGAGTCCGACATAGGGTTTGGTGCCTGATTTTAACCATCACTTTGTGAGTGCGCATTTTTGCAATACTGGTTATTCATTTTGATCGTAGGAAAATCATTTTTCCACGGTTTATACATCTTTAATATCAGTGCATCGTTTCTAAACAATTTTTCACGTTTTGCACAGAGTTCTTTGTGTATATTTATAAATAGTGCTTTTCACTTTATGCATGAATTTGTCTTTGATATTGAATTTCACATTCACACAAATAGAGCGCAAGGGGAATATTTCTGTTCACGACAATAATATGTAATACCTACCAGAGATGTTCAAATAAACAAAGTAAAAAAAACACAAAAACATGCTTGGGGAACAATACTGGGACAAACTTTACACTAAATGAATTTTGCTTGTTATTAAAAAGAAATAAAAAGGGGGGGGGGGAATAAATTGGCTGGTGTATATTAATTGGGAGTGGATGCACTGTAAAAGTAATGACAAGAGTCTCCACCAGACTTCTGCCGGGGAGATTGGAGTGCATCCCTTGAGAAGCTCTGGACTTCAGAGGAGAAGACTAGTGAACCGTCTTTTTCTGTGAACCACCAGCTGAAACAAGGAATTCTACACTCAAGCCAACAGAAAAATGGAAACTGGTAAACAAATATATGGTCCCTTTTCACTGCTCTCCATAAAAAGTTGCCTCAGTTCCTGAAGTGTGCCAGCTGCCAGGACTATTAGAAACTGCCACGTTATGGAATTAAAAACTAATGCACTAAAAAAAATAAAAAAATATGTCAAACCACACTTTTCTTACGGACAAAAACACAACGTGGAAAGGTTTAAATGGAACACTCACCAAGTACAATGACTACTGTTTTCAGCAGACTCATCATGGTGTCACGATTCCTTCTGGGACCAGAGCTATGCCTAGACATCCTCATAGTCCTCTGCCGTACGTAAACAAAAATATGGGCGTAGAGAACCACCATAACCACAAAAGTAACCAAGTTGAAAATGGCCCAGAAAACCAAGTACGAATCACTGTAGAGTGGAGCCATATTTGAGCAGTGTTCCAGGTCGCAGATGCAGTTCCAGCCAACGCTTGGTATTGCACCCATCACAATGGCCATAGTCCAGATAACAACGATCACCACCACCACCCTTCTGTTGCTCATCCTGGTGTGTAGCTGCATTCGAAATACTGTGATGTGCCTTTCTATGGCGATTGCTAACAAATTAGCTACAGAGGCAGTCAGGCTAGTGTCAATTAGACCCTGGCGGAGTAGCCAGGTGCTAACTGTTAGCCTTCTGGTGTTGGGTCCCGTGTTGAACATCAGGTAAAAATAGGCTAGCCCCGCAAAAAAGTCTGCAGCAGCCAAGTTGGCCATTAAGTAATAAATAGGAAAATGGAAACGGCGGTTGACATAAATAGCCACCATAACCAAGAGGTTGGCTAACATGATGAATATGCACACAGTGATTCCAAGTCCCATCACCAGCTTGCTGACCGTATTCCATTCCGTAGCTAGATATTTCCCACTCCGGTTGTAAAAGAAGGCAATTGTTTCATTGTAGTAGCACTGGGGTTCATTCAATGCAGAAGTCTAGGGGAGGAAGAAAAAAAAATGAAACCATTATTAATTAAAATTAACTGATGAAAGATGTAAATCACACCAACAAGTGTGTTGTGTGGCACACTAGCATGTTTCTGGGGGTTTTTATTTTTATCTAAATTCAGCGCCAAAATGTGATTATTAAAGATCTACTACTATGTTAACATTTGTTCTTTATAGCTTACAACTGTAAGCTATATAACATTAGTACAGAATCAGTGGATAAATCAAGTCTCTACTGGCAGACATTGCACCAGCACTAGGTACAGTCGCTCAACAGCTTCATTGTAGAAGCAGACATTGCTTGGTAAAGACCATATATGTTAAGGAAAAGCAGTACTTGAATGCAAATAAGAGAGGACTTTGAATTTCAAATTCTAACCAGTAGCAAATTTGTTCCCCTTGACATTCTGCAAAAAAACATTGTAGCCTTAGCCCTGTCAAAATGCAATCACCTACTTTTTCTTAATATTTAATCTGAAAGAGCCAGGAACTGTAGATTAAAACCAGAGTTGGCACCAAATCTTACTCTTCCGGCTTTCTTACCCAAGATCTATTTCCAAGGTTGCAAAATTGTGTGTCACCTATGATATCGTTGTGGCAGGACATCTATCACTGAAGGAAGCTGCCCTGCAAAAAAAAAAAGTACTCCGGAAATGTTATGTCTGCCATTTGTAGGATCTGAAACCATATGCCGACAATTAATGCTGAAAGGACGAAGGGGCAAGTTATGGGGTCAGGTCTGCCTTTGAAGCGAGTAAAACCCAGTATGAATTACAGTGTCCACTCCCTGGGACCTTGAGCAGGTCACGAGCTCACGTGCTCTAGGCATCAAAAGTATCATTAGTATACAGGTTGAAGATCACCGACTATAATAATTGTGTCTACTTGATATTAAACGGTGCATTCATGAAAATATACACAGATTAAGCCTGTGCAGTCAGTACAGTTTTTAAGATCCTACATACAGAAGTAACCATTTGTACATAATGACACAGAAAATGCCTAGAGGCGACATTTTCTAACACTGCAAAAGAATCTTTTGGAAGTAGTGAAACTAACAAAAACAGTACAAAATTAATTGCAATGGAGACAAATACTCGCTATAACACAAGGGGGAAAAAAATGACAACTTCTGCTCAGATCAGTCGATACAGTTTTAGACCAAATGGGAAAAAAACAACTGCCGTTTACAAATATCACAGCGTGAAGGTAAAAAGTTTTAAATAAAGTCATAGGGAAGGGGAAAAAGCACCTAAAAATCACAAAGGAGAAATGTTGGAGGTGTGTTATTGAATTAGGGTTCCGCCCATTCACAAATACTGTGTTGGGAAAGTGCAATGGGCGAGATGTGGAAGTGCTGTAAATCAGACTTATAAAACCAGTCAAACTTCCCTATAAAAGAAAAAAAAACTAAACTAAATCAGTTACTGAAAATATAGAAGGACTAGATTCAGAAATGTTTAGATAAGGGCAAATGTATGAAAAATTGCCAAGCAATTACAAACGATATTAGCTTTTGTAGACTGTAGAAATAGGCATACTGTATGGGGAATTTTTTTTTTTAATATACTGTAATATGATGAACACATTCGGAAATGAGAGATCTTCGGGCTACTGACTTGAAGCGTACATAGAAAAGTTAAAGAAACTGGTATACTGTGTGCGTTCATTGGAATAACCATACCCCAAATATTCATTGTTTGCACTGTTGAATACCCATTATTAGGATTATATAGTTATAATGCACCAACATACAGTATTCTGCAGCACAGTGCAATGGGAAAAGTCGAAATGAAGACAATGGGAAACAAGATGACCGCATTTATATACACTGGTACAGTAGTAATGGAGGACCCTATTAAATGGAACTTACAAACTAACAATAAGGAAGAGTGGAAAGAAAAAGGTATAAATGGGAAATAGAGTGTGACGAGGGTGCTAGATGTTGCTCGCCATGAAATTAGCAGTTGGGATGCTCTTCACTTGGTAAAAGTTTATATCTTATGGTAAAAAGCAGAGGAAGCATTGAGGATACTGCATATCCTTTATTTAATAGACACATTCAGTGTCTATCTGTTGAGAAGTATGATGACGCAATGACGACGTATCAACTTCCTTTTACGCTTCACACTGTATTTGAAGGGTCCGTCATGATAATATCATGAGATATTCAGGGTTTTTTTTGTCAAACTGGTGCTTCAGGGGTTAATGAGCTACAGCTTGAGTTTAGAAATACCATATGCTGGGCTTAATTGGAGTTGGATTTTAAAGGTACCAAGTCATGTTTAATGGCCTATTAACGCCTTGGCCAGGCCTAGTGTTAAATTGATATGATCTCGAGATAAGGGCAGTTGTCTTGCCAGAGGTGGGAATAAAATATGGCCCCTGTGAGAACTTTGTAAACATGGTTCTTTTAGATCTAGCTTCAAAGGCATTCTCTGGAGGGTTTTGCAAGGTTCAGGGGGGCATGGCTAAGAAAGTATTCAACATAAGAATGACTATTAAATATGAGAATATCATGTGATGTCATCTCCTCTGCCTAATAAGAGTTACAAATCTGTAACAGTGTCACAGAATGGCATTTTCTGATATCACACACTGCATATTTAACAGGTACTGGATGACAGATATTAATTTGTCGCTTAGGTTTAGGGATAAGATGGTTATGCTTAGTCTTGTCACGTCCACCATGAGCGCCTGAATGTATTTATGTGACTCGTGTGTGTAAGTGTTAAGAAAAGTTATGAGGACATTCAGATATTGAAGAGAAGTTTAAACGTCGTTTGCAAAGGTTTTTTGTTTCTTTTCACTTTGTCATAAAACTGATTTACGACAGGGGTGGGCTTATGTTGTTTCCTTGAGGGAAGAATGTATTTAAGTCTGAGCAAAGATTATGAGAATCAGATTTCAACAGAGGTGTGTTTGGACCAAACAAGCAAGTCTCAATTCTGCACCAGTGACCTCTCTGGGGAAAACCTATGACATGGTAATGTATAGGGTTTTTCTTTATAGTATATTCTTTTATTTTGATAAACTGTTCTGAACCTATTGTAATTGTATGTTTTTGTAATCTTTTTCTGTAATCTAAGCACTGTATTTTAAAATATATTAAAACATTGAATACGTGATGTTTTGGGCTCCAAATGAACTGTTTTTGCACGTTCTGAAGAGAGTATCTACATTTTTGGACACATTTTGCTACAACGGATGTGTGTGTTAAAGTGCAGAGTTTTTTTCTATAACAAACAGGGACCTGGCCGAATATTAATTTTGCATAACTATCTCGGGTGGTGGAAATATATATATATTGTGACAAACGGCTTACTCCGGGGCTCCGTCGTTTGTCCGGGACTGTTTAGAACACGGTCTTTTAGGGTAGGTTAAATGATGAGGCGTCACGTACTGTTCCTTTAAACAGGCTATGCCTGGTTTATTCAGTCCCAGGCACTGAGACTGCCACAGTGCATACAACAGAAAACAGATCAAAACAAAAGCTGCTCACCTGAGCGATAACTTAACTTAGATATCCCTGACTCAGGGTTGGAAGTGGCTTTTCCACTTCCAACATCAAAACATGGTACTTTTTGCAGTCTTACACAAATGAACAGAAAGATTGAACCTGTTTGGGGAAGAGGCTTCTCCCCTCTGTAGTTCAGCAGCCTTCCAGCCTCCTGGCTCTTGTGGGGAGACCAGAGCAAATAGGAAATCAGTCTTTCATACCTGATTCCTAATTAGCATGACAGGTGACAGAAATCAGGCAGCAGACAAACTCTGGTCTGGATCTCTCATCCCTCAGTTCCAGCGCTTGCCAAACTGTGGGATGGAGTGTATGTATTATAAGGCTGCACTCCCAGGCCAAACAGGATAGAAACTGTCTAGTATCCTGGGAGCCCTATATACAGAATTTATTACCATCCCCTGGTTTCTGTCACATATCCTCCCCCCCAGCTCAGACCTCGAGGGATGAGCGACCATGGATATTAGGGAGTGCATCCTTGACAACCCGTCAGCATTGCCATGTTTGTGCCCTGACCTGTGTTCCACAGAAAATTTAAAGGGTTGTAGGCTTAGGAACCACCTGGTCACTCTAGCATTCTTTTCCCTGTTTTGACACATCCAGGTAAGGGGTGCATGATCTGTGACCAACCGGAATTTTCTCCCCAACAGGTAGTATTTGAGCGTCTCTACAGCCCACTTTATTGCGAGACACTCTTTCTCTACTATGGAGTAATTTTTCTCCTGGGGATTTAGTTTCCTACTTAAATAAAGGATGGGGTGCTCCTCACCTTGAGACTCCTGGGAGAGTACCGCCCCCAGCCCTACCTCAGATGCGTCGGTTTGGACTACGAACTCTTTGGAGAAGTCAGGTGTGACCAACACTGGTTGGGCACAGAGAGCTTCTTTCAGGCTTCTAAAGGCCTGTTCGGTTTCGGGGGACCACTTTACCATTAGCGGTCCTCTTGCTTTTGTGAGGTCAGTTAGTGGGGTTGCCTTAGTTGCAAAATTGGGAATAAACCTTCTATAGTACCCAATTAAGCCCAAAAAGGTCCTTACTTGTTTTTTTGTAACTGGCCTTGGCCAATTTTGTATCGCCTCTACTTTGAGTGTTTGGGGTTTGAGTAAACCTCTGCCAATAGAATATCCCAGATACTTGGCCTCCTCCAGACCAATAGTGCATTTAGCGGGGTTAGCAGTTAGTCCAGCAGACCGGACTGCGTCAAGCACAGCTTGGACCTTTGGAAGGTGGGATTGCCAATCTTCACTATGGATTACCACATCATCCAGGTAGGCGGCAGCATACCGAGCATGTGGTTTTAAAATTTTATCCATCATTCTTTGGAATGTGGCGGGAGCTCCATGTAAGCCAAAAGGCAACACCTTATACTGAAAGAGGCCGTCTGGGGTTGAGAAGGCTGTCTTTTCTTTTGCCCTTTCTGTGAGGGGAACCTGCCAGTACCCTTTTGTTAGGTCTAGGGTTGTGAGATATCGGGCTTTGCCCAGTCTCTCTACAAGTTCATCTACCCTGGGCATAGGATAAGTATCAAATTTTGACACCGCGTTTAGTTTCCGGTAGTCATTACAAAACCTTGTTGTACCATCTGGCTTTGGGACTAAGACTATAGGGCTGTTCCACCCACTTTGGGATTCCTCAATTACACCTAGTTTTAGCATTTTTTTAACCTCTAAACTTATAGCCTTTATTTTGGCCTCTGGGATTCGGTACGGTTTAAGGTTAACTCGGACCCCCGGTTCAGAGACTAGGTCATGTTCAATTACGCTAGTTCTACCTGGCCGTATAGAGAAGATTTCTTTGTTTCTTCTCACTAAATTCTGAACCTCTCGTTTCTGATGAACAGACAGGGTTTCAGCTATGCTAACCTCTGGGTCAGTTTCTTGATTCTCTGACGGACCTGGGGGTACTAGGGTTAACAAGACTTCTCTATCTTTCCAGGGCTTGAGTAGGTTTATATGGTAAATTTGCTCAGGTTTCCTCCTACCTGGCTGTCTTACCTTATAATTTACTTCTCCCACTCTTTCCAAGACCTCATATGGCCCATGCCATTTAGCAAGGAATTTACTCTCCACGGTGGGAACCAGAACTAGTACCCTATCACCTGGAGAAAAAATTCTGACCCTAGCACCCTTATTATATGTATTCCTCTGTGCTTCTTGAGCTTTCTCCATGTGTTCCCTCACTATGGGTGGGACTGCAGCAATGCGGTCCTGCATCTGGGCAACATGCTCTATTACACTTCTGTAAGGGGTAACCTCGTGTTCCCAAGTCTCTTTGGCTATATCCAGTAAGCCCCTTGGGTGTCGGCCATACAATAGTTCAAACGGGGAGAAGCCTGTGGATGATTGGGGAACTTCCCTAATGGCAAATAACAGGTACGGTAACAAACAATCCCAGTTTTTCCCATCTTTATCAACCGCCCGCCGTAACATGCTCTTTAAGGTTTTATTGAACCTTTCCACTAAACCATCTGTTTGTGGATGATAGACTGAGGTTCTGAGATGCTTGATTTTTAGGAGTTTACATAGCTCTTTCGTTACTTGGGACATAAATGGTGTTCCCTGGTCAGATAGAATCTCTTTAGGAATCCCGACCCGGGAAAACAGAACTACTAACTCTTTTGCTATGTTTTTAGCTGAGGTGCTACGTAGGGGAACTGCCTCCGGATATCGGGTGGCATAATCTAATATTACCAATATATGCTGATGTCCCCTAGCAGACTTTATTAGGGGTCCTACTAGATCCATAGCAATCCGGTCAAATGGTACCTCTATTATGGGAAGGGGTACCAATGGGCTGCGGTACGCCTTGAACGGGGCGGTGATCTGACATTCTGGGCATGAGGAACAATAATTCGTAATTTCTGCCAGAACCCCAGGCCAATAGAAGCTTCGGAGAACCTTTTCTTTTGTCTTTTCCACCCCTAGGTGTCCCCCCAATGGATGACTATGTGCGAGGTGTAATACTACGTTACGGAATGTCCGTGGTACCAACAATTGTTTAGTTGTAACTGATTTCCTTTTATCAACCCGATATACTAGGTCGTTCTCTACCTCGAAGTAGGGGTAAGCAAGTGACCTATCTGGTTGGCCAGGAGTACTATTCTGGTCCCGTATATTTCCCCTTGCTACCGCTAATGTGGGGTCCTCCCACTGGGCCTTCTTAAAACTCCCAGGACTGACCTCTAGGTCAGCGAGGGTCTTATCCGGTTCTGGGGTGGTAAGTGTCTGCTCAACATCTTGATTTGGGGTATTCCCTACCAAAGTAGTGATGGGGAAGGGACTTTTACAGCACTCCTCCTTTTCCCCCTTCTTATTTGGGCCCTCGTCAACCTCCATTTCTGAAAAAGGGAAAGGATTTGTTTCTTCTAATACTTCGTTATGGTCCGCTATTGAACTCTGGGCGCTATTCTGAGCGGGGGACCACATTTTTAGAAAATGGGGAAAGTCGGTCCCTATTAACACATCATGTGCCAGTTTGGGTACAATACCCACCTTGAAATCTAAAGAACCAAACTCTGTTTCAAAAAAAACATCAACAGTGGAATATTCATGATTATCCCCATGTATACAACAAATTGCCACTCTTTGTGAACTGTTTCCCTGTTTCTTCTTAATGGGCAAGAGGTATTCGGACACTAGTGTGACCATGCTCCCAGAGTCAAGAAGTGCCCGAACCCTCTTACCATTAACCTTTACAAATGCCCACAGATGGTTATTCAAGGGGTCCTCTGGGCTAGGGCCCATACATTGGGACAACAGCGAATAAGGTTCCACGCTGTTGCATTGCATGGGCTCATAATTTAGTGGGCAGATTTTTGCTGTGTGGCCCCTCTCATGACAATTTACACATTTAGGTACATAGTCTGTGTCCCACTTAGAGCCTTTTCCCGGCTCCCCATGTTGGCTATTGCCCTTAGTGTGCGAACCACTGTTGCTGGTGCTGCGTGAAGGTGGTCGCCGCTCTTCAGCGCCCCTTAACCCCGGTACCCTTTTACCGTCTCTGGAAGAGTCCTGGAACCTCGGGTAGTGGGGTTGCTCCACGACTGTGGGTTGCGGGTGCTCTTCTGCTGCATTGTACCTTTCTACGAGGGCCACAAGCTCATCCGCATTGTGGGGGTCACTCCGACTGACCCAACGGCGTAAGGCAGAGGGAAGTTTCCTCAAGAACTGGTCCATGACCAACCGTTCCACGATGTGGCTGGCTGAGTTGATCTCGGGTTGTAGCCACTTCCGGGCGAGGTGGATGAGGTCATACATCTGGCTTCGGGTGGCTTTATCCATCGTGAAGGACCATGCGTGAAACCTTTGGGCGCGAACAGCCGTGGTTACGCCGAGGCGAGCGAGGATCTCGAACTTCAATTTTGCATAGACGTTAGCTTCGGCTGGCTCTAGATCAAAGTAAGCCTTCTGGGGTTCGCCGCTTAGGAAGGGTGCGATTAGACCAGCCCACTCAGCTTCTGGCCATCCCTCTCTCTGTGCCGTGCGTTCAAACGTGAGAAGATAGGCTTCCACATCATCCGAGGGTCCCATCTTCTGAAGGTAGTGGCTTGCCCTGGTCATTTTCGGAACTGGGGCTGCTGCTGCCAGTGGAAGGTTACTGATAGTCCCCCTCAGGATCTCGAGTTCCTGCTGTAAGCCCTGAGCGAACCGCTGTTGCTCCTCTCTCAGCAAGCGGTTTGTCTCTTGCTGGTTTGCATTCGCGTTTTGCAGGGCTTCATTCGTCTGTTGCTGGTTTGCATTCGCCTGTTGCTGGTTGGCATTCGCCTGTTGCTGGTTGGCATTAATCTCTTGCTGGGCTATTAGCAGCTGTTGATGGGCTGCATTCGTCTGCTGCTGGTTTGCATTAGTTTCTTGCTGGGCTATTAACAGCTGTTGCTGGGTTTCATTCGCGTCTTTCTGGGCAGCGACATTGCGTACCAGCGCACCCACCACGTCTTCCATCTTGTTTGCAGAGGATGAAAAAACTTTTTTTTTTTTTTTTCAAAGTTCTTCAACCCGCAGACCCCCTAGTGCTCTGCCCGCATTCTCCACCATATGTGACAAACGGCTTACTCCGGGGCTCCGTCGTTTGTCCGGGACTGTTTAGAACACGGTCTTTTAGGGTAGGTTAAATGATGAGGCGTCACGTACTGTTCCTTTAAACAGGCTATGCCTGGTTTATTCAGTCCCAGGCACTGAGACTGCCACAGTGCATACAACAGAAAACAGATCAAAACAAAAGCTGCTCACCTGAGCGATAACTTAACTTAGATATCCCTGACTCAGGGTTGGAAGTGGCTTTTCCACTTCCAACATCAAAACATGGTACTTTTGCAGTCTTACACAAATGAACAGAAAGATTGAACCTGTTTGGGGAAGAGGCTTCTCCCCTCTGTAGTTCAGCAGCCTTCCAGCCTCCTGGCTCTTGTGGGGAGACCAGAGCAAACAGGAAATCAGTCTTTCATACCTGATTCCTAATTAGCATGACAGGTGACAGAAATCAGGCAGCAGACAAACTCTGGTCTGGATCTCTCATCCCTCAGTTCCAGCGCTTGCCAAACTGTGGGATGGAGTGTATGTATTATAAGGCTGCACTCCCAGGCCAAACAGGATAGAAACTGTCTAGTATCCTGGGAGCCCTATATACGGAATTTATTACCATCCCCTGGTTTCTGTCACAATATATATATATATGTGACAGAAAATATAGACAGTGCCCTTAACACACTACACCTAAATTGCTGCCGCCCTGATAGATGTGGCAAGAATTTGCACCAGGCAAATATGCCCAATAAACAGTGGTGTGAAAATAACTAAATGTATTCTGGCAGGAAAAACTAAAAGTGACTATTTGATAAAAACACAAAAGCAAAAAAGAAGTGTGCATAACATATAAAAATAAAAAAAAGGCAATAAAAAAGATATATTGCCAATTAATGTAGGTAAAAATGACACTAAGTGTCACTGGGACTTAACTAAAAAATGCAAATATAAAAATGGGTTCATGTGATAAGCAATGAAAAATTCAATACACGATTATGAGCCCATAAATGCAGTGAATATTAGAAATACTTAAGTCCACATGTGTCCATGATAAGTTGATTTGCAAAAGGTCCAGGCTGCTTCTTCTTGGGCTCACAGAACTCCCACAGTACCTATTAGAGAAAAAGAGAAAAGAAGCGCCCGATCCTTGTATAAAATCAGATAAACAAAGTTTTAATATCTCATGGACAAGACAAATGCACACTTACAATTTGTCTGATAAAATAAAGCATGTTATGGGACCAAGTCCTCAGTTGGTGCATGGGCAGGTCCCATAACATGCTTTATTTTATCAGACAAATTGTAAGTGTGCATTTGTCTTGTCCATGAGATATTAAAACTTTGTTTATCTGATTTTATACAAGGATCGGGCGCTTCTTTTCTCTTTTTCTCTAATATATATATAGTCACATGGTATGGAGATTTGCACTCACAGTTTGGTTGAGAAGGCAGATGCTTGTCCCATATGTTGCATATAGTGGTATGGTGACCAGGGGATCCTGATAACCAAGAAAGACAGCACACCGCACAGATGATATCCAAAAAATGTGTATTATGAAACACAGGGCCGCCAACGTTTCGATCCTCGTAACACCGCCCTGAGGAAGGTCCCGTTACGAGGATCGAAACGTTGGCGGCCCTGCGTTTCATAATACACATTTTTTGGATATCATCTGTGCGGTGTGCTGTCTTTCTTGGTTATCAGGATCCCCTGGTCACCATACTACTATATATATACATATATATATATATATATATATATATATACATATATACATATATACATATATACATAACACACACACACACACATATATATATACACACACACATATACACACACAATTGCGTAAGGGGTTAATATTAACTCATTTGAGGTACCTTGCGCAGGTTAAAGGTGAGTTGGCTAGAGTAGCCGTGTGTATTAACCCCGATTGCATATCTAAGCACGTGCCCACTTGTGTGCTGTTCGTGACAGGTGGTATATGGGGATGGATTTAGGGGAGACTAAGGGTGGGGCAGCTTGTGGGCGGAGTATTAACCCTTGTCCCGTATGTAGGTCATGTGCTCACAGGTGTGTCGTACGTGACAGGGCCTATGTGAGCATTTCTGTTCTGGAGTCTTTCTAATGTTTGCTTTATTCACTACTGAAAGTGTAGATATTTATTTACCAGTGGATTGTAAAAGCATTTCCAAAAATGTCTTCTGCCAGATGTATCCCAGACACACTGATTCATGCATTTGTCACTAAGCAGCAAACAAAATGTTTGGGATTCTCAATAAACACAATTTGTGAAAGACTATATTTTGCAAACAAAGTTATAATAACATCTTCTGGAAGAAACACATTGTTCACTTAGTTGATCACATTTGTAAAATTAGAATGTGAACTTGATCACTGGTGGGGCATTTGGAAAGGCAGCAGTTCATGTTGAAAACTAAAGCAAATGTTTATGCTCAAAGCTGCTCATTTAAAATTATATTTGCAAGTAAGAAAACCTCTCTGCACATGCAACCCTGTGTTACTCAATAAGCCCCTAGGCAGCTGGCAGCTTTGGGGCCTATTGAGGAGTATAAATATTGTCCTATGTAAAACTACAGATATCCCAAAACATTATGAGCTATACAACACATACAAATACTTGGTGTTGTCACACAGTAACTGCTATTAATATATTAATATTCTACAATTACCAATGTTGTACTTCTCTATTTTACAAGTAGGTTGTCACCTCTGCTTTACGAGGAAAAGGAGTTGGGGTTCTCACTAAACAGAATGAAGAAGTACTTTCATTGGAGCTGTATTTCAAAGATAATGACCCTTCTTACTCAAACCTGATTGTGCAGAAAGAGTCTTCAAGTTGGTTTCTGGTAAATATAGACAATTCTAGCTTGCAGCATTAGGCTAAGGCCCCGGTCACGGCGCTCTAATGCGCGCCCGCGCTTTTGGCTGCGCGTTCCGGCGATTCCCCTGTCTGCTGCTCACTGCAGGAGCAGAGACCGGGGGGGGGGGGGGGCGTGGCGGAGGAGTGACGGGGGCGCGGCCATGATGTCACCCGGCAGGTTCGCCCTCATTGGCTGAACCGCCGGTGGGCGTGCCTAGCCGCTCGACGCAAGTTCCTGCTTTCGCTGAGGCGCGCTGAGGCTCTGGGAAAGCGGGTGCTTTCCCTGGCCTTGCGGGCGCGTCACTGGCCGGGGGCGGGCCAGTGACGTCACGGAGCTGGTTCGTCCTCATTGGGCGAACCGCTCACGTGACCGGCCTGTCGCGCCGGCAAGCGGGGGAATTTTAAATTCCCCTAAGACCTGCGCTTCCGCAAGCGCGCGGAAGCGCAGGTGAGCCCCTACTAAAGCCGCTCTAATTGCGGCTGTAGGGGCTCAGTGCTGAGCGGGAGCGCGCGTCAGCACGCTTCCGCCAGCAAGCAGTAAACATGGCCGAGGCCTTACACACAGCAGTAAATATGGTCACAACCCAGATAAAAAGCTCACCAATATAAAAAAAAAAAAAAAAAAAAAGTTTTCCCAGCTAGTGAAAAGCTTATATAAACCCAATACCCACATCGCACGTTCATTCACTCTCCAATCTCATTCTGTCTTGGACCTCCACACACTGTGTCTCCCCACTGTGTTGTACATGCACAATCACTATGCACAAAATGTTGAGACCGTGCTCGTCAGTCATGTTCTGCCTCTTGCCAGGTCCTCTTCCTCCCGCAGCTCCAAAGCTCTCCGGCGATCGACCGGGACATATCAGACACAAAACAAAGAAAGGAGCGCAGGGAAGGCAGGACGTTAGGGAAATATTTCACATTTATTAAAACACACAAAAACTTACAATAAAGTTCAGCCACTCAAACGGTATAATCCCCTCACACCTGACGCCAACACAGCGAGATCCACAGAATCCCCTATACTTAAACCAACCCGGATCACCACGTAGTTGTAAAACCGGGAGCCGACCCGGAGCGTTCTTTCTGGGTAAAGCCGATAATCTTGCGAGAGCTGCTGCCTAGCTAGGGCAGCGCTCTCAGTAACTCGTCTCAGGGAGGTTCAGATGCCGAAATTGGTCACGTAACTAAGAATATGTATATTTGTTGTGGACACTAAAACAACACTCTACGTGTTTCGCGCTAATTTGCGCTTCTTCAGGAGGTATCTAAGCATGCTGGGATATGTCCCTTATATATGTGCAAACTTAGGCTACGGTTATAGTGACGGCGACGCCAGGCTGTGGTCGCTGGAAAAATCAAATTGAGATGACTGCCAGCATTCGCGACCAAGCTGTCACTCAGTTACTATAAGCACACGCGACGGCGACAATGCATTTGTTTTGAAGCAACGTCGTGTCGCTGTCACTATATGTGCAGCCTTAGTCCTATTGGCCCAGATGCTGAAAACTTAAGTTCATTAATAGGACAATTGCTCTGTTAATCACAGGGTGTTTGATTACCAAGCAGACAAATCTGCAGATAATACTTATACAACTACACCAAAACCACATCTAAAAAACAGGTCATATTTAAAACCTAAAATTGACACACAAAAAAAATTTAAATTTATATTTGCTTGTGTAATACGAGCTTGAGACAAAAGGTGGCACTGAGTGCTCATTTGCATGTCATTTCCCAGAATCCCTTGCTGCAGTGGAAGCGCTGTATGCTGGGCGATAATGGGGAAAGACAGGGTTGCAGACCTGTCTAAGACATGCAAATGAACATACAGTAATATTTACAGTTTCTTTATGCTTTACTGTGGAGGGTTTTTGTCACTTTTTTTTACCCACCATAACCTTAATAATTGTGGCGATTACCTCGTCTATAGTCTCAAACCAGCTTAGCCATTACAACCAACCTCACACTGATGATACCCATCAAGGTTGAAACATGTCTGAGTGGGTTTAATGGCTTTGCATCTCATCCTAGCCTTTGTCTAAAAGCTGTGTTTAAAACAGCATGCATTGGCTTGAGGATTTGCTTGTGTAATACGAGCTTGAGACAAAAGGTGGCACTGAGTGCTCATTTGCATGTCATTTCCCAGAAACCCTTGCTGCAGTGGAAGCGCTGTATGCTGGGCGATAATGGGGAAAGACAGGGTTGCAGACCTGCCTAAGACATGCAAATGAACATACAGTAATATTTACAGTTGCTATATATATATATATATATATATATAAATGCAAATATAACTGTATGCTATATATATATATATATATATACTATATATATATATATATATATATTATATAAATGCATATACTGTATAGAGAACACCCATGGAAAAATTGCCTACCCAATAAAGTTACATACTGGGACATCAATTTTTATCCCTAGTTCCCTCTCCTCTGAATATTTTTATATGCACAAACTTTAATGTTCAGAACTTTTCACCATACTAACATAATATTTACCACTATAAATAAAAACAATTACATACCACTTACATTGACCTAAATAACGAATATCCCTTCTAACATAAATTCCAATTAAAAATCTCTTATTAAAACTTATTTTATAGTAAAAATATATTTAGAATTTTAAAACTGTCGATCATCCTAAGTGAGCTCAATCATTTTGATAAAAACATATTCCAGGGAACTAATTATTGTAATTTTAATAAACAAAACCAGGACAAACTACTAAGTTAGATCTTATTATATCACCAAGTTCTATTTAAGAAAACTATGCACCCTGACATCCCACTATAATCTTTGTATATAGCATATAGTTGTCTACTAATAATTATTACAGACCATTCTGCATCTCTCACACAAAAAGATCCGGGGAAAAAAGCTCATCTGCAAGCATTGGAAAATATTGGATGAGATCTGTTTCCTAGCCTGCTAGAATCCATCTTGGTCAGAGTTTTGCTCTATGCTGCATTCGCACACAAACCCCTGAAGTATCACACCTAACGAAACACATTGGGTTATGTAGGGACGCAGGGACTACAGACACAGGTGTCTTGGCCAAGGCAGCACTGAACAGCTGGTAGGAACCATTACTTAAATTTTCTGTGGGAGACAGGATTTGCGGACCAGTGCGGTGTGGCTCCCTTTTGACTGGATAAGGACTTCGTAGAACTGGTGGATCTTCATTGGGGGGCACTTTAAATCCACGCATTGACCGAAACAGCTGAGAGAACGTGTGAGAGCGGACTTTCTTCATACAGAAGCTGTGCAGGTTCACAGCCGACGGGAGGAAAAATCCTGGACTCCTTTAAACTTCTGAAATCATAATCAGGCCAGCTGGATCTTATATCCACAGTGATTTTTATTCTTACACATCGTGAGTTAGGATTTGTCTGCGGTTGTTGAACATTTTTCCATTTGGTCACATAGGGGTTGATTTCTTATTATCCAGGTCCACAAAAATACCTGTTTGTCGAATTTGGACAGAATACATTATACAGTCTAGCCATCTACTTTGAAGTCCTTCCAGATATTTGATACTGTCTGGTTTGCTGCTTTTAAATATTCAGTGACTTTGTACATTCTATATTATACCATCTGATTGGAATATTGATATTTACATCTACAGTGTGCCTACATATGACTTGCCTGATCCTCCCACAATAAACACTTTTATTTTGTTTTTATATGCAATTTTTTATTGTTCACCTCCCATTTTTTGTGAGTGAACTTTGTTGTTCAATACATTTTCCTCCACTTTATGAACTTTCTAATTTTGGAGCGTGCGCATCGCTGATTTGTTTGTGTATGTAATCGAGTGCGCTTTAGTGGCGTTAAATGTGTAGAGACAAAAGAAAGTCTTGTATAAATTCAAAGCTTCTAGTGCCGAAAGGAATAAAAAAATGACTTTTGGTGTTAAATGCTGCTTCTTGTGCGAGGGAACCTGTGTCACTTTGAATCTTCAATTGATCCTATTGGTTGATTATAGTTACTGATCTCTCAAGGTGGTAGTGAGGATCGTGTTAGGTGTATATGCAATTAATCGAATTGATCCTCTGTACAACCTTGAGATTGGTAACTACAATCAACCAATCAGATCAATTAATTTGCATATACACCTAACATAATCCTCACTACAAGCTTGAAAGAGATAATTATAATTAACCAAATCTGACTTCAGTGTATCAATTGGAAACCAGTATATAAAACAAGGATTGTAGATATGGAACGCACGACTGATGAAGCAGAAAAAAGAAAAAATAGAATCTGCAAAACGCGCAGAGTTTATATGTGTAAACCAAGCTGTTAAGTGAACATTGGTTGCGACGCTGAGATGCTCTGTTGTGGACCTGCTGGGGGAATTTTTTGAGAAACCTTGAAGCTTCCATAGCCATGTCACCAGGCATCAATTCACATGGCACCAAGCAGCGCTGAGGGACACCGGCACCCGAGGGTGGAGTCCCAACGCACTGCAGAGGGAGCCTGCCTGTGGAGCAGATGAACACCAGGCTATACCACAGGCGACACCAGCCACAGCAGAAAATAAAACACCCTACAAAAGACTAAAATATTTTCCCACTATAGAGACTAGGGAAATAACCAAGCCTGGAAATCCACTGCAATCCAAGATCTACATCAGGGCTCAGATCCAGATAAGCTATATTTTTAATTCACTCACTCATCAAGTGCATACTGTATTTTGTTTTTGCTCCATATTTTATTTATTAAATCTGGTTATATTTGAAGGTGTTTGCCTTTGGTACTTCTTGGAGATAGATAGGATAGATATACACACAACTTGTGTGATGGATGTAACACCAAATGTTTATGTATACACATGTATGCGTGCGTGTGTATATATACAGCTGAACCCCGTTATAGCACGACCCATTAGAACGCGGTTTTCACGTGGCTCCCGTTTAAAAAAAAAAATTTCTAAAATGTTTTTGCACACTGCACACACTCTCACTGCACACACTCTCACTGCACACACTCTCACTGCACACACTCTCACTGCACACACTCTCACTGCACACACTCTCACTGCACACACTCTCACTGCACACACTCTCACTGCACACACTCTCACTGCACACACACTCACTGCACACACACTCACTGCACACACACTCACTGCACACACACTCACTGCACACACACTCACTGCACACACACTCACTGCACACACACTCACTGCACACACACTCACTGCACACGCTCTCACAGCGCACAGCTCTCACAGCACACAGCTCTCACAGCACACAGCTCTCACAGCACACAGCTCTCACAGCACACAGCTCTCACAGCACACTACACCACACCTCCCACTCCCCCTCCCTACCTTTGGTGTCGGCTGCTTAGATCGGAGCGGAGCTGGCATCAGGAGGAGGGGAGGGTGTCGGGAGGAGGGGGGTGAGTGAGGAGCAGGCTGGGACTCGGAGGGCTGCGTGGGCTATGCCGCGGAGGGCCGGTAGGTGTGGGGGCCTGGGGGGGAGGAAATGAATGCCGGTGGTGGGAGGTAAGGAGCAGGTTGCGGCTGGACTCGCCGTTACTAGGGGACGTGTAGGGCTTCCGGCCACCTCTTCCTTCCCTCCTCCCTCCCTCCCGATCAGGCGCGCGGCGGCCATTTTTTTTGTTTTTAAATTAGTGTGATCCCCGGTTCTAGCACGGTCGGATCGGTGGCCCCCGAGGACCGCGCTTTAACGGGGTTTAGCTGTATATATTATTAGAAGGAAAAGGACATTTTACCTGAGGAAAATGACTATGCATATAGATTTGTCTGTATATAAATCATGGGCTACTGCCCAAATAACTGGGGAGGGGTTGGGGGCGGGGCGGGGGGTGTGTGTGTGTGTGTGTGTGTGTGTGTGTGTGTGTGTGTGTGTGTGTGTGTGTACACATATACACTTTTTTTGTGGTGGAGATTTTACATATGTAACGGGTATTCCCTCTATCCCAATCACAGATACCGTGTGTGTGGGTGGAAACCTATGTGTTACCAGGTGTGGTACAGTATACCTGTCAGGCTCACAGGAGGTCTGAGCCTCCGCTAATGAGAGCCTGGGGTGAATCCTCTGGAACGTTCTCGGTTTCAGCACCTCCACCTGTGTAGGGTTCTAGGGATGTAGAAGGTTGCCTACACAGGACCCACATATACAATAAGTACATACACAAGGATGTATATAACCAGTTTATATATATGCAGCAAGTAACACACTCTTAATAACATACACTACTAACACTCCCCCTAGGGGGTAACTCCACCATGTAACTCAGTCCTCACAGTGTCTCTCACAGCAACTAAGCAAAGTATCTGCCGCTTGGTGATTCCGTCTGCTCCTGTGTTTCCTCGCACGGGCTCCGCCAGGGGCGATCCCACCCTGGAGATAGTCTCTGTCTCTTTCTCTGGGGCTACAGACTTGAGCCCAAGTCTCTTTTCAGGAAGCGCAGCGTCCGCTGTGTCCCTATCTATCACTGGCACTAAGGTGACAAAGTCCCTAACCTAGGGCCTGTTCCTAAGCACCACAAGCGGGGGAGTTCAGGACCTATCTGGGGCCTAGGGGTTTTTTCTGGCCTAATGCAGTGGGTCACAGACCCCTGCACTCACCTCCTTCCCCTAGCTCTCCTGGTCCAGCACTGACTAGCGTGGGCTCAGCGCGCGAAATGTATCAAAAACCCTCTCTGCAGTGAGTTCCTAAGCCCTATTGGCTCTCTGGCGTCACGTGGGGTCCCCTAAGGCTCATGGGACTTGTAGTCCCGACTTAGAGCCTTCCCTGGTAGGCTAGGGTTTCGCATGCGCAACTCGTCGGGACCGCCAGAGCCTACTGCGCATGTGCGGACTCATTCGCAATGGCTGCGCCCTGCACGGGAGTTGCCGGGAACCTCCAGAGCGCCGAAGCACTCCCTGCATGGCCCCCACCCTTCAGAAGTGCCGGCGGGTCTGCCGAGTGACCCCCGGCAGCGGAGGTAACGAGGAGGGGGGTCGCGGGACAGAGGGGACCTGGCTACACATACTATTAGTGTAAATAGACGGTAATAATTGTATGTCTTTATTTATATAGCGCCATTAATGTACATAGCGCTTCACAGCAGTAATACATGTGGTAATCGAATAAATAACAGATAATATAAATAACAGATCATGGGAATAAGTGCTTTAGACATTAAGGAAGAGGAGTCCCTGCTCCGAGGAGCTTACAATCTAATTGGTAGGTAGGGAGAACGTACAGAGACAGGAGGAGGGAGTTCTGGTAAGTGCGTCTGCAGGGGGCCAAGCTTTATGTATCATGTGTTCAGAATAGCCACAGTGCTATTCATATGCTTCTTTAAGCAAGTGTGTCTTAAGGTGGGTCTTAAAGGTGGATAGAGAGGGTGCTAGTCGGGTACTGAGGGGAAGGGCATTCCAGAGGTGAGGGGCAGTCAATGAAAAAGGTTTAAGGCGGGAGAAGGCTTTAGATATAAAGGGGGTAGAAAGAAGACATCCTTGAGAAGAACGCAAGTGTCTGGATGGTGCATAACGAGAAATTAGGGCTGAGATGTAAGGAGGGGCAGAAGAGTGTAAAGCTTTAAAAGTGAGGAGAAGAATGGAGTGTGAGATGCGGGATTTCATCGGAAGCCAGGAGAGGGATTTCATGAGGGGAGATGCTGAGACAGATCTAGGAAAGAGTAGAGTGGTTCTGGCACCAGCGTTAAGGATAGATTGTAGGGGAGACAGGTGAGAGGCAGGAAGGCCGGACAGCAGGAGGTTACAGTAATCAAGACGGGAGAGAATGAGGGCCTGAGTCACAGTTTTAGCAGTCGAGCAACAGAGGAAAGGGCGTATCTTTGTTATATTGCGGAGGAAAAAGCGACAGGTTTTAGAAATGTTTTGAATGTGAGGGGCAAATGTGAGAGAGGAGTCGAGTGTGACCCCAAGGCAGCGTGCTTGGGCTACTGGGTAAATGATCGTAGTTCCAACAGTAATGTGGAAGGAGGTAGTAGGGCCAGGTTTGGGAGGAAGTATGAGGAGCTCTGTTTTAGCCATGTTGAGTTTAAGGCGGCGGAGGGCCATCCAGGATGATATAGCAGAGATACATTCAGAAACTTTGGTTTGTACAGCAGGTGTAAGGTCGGGTGTTGAGAAATATATTTGTGTGTCGTCAGCATAGCGGTGATAATTAAACCCAAAAGATGTTATTAGGTCACCTAGAGAGAGTGTATACAGAGAAAAGAGAAGAGGTCCCAGGACAGAGCCCTGGGGTATCCCCACAGAGAGATCAATAGAGGAGGAGGAGGTGTTAGCAGAAGAGACACAAAGTACGATGGGAGAGGTAGGATGAGATCCAGGATAGAGCTTTGTTCCGAATGTCAAGAGTATGGAGAATGTGAAGGAGAAGAGGGTGGTCCACGGTGTCAAATGCTGCAGAGAGGTCGAGTAAGTACAACCCCCCACAAAAGATCTGCTTGTTTTCTTTACTTATACCTTGATCTTGGCTATCACCACCGCATACAATTATACTTGTATTGTATTGTATGTCTTTATTTATATAGCGCCATAAATGTACATAGCGCTTCACAGTAGTAATACATATCATATAAATAACAAATAATATAAATAATAGGTCATAGGAATAAGTGCTTCAGACATAAAAGTAACATTAAGGAAGAGGAGTCCCTGCTCCGAGGAGCTTACAATATAATTGGTAGGTAGGGAGAACGTACATAGACAGCAGGAGGGAATTCTAGTAAGTGCGTCTGCAGGGGGCCAAGCTTTATGTATCATGTATCCAGGATTATCCAGTGCTATTCATATGCTACTTCTCCATTTTGTTGAGCAGTTCCCATTTGTTTATTCAAGTACCTTGAAAAGATCAACCTTCAAGGACATTGTTTAGAGTAACATAAGACCTTTCCAGTTCTTGAACATCTTTCAACAGGTCCCTTTGCTATAAACAAGATACACATGGTGTGGCACATGCAACTGTGCGACCTCCCCGCAAAGAAAATCACAAACACGGTAATCATGATCTGCCTTCAGAGAAATGCTCCCTTATAAATGTCTAAAATCAAAAACGAATCACATGCCCATTGATTCGATCCATATGGGTTTGAAAGCCAACACACACCAACTCAATTTAAAAATTTATTATATATTTACACGTGCACATTATATATTATTTTGGTCCAACCCCAAAAATATATATTAGACACTTTTGCGTTAGTTTTAAAGAGACCATAATAATATATAATATAAAATAAATATATGAGCATATGTAGATGATATATAACTAAGCATGTCTCACATTTTAATCTGGTCTGTAACTGTTACATACACCTATAATATATATTATGTGTAACTGTTCATGCAATGTCTTGTATATAATGTATAACGTGTTCACTTATGTAACTGTATTTGAAACCATGTATTATTTGTCATCTTAACTCTGTGCACAGGACATACTTTAAAACAAGAGTTAACTCTCAATGTATTACTTCCTGGTAAAACATTTTTATAAATAAATAAATAATATATAGATATAGATAGATCTATATATCTATAGTGGGTAAAAAAAATAGTGACAAAAAAACCTCCACCGTAAAGCATATAGCAAATGGAAATATTACTGTGGGCTCATTTGGATGTCTTAGGCAGGTCTGCAACCCCGCCTTTCACCATTATCGCCCAGCATACAGTCCTTCCACTGCAGCAAGGGATTCTGGGGAAATGACATGCAAATGAGCACACAGTAATATTTCCATTTGATATTGAGAGAATATATATATATATATATATATATATATATATATATATATATATATATATACATACACACATACGAGTTTAGTTTTGTGCTCTCTACTACCTTGTGAGTATATCTTCAAATCAATATAGTGAACCCTTTTTCGTATTCAAGATCACCTATCCCACCTTTTTAATTACATTTCTTGTTAAGACAGCCCCCTACATTCAAGGCTGAGTGGTGGGAGGGAGAGAGGGGGGGAGCCAGGAGAAGTGTCCTGGGCTTGGCTGGATCAGCACGCACCGGTTCGAGAGGCGCGCCCTGGCTCCCCTAGCTGCCTCCTCTTCCCATGACGGGTCTCTCTCTCTTCAACCTGGGTGCACCCGGAAGTCAGGCTCAGCCTCTGGCGCACACCAGCGGGAGAGAGAGAGGGAGGCCCAGCGTGGGACGAGGCAGCAGCAGCTGGGGAGAGCTGGGGTCTGGATGGCGGTGGCAACCAGAGGTAAGTGGTAAGTGTATCAGTGGGGGGTAAGTATTTATGGAGGGGGGTGGTAATTGAATTTGCGGGGGACAGAACCCAGGAAATCTGCCTGCGGCAGTGCCTCCATTAGAGAGGTTATGAGAGCTTTTTGTAGGCGCCATACTGTGAAGTGGTTGGCTTAAAATACTTTGGCCAAGGAACTGAACTAGATGACCCTTGCTTATGCAACACCTCCCCCCCCCCCTAAGGAAGATGTGTGTGTTACAGGTGTTTTGGTGCCAACCTGTTGGTTCCCAGGAGGTTGGGTCTCCGCAGATGTAGTAGGAGTGCAGGGGTCTTTAATTCAGGTTGGTGCGGCGCCCCCATCCTGCAGGGCTCTGCCAGGGGCAGAGATTTATCCCTACAGGAATTTTCGTTCTATTAAGAAGCACTCTAGAGTAACTTGTATTTTATTCGGGTTTCACAGCACAGATACATAGTCCTTCTCCTCAAAAGGCATTCTGGCCTAGGGGTATCCTTCCCTATCTCCTACGGGGAAAGGAAGAGCAGCCAGAGCCCAGGCAACTCTCTGTACTCAGACATACCTCACGCCCTAAGGGGTAAAGCAGAACAGGACTCACTCAGAACTTTCTTCCCCAGAGGGAAGAGAACAACAAGGGAGGGGCCCCACACCCTTTATAACTGGGGAGGGGATACTCCATCTCCCCCCCCCCCCCCATATCTGGGCAGGCCCAGCTGACATCACAGGCCAGGTCAGCCCGCCCTCCTTACACGTGACTCCAACTGCCAGGCTCCTCCACCTCTACTTGGCATCTCTCTGGTCAGCCATCTCACATGCAGGCCCATGTGCAAGAGACATAACCCTAGCACTACTGGATGATACTAAACAGACAGCACCTAGGGCAAAGGATTTTAGTAGCCAGGGGCTACACTTATGAGCAGTAATTAATTATATAGTATGTTGTTGGATGTAGGACTGGGCCTTTTAATCTTTTGATTGGGGGGGGGGGGGGGCAGGGGAAAAAAAGGAGAAATGTATTGCAGCTTTATTTAATCTTTTTCTAGTGAGGGATTCACTCAATTAGTATAATGTTCTCCAAATGTTGTTTATAGTTTTCCTTGTCAAAGATGTTTCTGTATTAATCAAACACGTTATGCATTGCAGATTTCTTAAATGTGTTTTCTTTTCATGTATTTTAAATGTTTGTTGTTCAACAGTAGTTTAGCCAGAAAGGCCCTTTATAATCTGAAAAGCACTTTCAGACTCCAAAAATGTCCCTTTAATAAAAGACTAGCAAGAGAAAAAAAAATACACAAAACTGCAGGTCTGGAAGCTAAGAATATCCTGGTACGGAAGGTAACGGCCACAAGAGACAGAAATACTATGGGACGCCGTAATTAAGGTCTACGCTAATCATGCACATAAACCAAGAATGGGAGTCAACCTTATTTCTACACATTAAATTGTTAACTTGCACACAAAAAGGGACTAGAAATAGATACAGTAAATAAGGGGAAAAAACAGGCTCTGTGTAGCCTTGTGAACAAATAGCAGCACATATTCTGTACAGTACTATTCCAGAGGCTGCACATTCCATTCAAAACATGATCAGAATGTAGAAGTCATCCTTCATGTATTTAAAGCGGCTACCTCCACCAATCAGTTTCTGTTGGATCCTCACCTGAAACCGGGAGATCTACCAGGAGTAGTATCACCTAATATATATAGTGTATATATGAAAGTGTTGTTTGTGCTTCCCTGTAGACAATTTGATTGGTCCGTCGGTCCACCCGCCCTCCCACGGCTCATTAGCCAGTGTGTCTGGCTCTCCGCCCCCCCCCCCCGTGTGTCCCGCCCCCCCCCCCCCCACGGCTCTCATTGGCCGGTGCGCTCTAACCCACTGTTACACTCACACACCACACTCATACCGCTTGAGCCTCTCACCCGTGTGGCCTAATCAGACCCCTGAGCTTCCTCATACTGGGTGAGACTACCCTGCGGATTCCATTCCTCACACACACCACACTGAGACAGCCTCAACCGCTCACCTCTGGAGATGCTGACCACCACACCGACCAAATTAAGTCGAACTCTGCTGTTGCGGACAGCCCACCCCCCCTCTCACCCTCCGGCCTTGCCAGCCCCACTCTCACTCCTCCGCCCTTACCGCCGCTGCACCTACTTCACCACGCCGCCACCTCCCCCTCACCCCTCCGGCCTTGCTACCCCCCCTTTCACCCCTCCGGCCTTGCCACTGCCCTTACCCCACCCCGCCTCTCATCCCTACGGCCTTGCCACCCCCCCCCCCCTTTCCCCACACCACCCCATAATGTTACTCAAGATATTTTTAAAAGTTCACACTGAAAAATGAGGAGAAAAAGTACACAGGTGAAAAGTACATAATAAAAGCACCAATTCCACTTTCCATTTGTTGATGGATTTTGTTTTCTATTAACTTGCTCAGCAGGGGGGCAGGGTTATGTTTATTATTTTTTTTAGAATGGTAAATAATGCTCCCACCTCCCCCCCCCCCCCCCATCTCAAAAGATCAGCTGCAGAGTCTTCATGTGGAGCTTTAGAGCAGCTTTTTTGTTTTACAAAGGCCATTAGAATTAGTCTCCTTGCCTCAGTTTCACAAGGATTCTGTGAAAAGATGCAAAAAAGGAGCCAAACAAGTAGCGATGCTTTACCTTTGCCAGCAAGTATATTCTTGTAGATGTGATTTAATGTGTGGCATAGACGCTAATTAGGATTTTGTTGAATGGACTAGTATTAAATACATATATACATACATATAGTATTCATCAACTGTTGATTTAGTAATATACTCTGGTAAACATTGGAGGAAGGCGTCACAGAAGCCCTGAAAGCTCAATTACAAAACCATCTGCACGTAATAACTACAATGGTCCAAGGAAAGACCTTACGCAGCATGCAACGACCTCTAACAGTTGCATTTTAAAAGCATTTCTAGCAGCAAAATTATACATACACAGTGTAGACTGACAATTGGAGTTGCTTTCCAGTGTCCCCGTTTTAAAACGCTTTGCTGCACATGTAAAGTGGATCACAAAGCACCAGTGAGGACATTACAATTAAAAGTTCCAGAAGTGGTTTAGATGCAAAGCCATGGAAATGCCGGACTAATGACAACCAGAATGCAGCTGGTTCAGTTACTGAAACAATGACGGGATCATGATCTCAGGACAGCATGGAGGGAGACTGGCAGTACCGTTTTGGATAGATTTCATAGGTGCAGATAAATCCTTAAGCATATACTTTTCTGCATGTTATTGCTTACTTAGCGAAGGACCTTTAATAAGAACCACATGAACACATGGCTGGAAAAAGGTAACAAAGAGGCTGTATCTTCTGTAGGAAGTCAGACATTGCACAAAGGTAGCAGACCATTAACTTTTTTTTTGCCTTCAGCTTAGGTAGCCTGGGAAAATGTGTATGGATTTCAATATGTTTCTTTACTAAAGTTTGTCCTTTCAGTCAAAAAAGCAAAGATGTTTTTTGGGCAGAATCATACTTTATCAGACTAGGATTATTTGACCTATTTTATAATTAAATGCTTTGTTACTTTCACATGGTATTAATTTACAGTGTAGGTTTAAATGTATTCAGCACCAGCAAACTGCATTGAACTTGGTTTTATAAAATAGTTTTACTCTATGGTAACTGTCTTATTAAGCCATTACCACATGATAGGAAGTTCGACCTACAGTATAGGTAGAGCCAATCAGGAAAAGGCCCTTTATCAAGTGGCTGAACCACTAGGTATGTTTATGCAGGTGTGTTAGCCGTTGAACATTTAAAGCAGCAATATGGGTGAACATATACATACATACATACATACATACATACATAAATACATACATTTGAAGCAAAGGGTCTCCAGAGCTGAACAGTGTTCATTTCAGCCCCAGGGGCCCCCTGCTTCCAGAAATATGTACCTCAATAGGTGGTGCTTGTATCTCTTTAGAGTTTGAAGGTCCAGGTCACCTGGGCCAATGGAAGCTGCACCAAATGATGTCACTGCTTCCTATTGGCCTGCGGGACATTTAAACGCCACCATTAGACACACCATGTCTCTGACTGCAGGGATACTGGCACCACTACGGAGTTAAGTATCTCTGGAATTAGGGGGTCCCCGGATTCAGCTCCAGAGACGCTTGAAACCGGTAATAATTTTTTTTTTTTTTTTTTAAAGTTAACCTGTATTGTTGCTTTAACTTATTCTTCATACATGTACAGGCATTTGTATAAGTAATTGTGCATTGCGGTCAGTCATGGGTCATTCATTCCAAAAATGTGTTACCAACTACAATTTTTCTGAAATTTCAAGACCAATCTAGAGATTAAATAGTTATGGTGGGTAAAAAAAAAAAAATGAAAAAAATAACATTTCACTGTATAGTGTGCAGCAATTACAAATACAATTTATGGCACATCTGCATGTCTCCGGCAGGTCTGCAACCCTGCCTTTCCCCATTATCACTTAGCAAACAGTCTGCAACCAGGGAATCTGGAAATTAGATGTATGTATCTTTATTTATTTTATATAGCGCTATTAATGTACATAGCGCTTCACAGCAGTAATACACGTGACAATCATATAAATAACAAATAATACAGATAACATATAATGGGAAGAAGTGCTTCTGACAAAAGTAACATTTAGGAAAAGGAGTCCCTGCTCCAAAGAGCTTACAATCTAATTGGTAGCTAGGAAGAACGTACAGAGACAGTAGGAGGGTGTTCTGGTAAGCGTGTCTGCAAGGGGCCATGGTTGATGTATGAGGTGTAAATGAGCAGTGGGTTACTCTTTACTTCTTATCCATTTCAACAGACCAATCTAGAATGTTTAAATGTACTGTAACAGATTAGAACACAGCCTGTCGAAGATTAACTTCCAAAGACTTGAATCGTTGAGATGTGTGGGATCCAGGAGCAAAACAATGGCATCAAAGTCTGCATGAACAATTTTCCTGTCTGTACAACAGATATATACACACACACACACACACACACACACACACACACACACACACTTAGATTGGTCTTTGGACCTATGAGGGGATACCTTTTTATAGAGACTTTTTGTACTTAAAAAAAAAAGTAGACTAGAATCCTTCCTATACAGTAGATGGACCAAATTGCATCAGGCGGCTGCAAGTTCGAGTTCTTAGATGGGCAGTCTATTTTAATCCCTTTGCAGAATGGACACAGTGGTATGACAAAGCACTGTAGAATGTCGCAGTTGAAGAGAATCCAGTTCAAATCCCAATGCCAGCTCTTGATAACCTTAGGAAAAACATTGATCTCTCTGTGCATCAATCACTGATAATTAGACTGCAAGCACACGTGCTTTTATTAGTAAGCTATGTACCATACTACGTTGACTGTTAGAGCTACAGAACACTGATACTATACTGTACAACTCCTGTATAGTACTAGGTATGGCATGTATGAGTTGCTCCAATTGGCAGACATAAGCATCAGTATGTCTGTGTACACACACACACACACAGGCTCTCACCTTCCTGGATGCGCACTTCAAAATCTGGCTACATCTTTATTTTATCTCCATTGAAATGAATTCAACTGAAATCTTACCAAAGAAGGAAAATACGACTTCACTACGTATTTAATAGGGACCGTAAAGTTTTATCTTGGCAATCCAGGGTTTGGAGAAACCAGTGTTTACCTTACTCAGCAGTTTAGCAAAACGTTGAGTTAGTATAAATGCACCGTGAAGATTTAGAAATGGGATGAGAACCCCAAATCTCCCAATAACCCAATGCAGTGACACAGTTTTTGCCTTAATCTAAATATGTACTTTTGTTTGATTCAATGTATAACCTTGCAGCGATTGCTTCCTTGAGATCTATGACTAATAGGAGCTTGCGATCTCAAGGTGTAATTAATCATATTCTAGAATGAAAAGGTGAGATAGCAGGTGAAAGAGGAAGGGGAGGTGGGAGCCACTGTTCAGATGTATTCGGCTATAGTTACTAGATGTATTTGGAAAATGTTACTAAAAAAAATTTTTTTTTTTTATTTTTGTCAAAAATACAAAATAAATAAAGCTATGTATGAGCAATCCTTTGCACAAAAAAAAACAAAAAACAAAACCCTGATAATGGATTTGTAGGATGCAGTTAAATGAAAAAGAAAAAGTTCATTTTAAATTAGTATATATGTATGTATCTTTAGTTAAATGGAGCTTTACATACAAGGAAAACATGGTAGATGCTACACACCAAATAAAGGGTCAATGTGGTATAATTACCGGTGCGCCTGCGTCTGGATAGAAGCCTGCAGCAGATCCAACAGTACAAGGAGAGAGGATACGCAAGGCACAACAGATTTTGAGAATATCTCATTTATTGAGCCAAAAAGAAACACAATGTTTTGAGCTAGTGGTCTTTCAAGTGAGGTGTAATGGCCATGGCCTTGAAAAAGACCATTAGGTCGAAACGTTGTGTTTCTTTTTGGCTCAAATGAGATATTCTCAAAATCCATTGTGCATTGCGTATCCTCTCTCCTTGCTTTACAATACATGTGACATAATATAACACAATGGAAATAAATCGCTTCACACAAAACAAATAGGAAAAGTAGTTAGGACAAAAACAAGTAAAAGCTTAACTTTACATTAATAAGTTGTATTGCTCTGTAAAGAGTTAAATGGAGCCAGTGAACAAAATGACTTTTTTTGAAATGGCGTCAGAAACCTTTATTTTTTTCAATAAAACCACTTGTTTTGCAGGGACTCTTAGGTAGTTGTCGGGACTGTTGTAGTATACTGCCCTCACCTGGTTCTCTATGAGCCTCCAAATCGACCCCTAATGAAAGCTGTATTGTTTTTATACTCCTTGAGAATTGTTGTTCAGATATAGGTTTTCAGACCCAACTTTCACAGCTTTCAAAACCGTAAAGTGAGAAAACGGCCCAGAGGAGAAAATAGTAGAGAATGTGTTACATTGTAATCTTTCACTGTGCGACAGCTGAAATATGAATTTCTTGTCAGGACTGCGCCCAATAAGCAAACATAAAAGGCCAGAGGTAGCACTATCGCAAACAATTGATTGCTGGAAGTTTTCGCTGCTTAAATTATAACTTCTACACCAGCTGCACGATTCAAAAACAGGGCTTCCTCAGCAGCACGCTGGGAACGTGGGAGAGATGGGGGGGGAATTACAGAGCAGAAAGCAATGAAATCTGTTAGTTAGTAAAGAAACCATTTTACAGTGATGTCAAAAAGGTACACAAGACTGCTTCCAGGCAAAGGCAAGAGAGGGCTGTAAATGTTTATCACCCTATGGAGAACAGAAGAGTAATGTTCTTCACTTAACACTGCGCCTGGAACTTCTCAAAGATTCCCGACTTCAAAGGCAATCTGCATGCAATTTGCTCTGAGAATTTTATTTTAAAGACTTGAAAGGTGTATTGTCTTAACAACGTTGACTTAAGTAGCCAAGTAAAGTTAACGGTTTGTGTGCATCACAATAGCCCCCTATTTGGTTTAGATCGTTATTGCATACGTATTCAGAATTTCTACCCCAACTTTGCAAAGATCATTAATAAAATCAATGGAAGGCAATGACAACTACTTTAACATATTGTCTGCCCCCTTGTATCATTGTAGCACTGGTGTCATTACCTGCATGTCTTGAGGTTTGAGGCTGTACTGCATTCCCACAGCACCCTTATGTATTGTAAGGCCTCGGTCCCCTTGACAGCACGCGTTATGGTGTGCACGGCGCAAACAAAGACAGCCCTGTATGGGGCCGGCACCAGTCAGTGTGTGCTTGCGCGCTTACAAAGCGTGACCACAATGCCAAAAGACAAGAAATTTGTCTTTTTGGCGTGGCGTCCGAGCGATGGCTACGTCACGGCGGCGGATCAGCCAATGAGGGCGAACCAGCCATGGGACGTCATGGCCGTGCCCCCATCACGATCTTGTCTTTTCTCCCCTTCTCCTCTCTGGACGCACGTCCCATCGCAACCTTTCGACCATAGATCGCGGCTGAAACTGGTGCACACGACGCCAGGTGCGCCGACGCGCGCGTGCACGCACTGACTGGGGCCACAGCCTTACAGTGTATATAGAAGATATGAGGTAAAATTCCATGTGCTATCGAATTTACAATCTGAAGTGACAGGTCCAAAGTCTCAAGCAGCGGAGATTAAGGCTTAATTCTATATAAAGAATAATTGTTTTTCAGGCTGTTTTCAGCCCAAAATACCCATAGACATCAAATGGGGAGTTTCGGTCAAAGAAGGCCCAAACGGCCCCAGAGTTGTGTACACAACACAGTACTTAAACTTTAATCTTGCTTCAAGCACAATAATATTGCAACTAGAACACCACACAAAAATAATAATAACAACCACCTTTTAGCTTCGTATTGTAAATGCCTCTGGCACTAAAAAAAAGTAGAGCTGTGCAAATGTATTGTGTCACAATGTGAATGATTTCATGAATCATCTACAATCCCATTAATGTGACACTAAAGCAGACACTGCACGTTGCTGACTCACTTGACATTACCAAGATCTGCCCTTCCCTCAGTCACTACTGCAAACACTATTGCATTGCCCTTTTGCCTCACCACTGTGAATTATTGTAATTTGCTACTTAGCAGCTCTCCCTGCCTCACAACTTTCTCCTTTGCAATCTATCCAAAATTCTGCAACTAGTAACGGCCCCTTTCTCCCTGGACAGCATCTGTTCATCTCCTCCCTAAATTCCTGTCCATGCTTCCCATCAAGTTCAGGAACATCAACAAAACTTCTTCTTAATTACCTTCAAAGCTTTCCCCTCCTCTCCTTATCAGCTCTGATTTCTCCCTATGCCCCTGCACTTCTCCTGTGCTGTGCTCATGACGGTTTCCTTTACACCACTTCCACCTCGCTGTCTCGCCTTAAACCTTTTTCCCCCCTCACCACAACTCCCTCACACTCTGCATACGCCAAGTACCCCCTCACCTTGAAGACAAAACCTTAAAACTCACCTCTTAAATGAAGCTTTTCAATAGTACTGTACAGACTAATGGCTACGGTCCCACACCCACAGCTGCTTCTACCATTCATTGTGTCCAAGAACTGCCATCTATTACACTTACTCCCTGACCTATTGTCTTCAAGTCTCCTAATACAAATTAAATTGTAAGCTTCCCCGGGTAGGAATTTCCTTTCCCATTGTCTGGTTTTGTGTGCTGTACTTATTCTATTATAATTCCTTCCTGTAATGTATGGTCTCGTCAAGTGCTGTGTACATTAGAGGCACTATATAAAATAAAATTATATGTACATACATACATGCCGGCTCTATTTATTACTCCAAGTAGTAACATAATTTAAAGCAAATTTGGCATGGCTAACAATTGTTTAAGTGATTTTAAATTAATTACATTTTATCTCATTTTGAATTAGTGACCCGTGGCAATTTTTTTTATACAAAATGTTGCGGTCACAAATGTTTCAAGAACCTTTCAATTACTGCCTAACTGCAATAGTTTAGAGAAGAGAGAAAACATATGGGCCCTTCATAAGGTAAGCTTACAGCATTATTATTTAGAACAAAATCCTTTCACCAGATCACATTTTTCAGGATAGGTTGAGGCATTAGACGGTTTCCAAGCCTTTGTTAGACCTATTTCCCAGGTTAATCTGCTGCGTATATAAGAAAGTTACACTGGAGTTAATCATTGTACTTATTGTATCACCTTCTCATTGCTTCTAGTCTCGAAATATGAGCGCGCTCTTGCCCTTTTGCCAACACTCACTGTATTTGTGGCCTATTGCATGAATGGTTCATGTCTTTCTGCTACAATGCATTGACAACAACAAAAATAAAAATACATTTGGAAGCTTTGCACAGACGCAAAAGATGATCTTTTTAACAATCTGTCTATAGAACTCAAGCAATAAGAATGTTATTCTTGGTTACAAGACAGCATTGTTCATAAGCAGGCATGCTCACTGCAAGTGTTGAATTCAATTGCAGGATGGATGGCACTGAATTAATAAAAGCTCTCCTCTTCTGATGGCAGTTGCGATCCTTTTATCGCGCTTGTACTATTCATGAGTAGGACAGTGAGGCAGTATACAATTGTAAAGCTCTTTGCTGCCAGCAATGCCTCTGCCATGCAATGTGTGGTTGACCCCTCTTGCAGGGTAAAAGGTTTATGACAGCCATTTAAGTGTGTGAACTAGGGGTGTACCGAGTACCTGGAATTACCCGGTACATTTCCAGCTACCCGGACCCGGCAACTGAGAAGTGGGCTCGATGCAGGGTATTAATTTCAGGGCAGCTGAAATAATCTTATTACTTACATTTACGAAGGCATCTAGGACCAGCAGCAGCGGACCTGTGGCGGTGGCAGCATCGGAGGTGTCTTCAGCCGGCGGGGGAGCGGCAGAAATCACTTCAACTGCACCGGAGCAGGTAAACAGTGTGTGTGTGTGTGTGTGTGTGTGTGCGAGCCGCCAGGGAACCACGTGACCGAGCATTCCTATTGGACAGCCATCTGTCCAATAGGAACACTCCGTCTCCTGCTCTGGTCACGTGGTTCCCCGGCAGCTCACACACACACACACACACACACACACACACAGTTTACCTGCTCCGGTGCAGTGGAAGTGATTCCTGCCGCTACCCCGCCGGCTGAAGACACCTCCGATGCTGCCGGTCCTAGATGTTGCCGCCACCCTGCAGGTAAGTGCCAAACTGGGTAGAACCATTGATTTTGGACGGGTATTCGTTTTTTTTTTTTTACACTACCCGGTACAACACTAGTGTGAACCTCCTGTAACACTTTTTTCATAACTTGTACAGTTATGCTGGGAACGTACAAATAAACACACAGGTAAGTAAGGACAGAGTGAAGAAGCAACCCTGACAAAATCATAGTAGCAAGAGGCAGCCCTCACCTTGATGGCTGCCATGGATCTCCGAGAGCCCATGAGCTGTTTACTGGATGTAGTAAGTGGCCAATAGCGGTCCAGCTTGCGACATACAATTAATGTCATAAGGGCACAAGAGTTAAATAAAAAAAATATTATATTTTTTATTAAGACTGCAAGACCACTAGGCAGATATGATCTTAAACCCAATGATCTGAACTTAAAAATAAAAAAATATTCTGTGCAATATACAGTCACGAGAGAGTGACTCAAGGGCTTTTGTTTAGTCTACAATAACCATGGTCATTAGCAGAGACTGCGCATAGAAAGAGTCAAATGCACGAAGCAAACAAAACAGCCTTGTACCCCTCAGCACAATTCAGCCAACCGCACACTGTGCGTACACTGAAGAAAACAATTAAATGGTTATCACTCCCATCCAGATGCACTTGTGCTGAAAGAGCATTATAATTTGCCGATTGTTCATAGGTTTTGAATATGGACTGTGCCGGATATTCCTGTAATAGTCCTCTTCAATTTCTCCAAACTTTTACAACCCTACTCAGCAATGCTTTAGGAACAGCGCTCAAACATGCAGCTGTTCCCTTTGGTTAAGTACTTGTATGTCAATTAGTTTATTTTCTTTGTCTAAATGCAGGAGGCTCCCACAGGTTGGCCAATTTGTTGAAAATGAGAAAAGACAGCATTAAATCCAAGGGTCACACTTTCCAACTGGATGGCTGAGTGGTTGTGAATGCCAACGTTTCAAGAAAATAGTTTATAATAATAATAATAATAATAATAATATTAATCTGACAATAATAATATTATCAGACATTAGATGTTAAATCACATCAATCCTTCCTAATATTAGAGGAGACTACCTGACTTAACTTAACAAATGTGCACATTTTCTACTTATTACCTAAAAATAATTGATTCATCCCAATGGAATTGTTAGAGATCTTTATTCCTCCTAAATAAGCTATTGTGGATTAAAAAAAAAAAACCTCCACCGTATAGTGCCCAGCAAATAGAAGTACTGCACGTCTCACATAGGTCTGCAACCCCTTATTTTCCCATTATCTCTTAGCATACAATGCTTCAACTGCTGCAAGGGATTCTGGGAAATGACATGCACATGAGCACACAGATCTTCCTTAAAGATGATGCACATCCTGGCCAGCATGTGACAGATCATATTTTCAGGAAAATGTAAACCCTATGGGTGCCACAGGTATTTTGGATCCAGGGTCATGTCATCAACAGCACATTGAACACGTGACTCTTGACACCCTCCGTCTTTGGCCCGAACAAGGTAGAACTCCCCCCCCCCCCCCTTCGTCTCCTCTGTTCAAATCACTCCCACCACTCTGGGAGAGTAGTGTGGCCCTAAGGTCAAAGCTGCCAGACCGTTACAAAGTCAACCAGTTACCTATAGCAGCTACGGCAAGAAAAGGTGTGCAAACCTGTCCCACTTTGCGAAAGTTCAGGCTACTTTTTTTTCTTTAATGTTTCAAATAATGGAGCGAATGCCATCAGTTGTTAATTGCATTCATTCAGAGGAGTTGAACAATTTTGGGGTCAAGAGTGGTAATATTTTTTTTAATAGACGGTTTATGATTTGAAGGGACTGGCTGTTGGAAAAAGGGGCTGTCCCAAGTAGCATGTTAAAAAAAAAATGAAAGTTGCAAAACTTAGTGTAATCGGCTTTCTTTTACCCTTGAGATTACAGTTATTTGAAAAAGAAATTAAAAATAAAAAACAATTCACCATGGAATATTTCAAAGTAAAAATATTCCATAGTAAAATACTGTATATATGTTTTTAAAGGTGACATTGTGATACATTTAACCTATTAAATATGCGATTGTTCCCAGTTCAATTTTGTCTTAGGAGGGCCAACCCTTTCCCCATGATAACCAGGTGCATTGTGCACAGACTACTAAGTGTTCAATTTTTTTGTAATACGTCTTCACAAGCAGATCGCCTAAAAACAAAACCAGTTTTAATAGGACAGGGTGTTAGGATTACGCAACAATACAAACTATGAATTGTTCAATTAACAGAACAAAGGTGTGTTACCTGTGACAGTGACATCATACCAATAGGTTCGGTAACAAATTCAGAGAGAGTATCCATGGTAGCTCAGTAGGTTTTAGATGTCTTATTGTATCAAAAGTTCAAGAGATGTCAGCTCAGGTCAGATCTCAATCATGCTGGCAAAAGACTCTAAAATAAAAAATAAAAAAAAGCACAAATAAAACATTTATACTGGGTGATAACATAAACGAAGATATTCACAAGCTGCAATTAGTGGTTCGCATGATAAACACAACAACAATTACATGTTTCAGCTAGCAAGAGATGGAGATTGTGGAGTAAATAAGTTTTAGCAACTACAATACAGCTTTAGTATTAGATTACGCAATTATACACAATTTAGAAGACTGGGCAAAAATAAACATGACCTTTTCATCAACCTTTCGACTTCAGAATAAGAATGTAAACCTTTTGAAAGCACCTATTACTTAGTCACACCTTCCATTATAGAAATAACAAAAACAAGTATCACTTGTGAGCACATTTACATGTCTCAGACAGGTCTGCAACTCTGCTTTTCAGAAATGTAGATGATCCACTGATGTTCATTATTAGAAAGCTATGCAAGCACCCCACAGGCACCACCCTTATACACCCACAGGATGAATACTGAACAACAGCTGAACAACTCAAGGAGAAAAATGTTAAAGCAAGTGGTGTGTGACCATAATGAAAAGGTAGCAATATGCAAAACATACTTTGGGATTAAAAAAAAAAAAAAAAGGAAGGAAGGTGAATCAATATGAACAGTTTTAAAATAATTAAATAAATACATTGCAAACACACAAAGTAATCATCTAACTAGTGATTTTCAACAGGGCTTCCTGAGAAACCCTTGCATTCCCTGGCCATCCCCCTAAAGGATTCCCTGAAAATTTCAGGTCAGTTTAAAAAAAAAAAAAGTACTAAGTACACACAAAGTTACAATGCATCTTATCTATGACGCGCTATTAGAGAGGATTGGGGTTCCTTAGGCCACGCTCACTCTGCCTACTGCACGACGTGGCGTGCCCGCGCCTCTGTCTGCTGGGCGATGTGTGCTCATCCCCAGCATACTTAAAGACGCAACTTGGAGGTGGGACTTCCATATCCTTCATCATCCATGCAATTAAAAAAAAGAAACAAAGTGTGTGTGTGTGTGATTTTATTGGCTGGCCGGGTGTCCAATGTATTTCGCAAGAGGGAGTGGGGGGGCATGTTGAGCGCACTTCAACGTCACATTTTTTGTCTCGTCAAGCGCCAAGCTTGGGTGAGGCCTCGGTCAGGGTGGCGCAGAGAGGGCGGGCACACTCACGCTGGCCACGATGAAACACATTGTGGCAATGTGTGTGGCCAGCGTGAGCAACCGCCTGCACCCGCTCGGCGCTTAGAGCAAGTAAATTTGATTTTGCTGCTCGCAAGGGCGAACCAGGTCCGTGACATCGTGGCCGCGCCCCCAGGCGAGCACGTGCCTAGCCGGCCACGAATCGCCGAGCAGAGCGCAGCAGCGCCAGTTCCCTTCCTGGCCGAGGCCTGAGCGTGCGTGCCCGCGCGAGTGGAGACGTCTACATAACGAGTACAAGAAGTAAAAGCGGCAAGTGCCGAGTGCACAGCGAGCTCAGCGCCAGCAGGGACACAACCTAACAATGCATCTGATCTCAGAAGCTCTATTAGAGAGGGTTGGGGTTCTGCAAAATAATAATAGCATTCCTTATAAAAAAAAAAAATTAAAAAAGGAGGGGAGGTTAAAATACACTGATCTAACTAAACATGTTGCTTTTGTAAAGGGATTTAAAAAAAAACTATTACATTTGAGGTATGTGACATTTTACTAGATGATTGAGCTCATAGCTTTCTATCCTCTTTTTCCTATGACAATCATTCTCGTGATTATTAGAGGTGTATATATGGAACAGGACACGATCTGGAAGAGATTAGCGATTTAACACAGCTTTGACCACTTAAGAACCAGAGACTACAGAAAACAAAGTCCTAAGAGTAGTAATACTACTTCCGAATCACACGAAGCAGTATTGATCTCCGAATCACACGAAGCAGTATTGATCTGTTTTACAATGCTACTTACCCTAACTTCAAAACAGAAATTAACATTTTTTTTATGTCCAACCCTCCAATCAAAAAGCGTGATGCCAATGTTGCTCACCTCATCCACAAACACCTTTCTGAGTTTAGGAACAAAAAAATCAGGGCAGTGGTACCAACAAATATCCAGAGGGTGCCACCCATGCAGGAGAGAAAACCTTGCAAGCCTGGAAACCAATCTCCCAAATAAACTCCAGATCAGCAGCAGGCAGGGGTAAGAAAGGGCACGCAGCATTGATGTAAAAAGGGGCACCAGGAAAGTCTGAGGGTTTTCCGTGGTGACCGGTCTGTGCATGCACAATGATTTGTATTGCTGCTTGTATGCTACTTGCAGATCACAGGCTCTCAGCCAGTGAGCAGACACGCGCGCCTTGCACACAGGAGCCCCACGCTGTGCAGGGGGAGGGCGGGGCTACGAGGCGAGCCCCCTGACAGTTTGGCCTATCCGGAGAGCCGCTACCAGTTTGTGGGCGGGGCCTGGAATCCCACCCTACATAACACCAGGAGCCAGGGAGGGGGAGGAGTTGGGGAAGGGGGGGTTGAATTAAGCATGGGTTCAGGGCTGTGGTGGGATTGTATAGTGCTTGCACATAGCAACTTCCTACACTTGGCAGGGAGTGTCTCAAATTCAAGCTGCCATAGACACAATGTCTCAAATTTAAGGGAAGTTAGGGTTTCTGGGCAGTTTTGCCCAAGTAGCAGAGAGCTTTCGCTTGAGATGCACATAAGAAAGGGCTGAGTAGGAAAGACATATACAAGCAAGGTCATCCTGCTAGGTAGCTATTCCGTGGGGTTGGCAGATACACATGCCAACTGTTGTGCCATCAGCAGACAGAGGCTGTACTAGGCTAAGTGCATGCTGCTGCAGACCGCACGTGGCGCGATCACATTGCCTTAAGGCACTGATCGCGCCCATAGACCGCGCGGGCGACACGCATTGCGCAAGGAATCAGTTGAAACTGATTTCTCGGCGCGACGGGCAGGTCACGTGAGCGGTACACCCAATGAGGGCGAACCAGCTCTGTGACGTCACAGATACACCACCCGATGGTGCATCTAGCATGTCCGAAAAACGCACCCTTCACGCGGGTGACGTCACAGACGTGCACACTTCCGCACGGGCAAAGGAGAGACAGTAGTTGAATAAGATTGTGATTAGAGACACAGAGGACATTTCTGAATATAAACCAGTGTGACCACATTACTTACAATCTTAACAACCTTCCCAAAAAAATTTTTTTTAGAAGTTCCCTTTCTGTGTTTCTAGCATAAAATGAGATCCATGTATGTTTTTCCAAATGCTTAACAGAGTATGATGTCTTCAAAACAGACACTATACCACTACTTTAAAAAAAAAAAATCATTAGTAATCCTAAATCCCCGGTTCCCATGTGTGACAGGTTGGTAACAGTAGGCTAGGTTCCATTGCTGGTGTTGTCTGCAATAAAATATTTTTTTTTAAAAACATGCTGCAATATAAATCAGTGTTGAGTACAACTGCATGCAGACCAAGTTGCTACAATGTGTTTCAACACATACTGTACACCAGAATAGATCTCGTGTGTGAAAAGTTTATGGTTGCAACTTTATTCTTTTTGTTTTTCTTTTGAAAAAAAAAAGAGCAGCATCATTTAATTTTGGGTCCAATGACAGATTCGGCGTTATCCCATATTTTTGTGGAGCTGCATATTTTTTTTTTTCTATTTACATTGGTGTTTTCTTCCTACAACGCACGCAGTGCACTTTACCCGAGTCATTTTGTAGTGAAAAGCTGCCAGTTTTTCCTCTATTTACAGAGAGTGGCAGAGAGTGCTGTAATTACATCAGCTATTCTTGCTGCAACATTGGTACAGCACTTACAGAGCCAACGTTTTCTCTGTATACAGTACTGTAGTGCCGACGAGTATTCTAAAATCAATCTGGGGCAATCACCAACAAGACCCAGGTACATACTGGGTACATGCTGAAAACATGCTGGGTACATGCTGCAACATTTCTGCAGACTGACTAATGGCCCATCAGATTAAGAGCGGGGGTCCCTGGCAGTCCCATTCAAACTGAATTAAATCAATGGTGCGTCTTACAATCGATGGCGTCTTTGAATCGAGGAAATATGGTGTGTATATATATATATATATATATTTTTTTTTTTTACTGTGGTGTCCCTTTATTCCTGGCCACCCCGCTTTCATGAGGGCTGATATCATTGCACGAACTCAGGCCCGCACCTCATAGACAGAGGTATAATAAGATAAGAGGGGTTACATATTTGTGTATGAAATAATGTATTTTACCAGTGCACAAACACACAAACGGAGAAAAACGTTGGCTCTGTAAGTGCTGTACCAATGTTGCAGCAAGAATAGCTGATGTAATTGCAGCACTCTCTGCCACTCTCTGTAAATAGAGGAAAAACTGGCAGCTTTTCACTACAAAATGACTCGGGTAAAGTGCACTGCGTGCGTTGTAGGAAGAAGACACCAATGTAAATAGAAAAAAAAATATGCAGCTCCACAAAAAAATGGGATGAAGCCCAATCGGACCCAATTGGACCCAAAATTAAATGATGCTGCTCTTTTTTTTTTCAGAAGAAAAAATAAAGTTGCAACCACAAATTTTCACACACAAGATCTATTTTGCTGTACAGTATGTGTTGAAACACATTGTAGCAGCGTGGCCTGCGTGCAGTTGTACTCAACATTGATTTATATTGCAGCATGCTTTTTAAACGTGCTTTTTAAAAAAATGTTTTATTGAAGACGACGATGGGTTGAGAGTTAAAGAAAGACTGGAAAAAATACACACAGCAAATACACCTGTTGATTTTATCATGCTTTTATTACACTTTATTTTGCATAAAAACTACTTTAGGTTTGAGAACATTTTTATTTGCAAACAATGGGAACAGCAATAGGAAGTAATGTGGCACTCTCTTACGTAAATTTATATATGGCAGACTTTGAGGAAAGGTTCATTTTCAATACCCCATATTACGATAAGATGATCTATTACTGCTGGAATATTGATGATCTGTTCTTCATCTGGGAGGGCACGGATGAAGAACTTGTTGGGTTCTTCTCGTATTTGGAACAACTTCCCACACCATTTTGCTGTACCAAGAACTGGAGTAAAACACAAATTTATTTCTTGATGTACTTATTACATATGACGGGCATCTATTACATTCAGATCTTTACCGCAAGCAAACAGACAGAAACGCAACGTTACATGCTACCACTTTCCACCCTGAGTCACTTAAGGAGATGTTACCTTTTTCTCAGAAAATCAGGGCCGTTAGGATAGTAGATAGCCCAGAGAAACTGGATCAGACACTGAAGGAAATTAAAACGAGATTTCTCTCACGCGGTCACAGACTGTCAGTCAAATGGCTTTTGTAAAACCACAACAGACTGATCAGCGACAGGATGATTCAGAGAGAATGACTTTTGTTAGTAGGTTTACTACTGCTAGTAGGTTTATTAAACAAAGTATTTTCAAGCATTGGAGGGTGCTACAGACAGATGAGGCACTGGGTCCTATTTGTAGGGATTATCCTAGGTGTGCATACCAAAGGGTTGAGAATCTCAAAGATATTCTCATCCATGCTGATGAAAAGAGCACTAAACTGCATCACATTTCTTAAGTGACCCGAAACCAGGGTGCTACAAATGTCTAAACTGCTTAGTATGTAACAGTTTGAATACTGGTAAAGAGTTCTGCGACCCTAGAATTTATCAAAAATTTGGTCAATGTACCAAACTACCAATGTAGTGTACACAATAAAATGTCCCTGTGGTTTGGTATATGTCGGTAAGACTAGTCGGATGCTGAAGACTAGATTTATCGAACATAAAAGTAAAATCAACCATAAAGCTGAGGACACCGCATTAATATCTCATTGCACGGAATTTAAACACACTGTAGCATCACTTAGACTGATGGGCATTGAGCAAGTAAATAAGACAACTGCAGGTATTGACAAAGATACGATTTTATTACAAAGAGAAACCTAGTGGATGTAAACATTGGATACAATATTCCCTAGGGGCCTCAATGATTTCATATCATTTAACTGCTTTCTAACAAAAAGATGAAATACCGAGAAATGTGTAATATTATGCATTTTATCCACAGGATGTTTGGTTGCTGCTGCTGATTTTCTCCTCAGCCTTTATATTTAGCATGCAATTTTCATATCGGACAAGTAAGGTCAGTAAGTAGTATTTATAACTGATGCTTACAGAACTTTGACAAGACTTTCCCTCTATTTTCAAACTTTTTTATTATGGAATAATTATTTTTCACTTTGGGCTTGCTAGACACTATGATAGAAATTATGGGGAGGTCCCACTGATTTTGTCCATTCTTTCGCCCAACGAGGGCGAACCAGTTCCGTGATATCATAGCCGCGCTACCCGACACGCCTTCCCAAGCGCACAACTAGCTGCCAGGAATAGCCCAGCGCCTGACATCACGGCGCTCGAGCGCCAACGAGCCCCCTCCTACCCTGGACGAGGCCTAATAATGAGTCTGTGTGTAAGTGCTAGCACACAACATTGGAGCTCTTATGGTCAGGGTGGTAATGTTGCAGGCCTGTTTCTTCACAAAGACTTCAGCACCCTTTTCTATAGATATGAATCCCCTCTTCAGTTATTCACAGTTCCCCATGCCAAGTGGACTAATAATCCGCTGGTTCTTTGCTCTGGGAGCAAGTATGCAGCCTTGCCAGCCCCAATGCTGCTATCACTGGGACTGGTACAATCTTCTGCAGGGTATTTTGCTCTCTGGCCCCTGCCTGCTTGCTGTCAGAGCCTGGGCTCTGCTTATCCTCTCTCTACATGGGCTCATGTATGTACCTCGGTGCAGGATAGACCTGCACACCCTCACTCCCTGTAGAACTCTCCCTATCACCAACTGTCACTCATTGGCTGAGCACAGTCAAATGGTCCTGTGGAGTGTAATTCTTAAAGGGGCCATATCCTGTGCTGCTTGCAGGGGGTTACATTACCATTCAATTTCCCCCATGCTGGAGGGATTTTTTCATCATCCTTAACAATAATAATGGCTCAATAATAAATTGAGCTACAAAAATCAGGATAACTTGTCTTTTATGAGCGTAATTGTTCTTGGTCATATACACTGGAGGATTGTTGTCACTTTATTACCTACCATAACTTATATATAATATACATTATTGTGACAGTGAGGGGGTAACCAGGCTCTTAATAAAGATCAAGCCCTGTTTTGGTTACCTCTGATCTGAGTATAAGGGTTCAAGAGTGTCAGCTCTTGAGCCCAGCCACTGTAAATGCGTAATCTGTAAAATGCGTTAATAAAGAATGTATGTGTTTTTGCCTTTCCAGAGATGCCAGCATGCAGGGATTGCTAGGGTATGAGTTTCAAGGGGGGGGGGGGGGGGAGGGTTGCAGAGAAATTGTTGTTGTCAGAATGTGCCTAGGTAGTTGGGGTCCGGAGTTGTCGGTTCCCCTAAAACTGTACCCGAGAATCATGCTTGGTTCTCAGATACATATAGGCACATTGCCCTGGCAATATCACCCCTTGTGACTCACCGCTAGGGTTCCCTGCTTCAGCACTGCCCAGAAATGTAAAAGGACCAAAGGGATGCAAAGTGTCACGGTAACTATTAGGGGTCCCTAGGTTAAGGGTGATACCCAGTTAATGCCCAGGTTGACCAGAAACTGTATTGGGGTTCATGAGCACTCCAACCATAAGTATAAGGTTGTGAGGGGACTCTTCCAGTCCAGTCCAAGTCTCATAGATAGTGTGTGGGGAATAAAGGCTAGTAGATAATAAAGTGCAGTTTTCTATTCTATTTCCCATAAACAGAGACTTAGGATGTATTAAAAGTATATTTTATTAACATTGTTTTTAGTACTGTAATATACTGTGTGCTCTGTATATGAACTGGGACTTTCGGAACCAATGTTCAGACAGGCTACCAGAGCTACCAAGTTGGTGCCAGTAAGTCTGCTGAACATCAGAGATGAAAGCTACTAGAGGATGCTAGGGGTATGAAGACTATTTGGGTAACAGGGAAAGGCTCAATTACCCACGCCCTGGGATGAATGGCAGTTGTCCGGGCTGCCATTTGTCCTACAGACCTGGAGGAGCCTGAACCAGCGAGTGGCATCTGAATAGCAAGGGACTCAGGCCTCGGTCCCGCTGCGCTCGTTGGCGCGGGCGGCCATGTCGCGAGTTCCCCACCAGCAGGGGAATCCTCGCGAGCCGGTCCCGGTCCCCCCTGGCAGCACAGCTGACTACACGCTGTGGCGCGTCAGCCGCTAGGAGACACAAGAGAATGGTGTTTCCTAGCGTTGACGCGTCACGTGGTGTGGCTGTGAGCCAATGGGGAGGGGAGGTTTCGGGAGGAGGAGAGGCTTCGGGGAGCGGGGAGGAGTGTGGAGTGAAAGCAGGTGAGTGCCTGTCTGTGTGTGTGTCTGAGTGCGTGCGTGCCTGTCTGTGTGTGTATGTGTGTGCCTGAGTGCGTGAGTGCCTTCCTCTGTCTGTGTGTGTGTGTGTGTATGAGTGTGTGAGTGCCTGCCTCTGTCTGTGTGTGTGTGTGTGTATGAGTGCGTGAGTGCCTGCCTGCCTGTGTGTGTGTGTGTGTGTGTGTGTGTATGTGTGTATGTATGAGTGCCTGCGTGTGTGTGTGTTTAAACTTACCCTCAGCAGCTCCAGCCCGAGTCCGTGGAGGGAGGGGGGGGGGGAAGAGTAGCGGGTCCCTCCGCTCAAGCCACGCCCCCCCTCCCTGTCAAGCCTCCCACTCCCGCCCACCTCCCGTTCCCTACAGACCGCATATCGCGGTCTGTGTATGTCAGCGCACCGCCTGTCTGCAGTGCGGGTGCGCTGACTCTGGGAGCGGGGCCTTAAAAACTCACCGCACTGCGCGGGGTGGCCCCATTGAGGAGCGGCTCTTGTCCCTGCAGTGGCCGCCATAGCGAGCGCTGCAGCAGCCAGCGGAGACCAAGCCTAAGGTGGCAAACTTGCGCATTCAGCCAATGGGATTGAAGACAATTGAAGACAATTTTATGGTTTTATTTCGTTAATTGATTGGTTGGCTAGTTCATTTATTTCTTGAATTGTGGTGTTTACGTGCTTGTGTATATTTTATTCTTGTGTATTTTTGGCCTTCATGCTTTTTATTAGGTTTTCCATTGACTTCTATAGTGGCTTATCATGTCCATATTATATGGGTTGGAACTACAATCATTCACCCAGTAGCCCAAGCACGCTGCCTAGGGGTCACACTCGACTCCTCTCTCACATTCGCCCCTCACATTCAAAACATTTCTAAAACCTGTCGCTTTTTCCTCCGCAATATAACAAAGATACGCCCTTTCCTCTGTTGCTCGACTGCTAAAACTCTGACTCAGGCCCACATTCTCTCCCGTCTTTATTACTGTAACCTCCTGCTGTCCGGCCTTCCTGCCTCTAACCTGTCTCCCCTACAATCTATCCTAAATGCTGCTGCCAGAATCACTCTACTCTTTCCTAGATCTGTCTCAGCATCTCCCCTCATGAAATCCCTCTCCTGGCTTCCGATCAAATCCCGCATCTCACACTCCATTCTTCTCCTCACTTTTAAAGCTTTACATTCTTCTGCCCCTCCTTACATCTCATCCCTAATTTCTCGTTATGCACCATCCAGACTCTTGCGTTCTTCTCAAGGATGTCTTCTTTCTACCCCCTTTGTATCTTAAGCCCTCTCCCTCCTTAAACCTTTTTCACTGACTGCCCCACACCTCTGGAATGCCCTTCCCCTCAGTACCCGACTAGCACCCTCTCTATCCACCTTTAAGACCCACCTTAAGACACACTTGCTTAAAGAAGCATATGAATAGCACTGTGGATATTCTGAACACGATACATAAAGCTTGGCCCCCTGCAGACGCACTTACCAGAACTCCCTCCTACTGTCTCTGTACGTTCTACCTACCTACCAATTAGACTGTAAGCTTCTCGGGGCAGGGACTCCTCTTCCGAAATGTTACTTATGTCTAAAGCACTTATTCCCATGATCTGTTATTTATATTATCTGTTATTTATTTGATTACCACATGTATTACTACTGTGAAGCGCTATGTACATTAATGGCACTATATAAATAAAGACATACAATACAATACAATACAATACAATACAATACAATATACCACTGTGCCAATCAATGAGTACAGGATGGTTATAGTGGTCCCAGGGTGGGTGGTTAGGCCTCCCGGGTAGGTAGTGGGTGACAGGGTTTAACCCCTTAATTACTATAGCGGTTATTAATCACTATGGTGATTAAGGGGTTAGGGGCCATATTGTATATTTTCTTGTATTCTTGCAGGCATCAGAGGACATGGACCTGCAGTATGTTGACGAGGACGCCCTTCATGATGGCAGGGGGTAAGTTGAACGTTTTGTTTACTTTATTAATTCTGGCTGCCTAATGTTTGATTTTATAATGGGCAAATGCCCTATTATCCATATGTGGGTAATAGTAATTTTGCCCATTACTGTACTGTATGTGTTTGGGGGGGGGGTTGTTGGGGGGTAGAGGATATGGGTAGTAGGGATGTTGTGTTTGAAAATATTTATTGTGGGTAGCGATGATTGGTGAAGGTGGCATTTGGCCCTTGGTGGGTGTTTATACCTACCGGGTGGTTTGTGACAGGGGTTGACCCCTTCATTACCTTAGTGGCATTAACCACTAAGATACTGTAAGGGGGTCACCCCCGGTTCCCCTGATCTTCCTTTGCCCCCTGCCTTACCCCTGTGGCGACTTCTCCCGGTTGGCGCCGCCATCTGGGCCGGCGCCGTGGGGTCCTGATGCTCGCGCATGCACGAAGGTTTGCGCATGCGCAGATAGCCGCGGCGGCCATGTTGTGGTTGGTGCGAGGTTCGCGCAATGCGCTGAGGTTGGCAAGGGTAGCGGTGGCCATTACAAGTGTGCAGGAGCTCTGGGAGGTTGCGCAGGCGCAGTTAAGCGTAGCGGCGGCCATTACAGCTTCGCACAGGCGCAGTAGAGATCGCGTACGCGGTCCCCATAGGAAAGAGGTCTTGAGTGGACTACATCTCCCAGCAGCCTCTGGGGAATGCCCTATGATCCCTGTCACCTGCAGCCAGCCAGCCACTGAGACTTGCAGATTCTCTGCAGCAGGGAATTGGATACATTGTTGTGAAGCACACAAGGCAGTCAGGTGGCCATTACAAGTGTGCAGGAGCTCTGGGAGGTTGCGCAGGCGCAGTTAAGCGTAGCGGCGGCCATTACAGCTTCACACAGGCGCAGTAGAGATCGCGTACGCGGTCCCCATAGGAAAGAGGTCTTGAGTGGACTACATCTCCCAGCAGCCTCTGGGGAATGCCCTATGATCCCTGTCACCTGCAGCCAGCCAGCCACTGAGACTTGCAGATTCTCTGCAGCAGGGAATTGGATACATTGTTGTGAAGCACACAAGGCAGTCAGGCTGAGGATACAGAGGGGGAAAGAAGGGGGGCAGCTTCGAGCTTCTGCCCTAGGCCAGAAATCCCCAGGCTAGAGCTGAGGCCCTGACACCCCACTAGTGAGGGTGGGTGGTCATAGGGACAGGCCCTTAGAGAAAGATCCTGTGCAGTCCTTTAGTGCAGGGAGAGAGAGAAGACCGGGAAGGGGAAGAAGAAGGAGCTCTGCGTGTAAAGAGGCAAGTAGCCTCTACACTAGGCCTCATACCCCTGGCCCAGTTATTGTCTTTGCACCAGCGTGTTGGTTGGTTCAGGGACAGGCCTTAAGGAAGGAGATCTGCCCCTTTAGCTGTTTGGTTCGTTAAGGAAGCACTCAGTGGCGCGCAGCCTGATTCCTGGGTCTGGGATCAGAGCCTCAGTTATATAGAGACTATCTTCTCGGAGGCCACGCCAAGCAGTGACTGCGGCCTGCCGGCTGCAGGCGGATCCCCGTCAAGGTACAGACGGTGCGGGGGATGAGTTATGTGGGCTAATTATTCTTTCTATTGCTCCTTCTGTTGTCTGATTTATTTATCTTGACATAAATATTTGCTTTCACGACTCATCCCCCTTGGTTATTGATTATACTATATTTGCATTTTTAATTATGCAATGTATATTACAAATACGCTGAGATAGCTAAATATACATTTCCCATACTAATTATAATAACTATTATATGGGTTAAACATACGAGGGGGATGAAATTGGTGTCAGCATTGAAAATGTTTCTTAGACTGACAGCATGTTATGTCTGTTTATATCATCATTGATGCTTGCAGGGGGGGCCCATTCTAATCCTATTCCCACGGTTTTAAAGCTTTTTTAGATAGATATGTGTTTCATGCATTGGTGTTCATACTGGTCACGATAGCTTGTTTTTGATTTGTTTAACCTACTCATAGATTGTGCTATTATCTGTGTTTGCTATTTAATGTATATGGGGCACGGTTTGGTTGCTATGGACGCTTTTGATACACTTAAGTTAGGCGCAATTATCATGCTTCGTATGCCATTGGCTTTTGCCTTTTGCGGTGCTGTCAGCCACGCATGTGCATAGGTTAAACTTTCCTTAGTAGGGCGGGTGCCATGACAATCAGGGACGCGGCGAGGTTCGCGGGCTGTACCTGGTTGTATTAAACATGGCATTTGAACTGCGCATACTCAGGAGGCTTTCTCTTGCACAACATGGCGGGTTTCCATGATTACAGGGGACGCTATAGTCTGCACATGCGCTCTTTATACAATACGGTGTCTCATAAGTGCCTTATGGATCTTCCTGGCTTCCAGTACATGATAAACACAGAGCAGCAGTCTTTTAATTGAGTCCTTAAAGGTAGGCGTTGCCACGATTCTAATTGAGTCTGGGTAAACATTGACTGTCCTATCAGAGCTATCTAAGTGACATAGTAAGAACATGCATTGCAATTGGCACATTGGGTTTTAGCTACCATTTTATGTGCCATGTGGGGTTTTGAGAAGTGTTCTCATTGGTTGATTGTATGATTTGTGTGCACTGGTGGGGGTATAAGTTGCAGTGGTCTTCATTCTAACACTGTGTACCCTGAGGAAGGTTCCGTTTGTAGGAACCGAAACGTTGCTTTTTGTGTTTTAATACACTTTTGCATTTCTACCCGTGTGTGCTGTCTCTCCTTACTGGACCATCATCTGGTAATATACATCTTTTATGATTTTCTATGGGACAAGCATCTGGATTTCCTAATGTTTACTGTATGTGTGTGCCGGCTGCAAATAGATTTTCATTATATATATAGATATATATACACCCACATTGAAAGGAATCAGGGAACACACCCCCTGCGGCGTGCTCCCTCCTTACCTGCTGCATCTCAGTTCCCGCTCTCCTTATAGAGCATGCACGCACCCACGGTTCCCTACTCGTACCACGGAGCCCGGCAACCCCCGGTTGCTTCGCGCATTCTCTCACGCGTGGCGCGTACACGTGACGGCGTGCGCTGCCCTCCAGCTGCGAGTCAAGTTTCACGCCCCTTGTGGCGTATTCTCTACCTGTGTGCCTAGTTTCCCTGATGTCTCCCTGTATGGCGTGCGCCGCCCTCTAACTGCGAGTCAAGATTCCCTGTTGATTCTCTGTGTTGCGGGCGCTGCCCTCTAGCTGCGAGTCTATCTTCCTATGCATCTCTGCCCCTTAGTCTGTTGGATCGCTCGGAGTTCGATCCTGAAGAGGGGGTACTGTTACGGTGCGCGGAACACGCCTCCTGCGGCGTGTTCCTTCCTTACCTGTTTACTTCTGATCGCTGCCCTCTAGCTGCGAGTCAAGATCCTGTGTCTTTAAGGATTCTGAAGCAAACTACGCCATCTTGCTTCCTGGCAAATCCTGCCCTCTTCCTCCTGACAGGAAGTAAGCCTCTCTCTTACTTTCTCATTGCTAACAGCTGCCGCTTCCTTTTAAAAGCAGTCAGTGGCTATCTGCCCAGGGCCCTGCAAAGTACTACCCAAGTACTCTATGCTATTCCTGCCTGAACTTCCTCTGGGACCTGTACTCATCTCCTTTGGATTCCGGAAGATTGGGACAGTCACTCATGCAACCACTGAGATTAGTTTACCGTCGGGTAGTGTAGGACCTGCTGATAGGGTTTACCTTGACGTGGTAGCAGGCTTACAATACCTTGGCCAAAGTATTCAACTAAACAACCCTTAGTTTGAACTTAGTATTTGCTGCACTCTTCTATTACTGGCACTATGCCTTTAAGGAGGCTGGACGTACTCCAAGAAGCAATTCTATTGTTACCTTGTGCTCTGGACTCTACCTCCCCTACTCCTCTCTAGTTCTCGTTATTAGTACCGGAGTATCCTGAGGCCTGCTGCTACTCTCCATGCAGAGGCCTGCGCTCCTGATTTCCTGAGGCCTGCTGCTACCCTCCATGCAGAGGCCTGTGTGTCACCATGTTTCCAGAGACCTGCTGCTACTCTCCATGCAGAGGTCAGTACTGCTACTGCCCACGCTAAGGCCTGTGTTCCTGAGTTCTTAAGGTCTGCTGCTATTTTCCACGCAGAGGCCTGTTCCAGACTCCTGTGCTGAAGCGTTGGCTTTCCCCCGCGTTGGTGCCTGAGAACGCGTGCATCCCCGCTCTGCTGCCAGAGCATGCGCACACATGCAGCTGGGCTTGTCGTGTCTCTGAGCTTGGCTCCGCACCTCCGGACGCATCGCGCATTCTCATGCGCGCGGCGCGCTCATGTGACTACGTGCGCCGATCCCCAGCTGCGCGGCAACTCGCTCCCTTCGTGTCTCCTGCGGCTTCCCCACCTCGCTATCGGGTCCCTTTCCTTTCTCTGCGCTTGTGTGTAGGAGCACATGCGTAACACACATATACACACAGGACGGGCACTGTTCTGTCCTGTTTTTACATATCCAATGTGCTGCTTTGCACTTGGGACTCTAGTAAAATAGGATTCTCCCTCCCCCATAATTCAGGGTGTGGAACTCCTTGAAGAGTGTGGGAATGTGCCCATAGTGGCAGCCGGTGGTATTGCATACATTCGAACAAAGGTCAGCAAATGTCCCTTTTTGAAACTAAGGCGCAAATATTCACACATGCGAGTAAATGCGACATTCACGGCAAACTCAAATGTTTGTGAATAAATTGTACATCTTTAGTAGAGATCTTTGTCTTACATTACATTTGATGCAACAACAATCAGAACATCACAGAACCCCAGCAAGCTCATTTTAGGAACTCCTGAGCCCCCACAAAATATATATGTATATAAAAGTGTCAAAAAGGAGAGCTATTGAGTGTGGCAAACAAGCAACAGAGAAGCCCAATGCTACATTCAATATGACAAAAATACACAGTGAAATACTATACATTGTAAGCCTGTGAGCCACGACAAGGCAGACCCAGTTCACAGGTCCTAACACTACCAGATAAAATACTAATATACCTCTATTAGGATTATTCTAATAGAGGTATATTAGTATTTTATCTGTTAGTGTTAGGACCTGAGAACAGGGTCTGCCTTGTCGTGGCTCACAGTCTTACAATGCTTTGGCCAAAGGGTTAAACTAAATGACCCTTTTTCAAGAGAATATATAAGTATTTTACTGTGTATTTTTGTCATATTGGATGTAGCATTGGGCTTCTCTGTTGCTTGTTGTAACAACCAGAACATTCTGCAGTACAATTAATCACACTCTTTACAATTGAACTGTCAACTTAGAATAAAAACCTTCCATAGATGTACCGACTAGAGTGAGTATCAGGGCATGCACTTTAAAACAAAAAAGGGTCCATGCTACTAAGCTGTGCCGAGCCATAAGGCATTTTACAGTTCGTTATGTAAATAATTTGCCATACGGTGGAGAACCACTTGGTAAGTATTCCCAAAATGCATAATATACTTACTTTATTTGAATTTTATTATTGATTACTTTTGAAAGAAATAACTATCCATGACGCACAACCTCTGAACAAGATAAAAACAGCATTGTGCACCAGAGAAATAGAGCCATGTGTTTCACGCACAAAGCCAGCTTTTTGACAATTTCTCCAGACTACCTAATGGGATGTTTAGAGTAATGGGAAGAAAATGAAAATTAGTGCCATGCTTTGCAAGGGAGTGAAAATACATTGTGGGAGGAAAATAGAAATCAGACTTTCATCAACGTCTTTTTCTTTTCCGGGCCTCTCCCTCTCATATTTAATTAATCCAAGATGTGAGATTTAATAACCACAGCAGTTTTGATCTGTATTGACTTGGGTATAGTTTCATAAGTCATGGTTGCTCCCAGCTTCCTCCCCACATCTGCTGGAGAGACACTTGCACAGGTGCTGAAAACAAGGTGGAGATTCATGTTTTATTGTAAGGCATGGGTTCAACTCCAGTTGTCAAGCCCCAACCCCCCACCCCCCCCAACAGGTCAGGTTTTCAGGATATCCAAGCTCAAAGACCGAGCCTTTGATTGAGCCACCTGTGCTGAAGCAGGGACCAATTGAGCCTCTTGTAGACTTGAAGCTTGAAGACTGGAGTTGAGAACCCCTGCTATAAGGCAGGATTGCACAAACTGGGGGAGGTGCAAGATTTTCCATGGGGATGCGGCACTTACAGAGGTCCCACGCTCTTTCCCAAGGCATTTAAATTAAAAGCCAGGGACTGCAAAAGGCCCCTGTAACTCCCTTACCTTGGCTTCCAACGACGCGTCGTCAAATGATGCTGCGGGGTCACATGACCACATTATCTTGGCAACGTGATATCTCATGACCCATGGCGTCATTTGACGCCGGAGCCAAGGTTAGGGCTGGGGGCTCGAGCAGGGGTGGGGGACAGCATGCAGGAGGGCGCGGAGGGGGAAGTTTGCGCACCCCTACTGTAAGGGACAGAAATAACACTTTGTTTAAAAAAACAAAAGTGAGCTTACTTAGGTATTATCACCTTGTATCTCTCAGTCTATGCCATGTTTCACTTCTTTTGTATGACAGCTTGAAGGGTTCCGAAGTTTTATAGAAGAGTTAAAAGGTGCAGATATTATAATGTAAACCGGGCTTGATGTGCTCTTTACTATTTTTTAGTACACTTGGAAGCGTACAGGAAGCTGGGGGATTCTCCCAGAAGGAGCAACACCTGGATACCCACCATTATCTTTGTTTATATACCTCAGAGACTGGACTTTTCTTTGGTTTGATTTTCCCAATTTACCACTAGTTCTGGGAAGATTTCCCTAGGCTCATAGTATTAATTATATCTACTTTTGCACATTTTCATATTGTGTTTCACGGTTATGCTATTATTATAATTAATTAGATCTTTGATTGCTTTCAAGGTTTGGCGGTTTGATCACAGAGTGGAATTTGTATATTGTAGCATATATATATATATATATATATATATATATATATATATATATATATATATATATATATATATATATATATATCTCTTTAAGTATATATACAATAGGGGACTGCGCTTGGGTGTGAGATGATGACAAATATTAGAGGAATTAAAAAACAAATAAACAACCTAGTTAAATATATCAATAGAATAAATTCTTACTGGTATTAAATCAAAATGAATAATATATAAAAAAAATATATATACAGTATATATAAAAAGGTGCTGTGGGAACCTATACAAAAAATAATATTAAATAAAAACTACATGAATTGTCCTTATGAGTCCATGGAGATATCAGTCCAATGTATAAGGAAAAAAGCACTGGTCAGGATTCAGGCAGCCTTCTTGCCTTTTCTTTTTTCTATATATATATCTTTATTTATATAGCGCCATCCATCTATATAGCACTTCCCAGCAGTAATACACGTGGCATAATAATATAGCATCTAATGGCAATAAGCGCTTCAGACATAACCGTAACATTAGGAAAAGGAGTTCCTGCCCTGAAGAGCTTACAATCTAAGTGGTAAGTAGGGAGAACTTACAGAGACCGTAGAAGAGTGTTGTATTAGTGCATCTGCAAGGGTGCAAGGTCAGCGCATATGAGATATAGAGTAATGGGATGCATTAAATGCTGGAGTTTCCTCCACTTATCTGCATAAAATGTAAGACAAGTTTCTTTTAATATCAGCAAATATCTTACTTTTGCTGCCAAGACGTATAAAACAGCTTGGAACTTATTCAAAAGCTACCAATACACAAACATCTACAGATGCTTTTCATAGTCTAAATCTGCCAGTTCACAAAGAGAAGAATCCACGAAAAAAACAAGGTGAGGTGGTTGACAGCAAAGTTAAATAGGGCTAAAGCCCAAATCATTTTAAGAATAGAATTTTTATTGGGCTCGTATCAGCATTAAAAAATGGATGTAGGGAATAGGCAGTGGCGTAGCTAGAAATGCGCGGGCCCCCGGGCAAAAACTAATTTCAGGGCCCTATTAATATTAATAGACTGCAATTTTGTTCTCCCTCCCCCCCATCCTCTCCCCGATCTCTCATCATCCCCCATCATCATCATCATCCCTCATCATCTCTCCCCCTTCTCAGCATCTCTACCCCTCCTACCAAAAAGAATACAAAATACACCTCCCTCCCCAATACATAATAAATACACCCCCCTCCCCAATACATAATAAATACACCCCCTACCCAATACATAATAAATACACCCCCCTACCCAATACATAATAAATACACCCCCCTACCCAATACATAATAAATACACCTCCCTTCCCTAATACATAATAAAATACACTGCTCCCTAATACATAATAAATACCCCCCTCCCCAATAGATAATAAATACCCCCCTCCCCAATACATAATAAATACCCTCCTCCCCAATACATAATAAATACCCCCCAATACATAATAAATACCGCGACTTAGCTTGGTCTCAGGCCGGGACCTAGTGGTGGCTGGCAGGCTGGCGGCCGCACAAAGCAGTTGCCGCTGGGCCCAGGTCTCCCTTGCTGCAGGCTTCTCTCCCTCACACGGTCCCATGCGGAGATTCCGACGTCAGCGCGTTCCGGCGCGTCGAAATCAGTGTGTTCCCAGCGTGGGACAGTGTGAGGGAGATAAATCTGCAGCAGGGGAGAGCTGGGCCCGGCGGCAACTGCTTCGTGCAGCTGCCAGCAACCACCGGGTCTCGGTCTGTCGCCCATCGGCCGCAGCATACCAGGGGGAGAGCGGGCCCCCCAAGAGCGTGGGCACCCGGGCTATAGCTGCGTCCCTGGGAATAGGCATGTATGCCTCTTACACGTTTTGCACCTATTGCTTTTTTTTTTTTTTTATCAAAGCCACATTAATTCCTATAATACAACTACCTTCACTGCTCTGCTATTTCTGTCAGCCAACAAAGAAGAATTAGAAATGAAAGAGACTTAGGAGAAATGCACGAAGCCAGACGTGCAATATTTTTTAAAGAATACAGTAATTTATGTTTTCATGCATTCTGCTCAGTAGACCACCCGCACTTTATGGTTGGATGTATACATTTTAGTCCTAGCAGAAAAATGAACTGCGTCCATAACTTCATATGCTATCTTTTCAGTTACTGTGTAATCTGACCTCTCCTCCTTGTTGCCTAAGCATTGAAATGTAAATGTTCATACAGTTTTAAAATGTGGGTGTTGCCTATTTCACAGTTGTCCATATTTTAGCATTTGGATGGTTATTTAAATAATGACATTAAAGCTGCAGACCAAGCAATATTCTACATGTGTTTTTTTTTTTTTTAAATAAATCAGTCCTGTACTATGAGAAAATACTTGTCGCATTTTTTTAAACAACTGTTTAAATCAAACAATTTTGATTTACAATATAAAATGATCAAACAAAAAAATAATTAAATTACATAAACGCCTTTGGCTCTAAGTGACAGACAAGCTTTTCCTTCCCCATAACAAATCAAATTTAAGACATCTTGCAAAAACAGATGAATCATTTCCTATAATAAAATGTAGTAATCTTATTTTCATTACATTAAATAATCTAAAACAAACACAAAAAAAAAAACATACACACTAAAAAGCAGCATGAAAGTATTATAATGTAACAAGACTTTTTTGTTTCTATAGCAACCAATTACAAAGTCACAGAGACTGAGTCAATACTCCTCTGCGCCATTTATTGAACCCCAGAGCTAAATCTTCACCTATAGAACACAGGAGAATGGCCCGAATGGCAACTTAGCTAATTACTTATCATTGTGTGGATTGTATTGATGCACATATTAAGGGGGGGAATTAAAAACAGCAGCTTGGACTTCTGCTTTAAGAAAAAAAAAACAGCAGTTCATTGTGATACATAAAAATAAAACCACATGCATTGGGGACTTTTCTGTTTGCACGTACAATATGGTTCTAATAATTTTTAAATGTAAGCTATACGTCTTCCTTTGATGTAATAAAGTCAATGTTTCACATTGTGCTCATTTACTAGCATCTTGTAGCAAGAGGGCGGGAGCGTTGCATTGTAGCAGACCTCTGCCTTGATTGCCGATTTCCTCCCTTTGCTTTTTGCAAACAATGGTACAGTATTTCAAAACCCCATGTTATCAGGCCACACTCCCTACCCAGACATTTTCCCTAGTAGTGGTTTGCAACGTTAGCTGTATGAATGATAATAACATGGTTACCATACAGAACATATACCACATCGCGACATGAATATTAAATGATAACATTTGTTTTGGAAATGAATTATGCATGGAATATTTTGAACTCTGAATTTTCAGCAACTCCATTGTGTTTATTTTTTGTTCTACATTGTCATTTTTTTTTAGTGTATTGATAGTAACAACAATTAGTGTTTGGAAGGTACAAACTGTTTTGCGAAGCAAAGAGAAAATCAAAGCAATCTTCACAGAATGTTTTGTGTAATACACTAATGAGAGCAGGGCTGAGGGCGGCACTTTGCTGATGGCAGCTGTGGAAAGAGCATGCAACTTAACTGACCACTGTGCCAATTGGAAAATCAGAGAGGTGGAAGGTTTCTCAATACCCCATGTTAAAATCCAGGGGGACTGCAGTACCCCTCATACTTTCAGTTCCAATGGCTCAGAGCACTGACTTGTAATTGAACATGTTGTTTGCTCACTTAATTTCTCCTAGGCAAATTATAATGTGCTCACAATATGGTAGAATTTATAGGCACAACAGATTGCTGACCCAAAAAGATTACACTTAATTTTGTTGCCTAAGTGACAGCAACATACATAATTTCTCAAATGTTCCAGAAAGCAAGCACCAGCATTCAATTTGGGTTCTCCTTCTTAAAAGACCACCTCATACCTCTCATTGGGATTTATTCACTACACTGTAATTAATGTTAATCACTAGTGACCATTAATTAAAATACCCATGAACAACAATTTACAGTTTTTAAAATAGCTCTCTTTATCTCCCTGTTGCTCAACTTACCAGGAATCCCGATGTGAGAGACCTCTACGCCTTTTTACAATGTCCTGTGTAGTCACTTCCCTGTAGTGAAGAAGAGTTTAGTACCTTTCACTTTAATGTATCTTTTCCCTGGCCTTCACCAGGACCGGAAAACAGCTTTACAACGGGGAGTGGGGTGCCTCCTCCTGCAGCATAATGATGTCACTGCGTTACAACATTGCGTCCCCATGACCACAGACACTGCAGAAGGCCACTCTGCACAAAGTAAGACCTACCCCCACCCTCAGCTGCACACACCTCTCCCCGTCCTTACCTTGGTGTGAACAGAGGTGCTTGTCTTGCGCCGGTTTGGGGACTCCCCAGCTCTCCCCTCTCCAGTCGGCGGAGTTTGGATCCCGGTGCCGATAGGAGGAGGGAGCGCGGGTCACCCCCCCCCCCAAAGGTGCAGGCCCAAGGCAACCGCCTTGCTTACCTTGCCCTAAGGCCAGCCCTGCGAGTGAATTCAGGTTGAAAAGTGTATCTTGCCTCAGCCACCAAAATCAACGGTGGGATTTCTAAGGCAAATATATTTTAGTGAGCATTGTATAGTTGGAATAAGTAAAAGAGTAATAACAGTTTGTCAAAGCATGCTAGAAGAATTCCACAGCTGAGATGGCTGCAAGTAAAAGCTACTTTTAATACTTGGTATTATTGTAAATACATATTAATATTATTATTATGTAGACGTCCTCCACGTAGTGCATATCAAAACAAATAATAAAGCAATAAAGAAAAAAATGGTGTGGATTGATTTGATTGTAATTTCCTGTAGCATTGCACCTGATCCAAAGCCTGCACAGAAGTCCAGGTCAAAGGTGTTTCCTACATGTTGATATTGTCTTTGTTGGAACAACTGAAGACACCACTCACCCCTCTCTTCTTCCTTCACTATCAAAACACAGACTCGGGACACAATGACACCATTGTGTGATAACTTTCCAGCCTGAAATTGGGATATGCTGATAAGATGCCTTCAGAAGTCCTGAACATGTACGATGTAAGAAGTTAATTTCAAAGAACTTAGCAAGTCAAAGAGACCAACATCCCAGAATCCTTCTATTTCATTGTATCAGATCTTTTTTGGGTTTATGCTCTGGATGTGAACTACAAACTTTTCATGTTATGTTAATGCACATTGAAGTTGTTAGCCCCCTAACAGAAAAGGGAGAGCTTTTAGCCGTCTTCTTTGATACAATCTAGAGGTCACTTCAAAGCTTTTCTAACTTTTATACAAAGCAAATTAAATAATAGTGTAACGGTGCTTCCCCCACCAGATGGGAGATTCTGCCATTACAGTGTGTATGGTGCATGCTAACTGTTGGTAAGCAGGAGGGATGAGTCGTCCGCTGATGTTTATGGGGACTCTGGACAAGCTTCTGGGGTACATACCCAACATAGATCTCTAGTGGCACAGTGCCTCCATCTGCCACAGGCTCCAGATGTATGGAGGCGATCACCTACGGTAGAACACAATACACTCTCCTTGCCCAGAAAGATCACACACCAGGCAGGTGGTATAATTGGAACGGTATATTCTGTTCATCTCAATGCAGTCACTGCAGACCTCTGCCCTATGCAGTCTCTGGTGTTGTATCCAGCTGTAGGATGGTCCCTGGACCTACACTACAGGTCAAGGGCCCCTGCAGCAGTCCTTGCTCTTCCCTGATCCTCTATCAGGATTAGGGGAAAGGTGCACACTCACTCTCCCCCAAGGCAAAGAGGAACAGGGAAGACCAGTATTCAGGCAACCTGTGTGTGACCTGCCTCTCTAAAGTGGGGAGAGGCACTGGCTAAATTTGGGCGGCAATCCCCTTGTGTACATCCAGGAGGAGGGCACCAGGTCTGACCCAGGATTGGGTGAACCCAGGCCTGGTTCCACCCCCGTCACTCAAGGGCACTGCTGGGAGTGGGGAAAACCCATGATAAGTACTGGCAGGCCTGCTCTTATCAGGGTTTACTGTCAGTGAGGGCAGACTGGTAGCCAAGAACCAGTCCTGGCTACAATAGTCTACTATCAAATGAAATATATGCGTTTGACTCAATGAGATGTAAGGAGTGCTTGGCATTCTGTATAAATGATTAACTTGTTTTGGTGATGAGCCATCAAGTACAGGAAGGGTTACAGAGCAATGATTTCACAATCACTTTCTGAAATTTAGCATTAGGTTGATATGTTTGTTTGCTGGCTGTGTAAATTCAAATCAACGTAGAACATTGGCTTAGTCTCTAACATAAAATAATAGAACCTTTTTGGGGTGGCCTTCAGGTTCGTAGGGACCCTTAGAGGTTTGAATTTCTGATTTATAGCTCACTTTACACAGTCAATGAAGTGACAATGAAAGTATCATAATGCATTCAGTGTAATTAATATTTATTACAACTAGAGTGAAGAATATTACAATTTGCATAATACATGTAACATTATATCAACACTGCTCTCTAAAAGTTACACGAGTCATAAACAACAAAAAGTAACATCCTGTTACCTGCAAATGTATGTATAACACTAAAATCATAATAAGCTGTCATGTAAATAGCACAGTCTCAACTCTATTTGCTCCCCTCTCCCCCCTCCCCCCCAAAAGAGTGGATCCCCAGACAGTTGCCCCGGTCGGTGTTCCCTTACCCAAGGCCACTATTGCAAATGTTTTATTAATATTTTTCCTATGATGGTTAAAAATTCCATACAACTGCTCTGCTTCCCAAAAGCCCATAGCAGTATTAAGCTTCGAGAAATGAGTATGCTTCAACCGGTCTCTTGTTACCATGTCTGTTTCTCAGCGGCCTTGTGGTTATAGCACCTCTTCGGTGCCGCCCTGCGTCTTCTTTGGAGTCCCAGTGTCAAATGACGCAGCGGACATTATCAACGTGACGGCACACAGCGTCGTGTTGCCATGGCAATGCAACGTAATTTGACGTCACGTTGCCATGGCAACGAGACGCTGTGTGATGTCACGTTGGGGCGTCCCCGGCGTCATTTGATCGGATTGCAAAGGAGATGGAGGGCGGCACCAGGGAGGCAGCAGGACACATGTAAGGGCCTTCCCACTAGGTTTGTTAGGTCTGAAAGCGTAACAAATGCATATGGGGGCGGAAATTTTTGCCACCCCCAAATTTTGACGTGCTACGTCCAGGCCTAACGGGTAATCCTCTACTGCATATAATGTTAGTATCTTGCCTGTTTATTTATTTATTTAAGAAATGTTCCTTAATCTCCAACTTCGGAGGTTACCATGGTAAACCTTTAGATTCCAATGGGCTGTGGGGAGAGCTTCATTTTAACCTCCCGGAGACTTAATATTTAAAAAAAATTCTTCCCCTATCGAAGCATCAGATTAAGAAAATAATAAAAAAACAGATTTGGAAAGGCAACTCTTTGGGTGCCTCATGATGTAGCTACCACTTTATGGGGTCTGACACACCGGTGACATTATAGCTATGTTTTCTAGGGCTGATCACGTCTGTGCTCTTATGTAGCACAGGCAAAAGTAAGAGTAAAAGCAAAATCAAATGCAAAAGTATATTCTCCACTGTTTTGGATGGTGCTTGAAAGGTAATCTCTTTGCTGCCAAAGCTGCTTGGTAGTGAATGAGGGATAATATGAATCCCACACTGTCTCCATGTATAATTGGCTGCAGCAATCAATGTGGTTTATAAGAAATGAAACCACCCTATTTAATTACTTTCACATTTTCACGAGTCATCCAATGCAGACCTTCTGCCTCATGCTAATGTAACAGGGTTGAGTTGTTCCTCCTTAGGTTCAAAGTACAATATACAGTCAAAGATGATGATCCAGATATTTTGATTAGCTTAGAAGTTTGCCTTACACTGCTTTCACAGTTCTCCTTGTTCCTGCAGATCGTTACACTAGACAACCGGGAACTCTTTCCATATGGAAGACTTGCACATGTTTTTTATAGTACAGATGTTTAACTTTTTTTTTTATTATTGTACTTTCCATCCAGAAAACTAAGAATTGAATGGACTGACAATTATACCTAGATGTGACATGATTTCAAAGCCTCATACATTATTTCTTCAGACATAACTCCCTCCTCCTGGGAGAATTTAACTGCCAAATAAACGATCCCTGGGTTGCCTGGGCCTCTCACTTCCTCTCTTTAACCTCTGTCTTTGGCCTCAGCCAATGGACTGCTTCTTGTTCAAAGAAGGATGGCCACTGTTTAGACCTTACATTATACTAGAAACTGTTCACTTTCTGACTTCAGTGTCTCATCTTTTCCACTTTCTGATCATCATCTTGTCTCCTTTGTAGTCTCTCATTTCCTTCCCACTATTCCTCTCCCTTCCCCTTACATGTGTGACTTACATTCCATTGACCACTCTGCCCTAATCTTCAACTTCTCCCTCTAATGTCTATCTCTGATCCTGACAATATTTTTGATACACACCTTTATTCATCAACCACCCTCTACTCCCTGCAATTTGTTCACTCTCTTGGTACAGTATATGCCACAAAGCAGAACTTGGTTCTACTTTAAGGTTTCTAACTGCTTCTGTAGTGTCTCCATTGCTAGCTCTTCCTCTTCTCCTGTTGAGCTTTGTTTTGTCTGCACCTCTCTTGAGGGAGCTCCGGTTGGAGGGTGTCCCTTAATGTCTACAATGTGCCTTTGGTCTGGTCCACAACCGCAGGCCACACACACATACCGCATGGCGTCCATCCGACGGTGATACTCAATACCACTATCAGCACTAGCGTAGTGACTACGGGGAAGCGTCCCTATCTGGGGGCCTTCCCTACAGAAACCACAACCTGGAAGGGACTTAGGACCTATCTTGGGCCTAGGGGGGGGAGGGGAAATCTGGCCTAATTTGGGAGCCACTGGCACCCGGACACTACCTTCTCCCTTGGTGTCCCTGTTCCAACTGTCAGCAACAGTCGCAACTGCCAGCAACATTCTATCCTGCATCTGTGGCTCCTTGAGCCCTAATGGCTCTCCTGCACATGTGGTATTATAGCCCCTGAGACTGCTGGGACATGTAGTCCCCAGGTATCCTCTGCGGAGCCTGCTCTAAGATGTCCTCTGCGGAGCCTGCTCTAAGTTGGCCACCACTCGCGACCGTACTGCACATGCGCAAGACTGCTACGGCGTATGTGCGAGGAAAAACAAAATGGCAACCCCCGCTGTGGGGTACACCATCCGTAGTGTGTCCGGGGTGGGTGGTTAGGCCTCCTGGGTGGGTGGCGGGGCAGGGTGAGTTAACCCCTTAATTACTATAGCTGTTATTAACCGCTAAGGTGATTAAGGGGCTAGGGGCCATTAGAATGTATTTATTATGTATTCTTGCTGACATCAGAGGACATGGCCCTGCAGTAAGCTGACGAGGATGCCCATCATAATGCCAGGGGTAAGTTGAAGGATTTTATTTACTTTATTTATGCTGCATGGCTAATGTTGTGATCAATAATTGGCAAATAGTCTATTATCCATATCTGGATAATAGTTATTTTTCCCATTACTGTACTGTATGTGTTTGGTGGGGGGGGGTTGATTTAAATGTAGGCCATGTTTTATTTTTTGACATACAGGATTGGTACTTCAGGCCTGCGGGGACCCACGGGAACCACCTGAGGACCCCCGGACGCCAACGGGGCCCACCCGAGGACTCCTGGATGCCAAGGGTACCATCTGAGGACCCACGGGGGACCCCTGCGTGGAAGAACCGGGGGCCCCACAGCAGTGGGGGCCCCGCAGACCCACAGGGACCACCCAAGGGCTCTAGGCCCCCGTGGGAACCACCCAAGGACCCCCGGATGCCCACGGGTACCACGTGAGGACCCATGGGGGACACCTGCGGGGAAGAACCGGGGGCCCTACAGCTGTGGGGGCTCCACGGACCCACAGCGACCACCCGAGGGCCTCCAGACACCCGCGCGAACCACCCATGGACCTCATTGGGGCCCCAAGACACCCGCAGGTACCACCTAAAGGCCCACAGAGCCTAGCGGAGGCCCCCAGACACCCGTGGGTACCCCCGGGGTGCACTGTGGGGCCTGCGGACACCTGTCTGGACCACCGGGGACCCCCACTGGACTGGGGTATTAATCCTGTGTGTAACAAAATTAATCATGGTTTTATGGGGGGGTACAGGGAGTGGGTTGTGTATTGGTGCTTACTTAATACAGTACTTTTCAATTTCAATTTTATTAATAGTGTAGATGAGCAGGGGGTCTCCGGAGCAGAACCGCGTTGGTTTCAGGTCTGGGGACCCCCTACTTCCCAAGATAGAGGCCCTGTTATTGGGTGCCTGTATCTCCTATGGATTTAAATGTCCCAATCACATGACATGGAGATACAGGCCCCGTTATTGGGTGCCGGTATCTCGGGATGTAGGGGGTCCCTGGACCTGAAACTAATCCGTTCAGCTCCGGAGATCCCCTGCTCATCTACACTATTAATTCAATTTAAATGTAAAAAAAAAAAAATTTCCGGCGAGATTTTCGCAGAGAGAGGCGGATCTCTCTGCAGCAGATACAAGTCGCCAGGTGAGCCCTTATCGGAGGGCAGGTCCTATGGCCGCCGGCATCTCGCCTTGTTTAGAAATGTTGCTCTCACTGATATTCGTGCCTTCCTGCATACCATGAGAGCAACTCGACAAAAACATGGCGAGTTCAAAACCCTGCCGATAATTTCTATCGGACTTTACTGCATAGGCCCCTAGATTTGTGAAACTTTTTAAATATGCAACATCTGTAGCAGAAACATAGACCTTTTTGAACATAGAGCTATATTCTGTAAGGTGTGATAAGCGCAGGTGACGTGCTATCGCATGAAAAGCCCCATTAAAGTCATTGGGACACTTCATGAGATAGCACATCATCTGAGCTATCACACCTCGCAGAATAATCCCCTATGTGTTTTTCAGCTGTAAATTTGAAAATCATTCCATTATTATGCTCACCCTGGAAGTCACATTTTGTCAAGTTAGCACAAACTTTATCCAAATTTCCACTAATTAAATAAACTGGGCATTTGCCATATACGTCTGTGCTCTCCAAAATAATAATTACTTTCCAACTTGGAAAAAGGGATTGCAGAACCAAATGCGGGGGTTTCATTGTTTTATAAAATGAACTTGATTAACTTGAAACAGTTTGTTGTGCTAGAAAAGACACATACACTTTTTATTTTCTCCTCTATGGATCATGACACTGCCAATGTACACCAGCAGTTATTATTGGATCCTTATCGTACTGTACTGCCTTTCTTCTCCAGACTGCAGAGTCCCTGTAGTAACTACTACATTTTGTAAAGCAGCAGTCCTCACGGCTCTCTCTTTTTTCTTCTTGTAATAGTGTAAAGGTGTTTCCCCCCACACTGTGGGAGATTCTGCCATACTGGTCATGTGGTGCATGATACCTGCTGGTAACAGGAGGACTGAGTCGTACGCCGATGTTTGTGGGGCACAGGACTTGGCATCGGGGGTTCATACCCTACATATCTTTAGCAGTGCAACGCCTCCATCTGCCGAAGGCTCAAGGGAACTGAAGATGATCTCCCATGGTAGAACCGATAACCTCTCTCCCCCGTAAGATCACACACCGGGCCGGAGGTATAACAACAGGAATGGTATATTGTCTGTACACCAACAGCATTACACGGCAATCTTCTGCCCAATGTAGTCCCACTCTCAGCAACCCATTGAAGGATGGTCCCTGGACCTTCACTACAGGCCAAGGCCACCAGCAGCAGTCCGAGCACTTCCCTGCCCCTCTAGCAGAGGCAGAGGTGTGGTTCACACTCACTTTACCCCAAAGGGAAGAGGACAAGAGAAGGACCAATAGTCAGGCTCTTGGCTGTGTGACATGCCTCTCTCAAGGGGGTAGAGACTCTACTAAATTTGGGGCGGCACCACCCTTAAGTACAGCCAGGAAGAGGGCATCAGGTCTGTCCCATGATTGGACATGCTCAGGCCTGATGTCACTGCCTCCCACTGTCACTCAAGTGCAGCACCAGTGAGTGGGGAAAACCCATATTGACTACTGGCAGGCCTGCTTTACCAGGGCTTACTGCCAGGAGTAGGGCAGGTTAGTAGCCATAGGTGGCATGGCTACAATAGGTTTGAAGCAGGGGGTCTCCAGAGCAGAACTGTGTTGATTTCAGCTCCGGGAACCCCCTGGTTCCCGAGAAACTTTGTATGGGTGCCCGTATCTTTCTCAGGAACCATGGCTGGGTTCACAATAAGGCGGTTTAAATGTCCCATGGGCTAATAGGAAACTGTGACGTCATCCCTTGAGGCTTGCTATTGGACCACGTGACCGAGCCATTTAAACCACAGTGAGATACCGCTACCCCAAATGGAGGTAAGCACCTTGGGAAACAAGGGGTCCCTGGAGCTGAAATCATTGCGGTTCAGCTCCGGTGATCCCCTGCATCAAACTTACAACACCAAAAATAAACAAGCGCGAGGACTACACATTTAAATACATAATCTCATTTGTTTTCTAACGTCGCAATTAGCAAAGAAGTAGATAGAACAGGCTTAATGTTATATTGCAATAGCTGTTGCTAATAGAAAACAGGAGTTTTCTTTCAATCATCATGAATAAAAATATACATTCTTCTCTCAACATGCTTAAAACACCACTCTCACCTACACAGTGGCCGAGTACTTCACTCTGTCTCTCAGTCCCCTACTCAGTATGCCAGGAATGTTCAAAGTAATGGAACTGCAGTGTTCCTGAGCATGGCAAGACAGCATCCTGGCATATGAAACAGGGGCCCTAGTCAATAAAAATGACAAGAATGTTGACTTTTTCTGTTGTTAACTTGAAACACACAAAAAGTAAAGTGTACTCCATAATATTAAGAGCCATATTTACTATGTAAAGACACCTTACAGTGTTGGAAGACACCTCAAGTGTATAAGTCACTATACTGCACCAGAAGACATCTAATGGTACATTCAATCAAATAAGACACCATAAGGCATTGGAAGACACCATTCAAGTTGTCTTCAGGTGCTTTATAGAATAGTACATATTAGTAAATATGTGTCCAAATCTTAAGGCAGCAGTTACCAAGACATTCAGCTGGGACATTGTTTCAAGCTAACTACCATCTGATAGGTACCTTAACGTTGCTGTTGGCACTAATTACTTTATTGACAGGAGGGGTCTGCAATGCATTGGCAAGTAAAGTTGCTTCAAAGCAATATTTTTTTGTGTAACCTACCTTACCCGACTCTAAAGGAGGTCACATCAAATTGATTATATACAATGGCAGTGCTCGGTATCCTAAAGGATATTGTGGGTACCACTTGCAGGGAGGCTATGATCCGGTGAGAACCCACTGGGCAGGCTGTATATGAATACGGGCTGCAGTGTTGGCAACCCTATGACACCAGGACAAGTGACATCCCTCTCCCACAATTTAAGGTCTCCATTCCTCTAGCAGGTGCTATCTTAAGGGGCACGTTATGAACTGGAACCAACAAATGGTGACAGGACACTTCTTAGTACACATGACTATACACACAAACCTATGTACAGGACTCACAGTGAGGACCCCACTCAGAACTCTGAAGAACCTGCTTCTAGAATATAAGGGGCGGCTATATTGACCCTTACATTGACATCATGCATTACATGGTGGAGAGGGGAGTAATCCGAGTAAGCCCACACATTTAACACATTTCAGAACTAGTAGTCCCCAAAGAGGGTTTTACATTAAAATGTATTTTAGGTAACAAAGATCATACAATATAAAAAGCATTTGCTATAGAGCCTTAAATTGGATTCACAAACCTTTGTTGTTAAAGGGTTAAATTAGGTGGACAATGAGAGTTTTTTCACTAAGAAATTACAACAGCATTAATTTATTTTTGAAGATGAGTTTACCCTAAATCCAGATGCCCAACTTGGTTAATAAATGGAATTTTTTTCTTTCTTAGGCTAAGTATTTTATTTTGTCCCGCGGCAAACATGCACAAACGTTTCCAGGATTTTTGTAAACACATGAATGGTATCAGAGTCATTACGCTTTAAATGAAAACAGGAAGGGCTAATTGTTTCAAGACCTCGACTATTAGGCTGTGGAGAAAATGTATTACTTTCCGTTCTTTGTTTGGTTGTGCTAAATAAGTCATGGTTATACAATGAAAGTGGCTGGACGGAAAGGCCGATTTTGAAATCTTTCAATAAAAATACTTGGAATAACTGCCTTGCTGATGGAGGCATGCACTGCTGGCCTATCTGGTGTTAATGTGGTTAATAGGAATACAGAATGTTAAGTTGTACCTGACAAATCCAGATTTTGCTCTTACAATTGTAATGTTCAAAGTGCAATACATAGTTAAAATAGAAACATTTGTTAAAAGTGCACTAGAATAAAAAGTATTTAGCACCCATTTAATAATTAAATGTAGCACCTTTACCCCCACCCTCTGTGAGATTGGGTCGCAACCTGTATGTTTCCTAGTGCTGTGCATACCTGTGAGGCAACAGGAGGTCTCTGAGTTGCTCCGCGATGGTGTGGGGAGAATCAGAACAGGCTTTTAGAGTGCTTCATTCATTTTGGCAGTGCCTCCAGTCAGCGAGGATCCTGGGTTTGCAAGATGGACCATGCTGACACTTCTTTATCCCAAGGCAGTGAATCACACAAACATATGGTTCAATGGATGTTTATTCATAGTCAAGATTTTACAGCATGCCTTTCCTTCCCTTCCCTGGAAGGTTACCTTAAGGCTCAAGGTCCATCAAGGTTCCCTTCTGGTGCTCCTCCTGTACCCCCTTGTGGGATACAGGTTAGTTGTTGTCCACTCTACAGGAGGTGGGAAGAGACACACTGATTTCTGGGCGAGTGCCAGTAAATATATCCCTGGGGGTTGGGCTTGTAACCCTGCCCAATAACAGGGCAGGTCTGATACTGTCAGGCGTCACATTACTGCATGTGACCCAGCCAGTATACTCCCCTAGGTTGACACCCTCAGTTTGTTGCTAGGCCCTCCCTTGGATGCAGTAAGTGTATCCAAGGCTGCAATAGCAAACTAGGCCTTCATGAGGACTTAACCCCTCCAGTGCTGTCCCTATCAGGACTTATACTGTTAGTGACCAAAGAAAGAGGTAGTGTCCGGCGACTATGCTACATAGATAAATTGAAAGAACTCATACTATACACCATGGATGCTCAACTCCAGTCCTCAAACAGGGCAGGTTTTTAGATATCCCAGCTTCCGCACACGTGGCTCAATTAGAGGCTCAGTCAAGGACTGACTGAGAGCCACCTGTGCTGAAGTTGGGACTGATTGAGCCACCTGTACCGAAGCTGGAATATCCTGAAACCCTGACCTGTTGGGGGGAGGGAGGCTGAGGACTGCAGATGAGCACCCCTGCTGTACACATTTGTCAGGAATCTCTAAGCCCTGAAGCGGGGCACGACATTGCGGTCCTGCTTTCTCTGCCATCGAATTTAACAGCAGCAACGTGCGATACCCCACTTGGGGCTTAGTGAATCTCCAACATTGAATCAAAACCATTGTTTTCTCCAAAGTAACTGCATCCGAATATAAAAATCACGAATCCATATCCATGGATTATAATAATAATAATAATAATAATCATTAAAAAAAATAATAATCTAAATCCAAGAAAATATCACTGTTAATAAGTGTACTCGACATAATCAGTAATATTTTAAGAATCAATACTACAGCTGCAACTGCCGGTTGTCGACTGCTTGCCTTGAGAATTCTGCACTTAAACCTGTCCCACGGTGCGAGATTCCAGCAGCCAGACTAATGGCCCATCGGATGAACACAGCAGGGGTCCCTGCGTTTGAATGAGATTTGCGCTGTGTGAATCTTACCGGGTTCTACCTGTCTGTAAGAGACGCGCAGTGAGAGATAGACTGAATCAGTTACTCTACCGGCACGCCTCTACCAGGCGATCACGGGGCTTTCATTTTATTTTAATAACATTATTGTAGCAGAGGGTCTCCGGAGCTGAACCGCATTGATTTCAGGTCCGGGGACCCCCTGCTTCCCGAGTTACAGGCCCTGTTATGGGGTGCTGGTATCCCTCTGGTTTGTTTAAATCTCCCGGTCACGTGGGTCGTGACGCAGGAGAATTTAAACATGGCCGTTGGGATACCGGCACCCCATAATGGGGCCTGTAACTCGGGAAGCAGGGGGTCCCCGGACCTGAAATCAATGTGGTTCAGCTCCGCAGATCCCCTGCTACAATAATATGTTATTAAAATAAAAGCCCCGTGATCGCCTGTCAGAGGCGCACAGTGTTATGTTTGCCATTAGGCCCAATAGGCCCAGGCCTATGGCGGCAGAATCTGGGGGCGGCGGATTTTCACTGCTTCAGTGACTTCACAGGCACGGTCCTCAGGCTTGCCATTTCCCGAGCCTGGATTGGTGGAGACGACGGAATGGGTGGGGCTACAAACAACTGCACAGCATGGCAACAATGTTTCACATTTCTCTGAGCCACAGAGGGATGGGGGCGGGGGAGAAGAGAGATACCGTTTTTATCGGGGGGGGGGAGGAGATTCTGTTTTTTGGGGGGAGAAGAGATAGATTCTGTTTTGGGGGGGGGAGAAGAGATAGATTCTGTTTTGGGGGGGAGAAGAGATAGATTCTGTTTTTTTGGGGTGAAGAGATAGACTCTGTTATTGGGGGGGAGAAGAGATAGATTCTGTTTTTTTGCGGGGGAGAAGAGATAGATTCTGTTTTGGGGGGGAGAATAGATAGATTCTGTTTTGGGGGGGAGAAGAGATAGATTCTGTTTTGGGAGGGAGAAGAGATAGATTCTGTTTTTGGCAGGGGGAGAAGAGAGAGATTCCGTTTTGGGGGAGGGGGAGAAGAGTGAGATTCTGTTTGGGGTGGAGGGGGAGAAGAGAGGGATTCTATTTTTGGAGGGGGAGAAGAGAGAGATTCTGTTTTTGGAGGGGGAGAAAAGGGAGATTCTGTTTTATGGGGGAGGGAAGAAGAGAGATTCTGTTTTGGGGGGAAGGGGAGAAGAGAGAGATTCTGCTTTTGGAGGGGAGAAGAAAGATATTCTGTTTTGGGTGAGGGGGAGAAGAGAGTTTCTGTTTTGGGGGAGGGGCAGAAGTGAGAGATTCTGTTTGGGGTATGAAGGGGGAGAAGACAGAGATTCTGTTTTTGGAGGGGTGGAAGAGATATTTTGTTTTGAGGGGAGGGGGAGAAGAGAGATTCTGTTTTGGGTGGGGTAAAAAGAGAGATTCTGTTTTGGGAGGGGTAGAAAAGAGAGATTCTGTTTTGGGAGGGGGAGGAGAGAGAGATTCTGTTTTTGGGGGGAGGGGGAGAAGAGAGATTCTGTTTTTGGGGGGGGGGGAGGAGAGAGACTGTTTGCGGGAGAGGGGGAGGAGAGAGATTTGTTTTTTGGGAGGGGGAGAAGAGAGGGATTCCATTTTGGGGGAGGTGGAGGGGAGAAGAGAGAGATTCTGTTTTTTGGGAGAGGGAGAAGAAAGATTCTGTTTTTGGGGGGGAGAAGAGAGATTCTGTTTTTGGAGGGGAGGAGAGATTCTGTTTTGGAGGGGAGGAGAGATTCTGTTTTTAGAGGGGAGGGGGAGAAGAAAGAGATCTTGTATTTTGGGGGTGAGGGGGAGAAGAGAGAGATTCTGATTTTTGAGAGTGAGGGGGAGAAGAGAGAGATTCTGTTTTTGGGGGAAGGGGGAGGAGAGAGATTAGTTTTTTGGGAGGGGGAGAAGAGAGTGATTCTGTTTTGGGGAGGGGGAGAGGAGAGAGATTCTGTTTTGGGGGAGGGAGTGGAAAAAGAGAGAGCTTCTGTTTTAGGGGGGTGGAGGGGGAGAAGAGAGAGATACCGTTTTAGGGGGGAGGAGGAGAAGAGAGAGATTCTGTTTGGGGGGGAAGGGGGAGAAGAGAGAGATTCTGTTGGGGAAGGGGGAATAGAGAGATTGTGTTTTGGGGGAGAAGAGAGATTCTGTTTGGGAGGAGGGGGAGAAGAGAGATTCTGTTTTGAGGGGGGGGAGAAGAGAGATTCTGTTTCTGGAGGGGGAGGAGAGACTCTGTTTACGGGGGAGGGGAGAGATTTGTTTTTTTGGGAGGGGGAGAAGAGAGAGATTCCATTTTGGGGGAGGTGAAGGGGAGAAGAGAGAGATTCCGTTTTAGGGGAGAGGTGGAGAAGAGAGAGATTCTGTTTTTGGAGGAGGAGTGGGAGAAGTGAGAAATTCTGTTTTTTGGGGGGGAGAAGAGAGATTACGTTGAGAGGGAGAAGAGAGATTACGTTTTTAGGAGGGGGAGAAGAGAGAGATTCCGTTTGGGGAGGGAGCATAGAGAGATTTCGTTTAGGGGGAGGGGGAGAAGAGAGAGATTCCGTTTTGGGGAGGGGGAGAAGAGAGAGATTTTGTTTTTGGGGGGTTGAGGGGGAGAAGATGGAGATTTAGTTTTAGGGGGTAGGGGAAAAGAGATTCTGTTGAGCGGGATAGTATGTGTGTAAGTGGGAGTGTGTGTGTGTGGGTGTAAGTGGGAGGGGGAGTGTGTATGTGTGTGTATAAGTGATGGCGTAGGTGAGGAAAGAGACGGGGCGAGGGTTGGGGTTCCCCAGAATTTTAAAATTGAATTCTGGGGTTGTCTGAGAGTGTCTGAGAATGTATGTTTGTGAGAGAGTGTGTGTTAGTGAGAGAGTGTGTGTTAGTGAGAGAGTGTGTATTTGTGAGAGCGTGTGTATTTGTGAGAGCGCGTGTGTTTGTGAGAGCGTGTGTGTTTGTGAGAGCATGTTTGTGAGAGCGTGTGTTTGTGAGAGCGTGTGTTTGTGAGAGCGTGTGTTTGTGAGAGCGTGTGTTTGTGAGAGAGTGTGTGTGTGTGTGTGAGGGAGTGTGTGTGTGTGTGAGGGAATGTGTGTGTCTGTGAGGGAATGTGTGTGTCTGTGAGGGAATGTGTGTGTCTGTGAGGGAGTGTGTGTGTCTGTGAGGGAGTGTGTGTGTCTGTGAGGGATTGTGTGTCTGTGAGGGATTGTGTGTGTGTCTGTGAGGGAGTGTGTGTCTGAGAGAGTGTGTGTCTGAGGGTCGTAGTGAGAGAGTGTCTGAGTTTGTAAGTGAGATAGTGCCTGAGTGTGTAAGTGAAAGTGTCTGAGTGTGTAAGTGAGAGAGTGTCTGAGTGTCTGAGTGTGTACGTGAGAGTGTCTCCCAGATACGTGAGAGTGTCTGAGTGTCTGGGTGTGTAAGTGAGAGAGTGTCTGAGTGTGTGCGTGTGTATAAGTGAGAGGGGGATTGTGTGTGTGTCTGTGAGGGAGTGTGTGTCTGAGAGAGTGTGTGTCTGAGGGTCTGAGTGAGAGTGTCTGAGTTTGTAAGTGAGATAGTGTCTGAGTGTGTAAGTGAAAGTGTCTGAGTGTGTAAGTGAGAGAGTGTCTGAGTGTCTGAGTGTGTACGTGAGAGTGTCTGAGTGTTTGGGTGTGTAAGTGAGAGAGTGTCCGAGTGTGTGCGTGTGTATAAGTGAGAGGGGGAGTGTGTGTGTGTCTGTGTGTGTGTGACTGGGTTGGGGGGAGAGAGATGGGGGAGAGAGATGGGGCGAGGGTTGGGGTTACTCAGAATTTTGAAAATCGAATGCTGGGGTTCACTAACCAAAAAAAGGTTAAAAACCACTGTTATACTGTATAACCAAAGTTGGAATACTTATGTAATCTTAAGTATTAAATAGGTGTGAGTGAATACCGAAAACAATTGCATATACTGTATGTAACCCCGGTCTCTTTTCAGCCCCAGAGACCCCCCATGTAGCGCTCCGAGGCTCTGTGGCACACCCGGCTAGCGGGGGCCGCCATGACAGGTTGTGCGAGCGTGCGCGTTGGTCGCGCAGGCGCAGTAAGGGTAGCGCACGCGTTCCCAATGCTAAAGAGGTCCTGAGTGGACTACAATTCCCAGCAGCCTCTGGGGATTGCCCTTTCACCCACATCACGTGCAGCCAGCCAGCAAATAGGGTTTTGCAGCTTCTCCTGTGGAGGAAGGCTACAATGTTACGGGGAGCACGTTTGGCAGTTGAAGCTGGGAGCAGGAAGGGGGAGGAAGGGTGTAGGGAGCAAGTGGCTCCTACACCAGGTAAGGAAGTTCCCCAGATCCCAGGCAGGCCCCAATCCCCACCAGGGTAGGGGGTAGGTACTGAGGGAGAGCCCATAGGTTAGGGACTCTGCCCTTAGGTGTGTGAGGGTGCAGTCTTGTCGGTGTCACAGCTGGTAGTGCTGTGAGCGCTGACAAGTAGGCACAGTGTGTGCAGTGCAGTGGGTTGCTGCAGGTTGAGTGTGTGTGCAGTGTGTTGGCTGCAAATGTTAGGCTGAGTTAGTCAGAGGGGATCCGGGAGGTGAAGGGAGAGGTAGTGTGGGTGCAGGGGGTCAGTGACCCACCTGCATAGGATAGGAGATTTAGTTTTAGGGGGTAGGGGAAAAGAGATTCTGTTGAGCGGGATAGTATGTGTGTAAGTGGGAGTGTGTGTGTGTGGGTGTAAGTGGGAGGGGGAGTGTGTATGTGTGTGTATAAGTGATGGCGTAGGTGAGGAAAGAGACGGGGCGAGGGTTGGGGTTCCCCAGAATTTTAAAATTGAATTCTGGGGTTGTCTGAGAGTGTCTGAGAATGTATGTTTGTGAGAGAGTGTGTGTTAGTGAGAGAGTGTGTGTTAGTGAGAGAGTGTGTATTTGTGAGAGCGTGTGTATTTGTGAGAGCGCGTGTGTTTGTGAGAGCGTGTGTGTTTGTGAGAGCATGTTTGTGAGAGCGTGTGTTTGTGAGAGCGTGTGTTTGTGAGAGCGTGTGTTTGTGAGAGCGTGTGTTTGTGAGAGAGTGTGTGTGTGTGTGTGAGGGAGTGTGTGTGTGTGTGTGAGGGAATGTGTGTGTCTGTGAGGGAATGTGTGTGTCTGTGAGGGAATGTGTGTGTCTGTGAGGGAGTGTGTGTGTCTGTGAGGGAGTGTGTGTGTCTGTGAGGGATTGTGTGTCTGTGAGGGATTGTGTGTGTGTCTGTGAGGGAGTGTGTGTCTGAGAGAGTGTGTGTCTGAGGGTCGTAGTGAGAGAGTGTCTGAGTTTGTAAGTGAGATAGTGCCTGAGTGTGTAAGTGAAAGTGTCTGAGTGTGTAAGTGAGAGAGTGTCTGAGTGTCTGAGTGTGTACGTGAGAGTGTCTGAGTGTCTGGGTGTGTAAGTGAGAGAGTGTCTGAGTGTGTGCGTGTGTATAAGTGAGAGGGGGATTGTGTGTGTGTCTGTGAGGGAGTGTGTGTCTGAGAGAGTGTGTGTCTGAGGGTCTGAGTGAGAGTGTCTGAGTTTGTAAGTGAGATAGTGTCTGAGTGTGTAAGTGAAAGTGTCTGAGTGTGTAAGTGAGAGAGTGTCTGAGTGTCTGAGTGTGTACGTGAGAGTGTCTGAGTGTTTGGGTGTGTAAGTGAGAGAGTGTCCGAGTGTGTGCGTGTGTATAAGTGAGAGGGGGAGTGTGTGTGTGTCTGTGTGTGTGTGACTGGGTTGGGGGGAGAGAGATGGGGGAGAGAGATGGGGCGAGGGTTGGGGTTACTCAGAATTTTGAAAATCGAATGCTGGGGTTCACTAACCAAAAAAAGGTTAAAAACCACTGTTATACTGTATAACCAAAGTTGGAATACTTATGTAATCTTAAGTATTAAATAGGTGTGAGTGAATACCGAAAACAATTGCATATACTGTATGTAACCCCGGTCTCTTTTCAGCCCCAGAGACCCCCCATGTAGCGCTCCGAGGCTCTGTGGCACACCCGGCTAGCGGGGGCCGCCATGACAGGTTGTGCGAGCGTGCGCGTTGGTCGCGCAGGCGCAGTAAGGGTAGCGCACGCGTTCCCAATGCTAAAGAGGTCCTGAGTGGACTACAATTCCCAGCAGCCTCTGGGGATTGCCCTTTCACCCACATCACGTGCAGCCAGCCAGCAAATAGGGTTTTGCAGCTTCTCCTGTGGAGGAAGGCTACAATGTTACGGGGAGCACGTTTGGCAGTTGAAGCTGGGAGCAGGAAGGGGGAGGAAGGGTGTAGGGAGCAAGTGGCTCCTACACCAGGTAAGGAAGTTCCCCAGATCCCAGGCAGGCCCCAATCCCCACCAGGGTAGGGGGTAGGTACTGAGGGAGAGCCCATAGGTTAGGGACTCTGCCCTTAGGTGTGTGAGGGTGCAGTCTTGTCGGTGTCACAGCTGGTAGTGCTGTGAGCGCTGACAAGTAGGCACAGTGTGTGCAGTGCAGTGGGTTGCTGCAGGTTGAGTGTGTGTGCAGTGTGTTGGCTGCAAATGTTAGGCTGAGTTAGTCAGAGGGGATCCGGGAGGTGAAGGGAGAGGTAGTGTGGGTGCAGGGGGTCAGTGACCCACCTGCATAGGATAGGCTACCCCGCAGGCCCTAGGAGTTTCCCCTAAAGCCATTCAAGGTTGCTGTGCTGTAGGGACGGCCTATAGTATAGCGAGTGTCACGTTAGTTCACGGAGTCAGATAGGGACTCCATTGACGCTGCGCACCCGTGCAGAAGGGTAGGCGCTGCTCTTCGTTGCGGCTGCAGAGGCCATCTTGGTGGGGTCTTCCCGGACGGTGGATCCTGGATGTCGGGCCGGAACTCGACGGATCCTTTGTGAAGCAGTTGCAGATCCGAGCACTGGAGTGCTCGGCAGGTACTATATCAATAAGTGCACCAACACCGGTCATCAGGCGCTGATCCCGCCTTAGGCTAAACTCTTTGTAGGAACACTGAGCGAGTAGTTACAAGACTGAGCCTATACCATATAGTATCATACATGGACACGGTGTGTGGGGCACGCGGTGAGGGGACGGACACGTTACTCATGATGAGAGTGGCTGGGCCACTAAGGTTACCTGTTGCATTATAGAGTGATAAGGTTACTCTGCATTATCGTTAATACAGTAAAGTTGGTTGCATTACATGAGTGTGTATGTATTTCTTGCCCAGGGGAATCTCACATCATGGGGATCCTGGGTAAGTGGAGGCGCTGCGCTAAGTAAATGTATGAGTGTTACCCCAGGCTCCCAGCTAGCGCAGGTGTTGTACAGCGACCAGTAGCTCCTTTGGGAGTGTTCAGAAAAAGGGCTACATGTATGTTATCCCAAATAATTGCATATACTGTATGTAAGAAATGACAGTTCAGTCCTGCTGCCGGAGTGAATTTTTCCGACCCCCTTGTACAATATGGAAAAGGTATACTCTGACGCATGGACTGGTCGTCAAATTAAACAGCGTGGTACAATTAGCAAAATAATTAACCAAGGTCCTAAAAGGACAACAAGCATGGGGTAGGGGTGCCATTTTGTGTGTGCTGGGGTAGGGGTGCCATTTTGTATGTGTGTGTGTGTGGGGGGGAGGGGAGGATGTTGCCATGTGTGGGTATGCGCTGCGCGGGGAGCTGCTATTGTGTGTGTGTGTGTACACTGCGTGGAGCTGACACCATATTGTGTGTGCTGCACTGGGGGATTCCATTTTGTGTGTGCCGCAGGGGAGGGGTGACTACATGTTGTGTATTGAGGAGAGGGCGGTATTATGTGTATTGAGGAGAGGGCGGTATTATGTGTATTGAGGGGAGGGCGGTATTATGTGTATTGAGGGGAGGGCGGTATTATGTGTATTGAGGAGAGGGCGGTATTATGTGTATTGAGGAGAGGGCGGTATTATGTGTATTGAGGAGAGGGCGGTATTATGTGTATTGAGGAGAGGGCGGTATTATGTGTATTGAGGGGAGGGCGGTATTATGTGTATTGAGGGGAGGGCGGTATTATGTGTATTGAGGGGAGGGCGGTATTATGTGTATTGAGGGGAGGGCGGTATTATGTGTATTGAGGGGAGGGCGGTATTATGTGTATTGAGGGGAGGGCGGTATTATGTGTATTGAGGGGAGGGCGGTATTATGTGTATTGCGGAGAAGGCGAGATGAAATATTTAGGGGCGGCATAAAGGTATGGGCCTAATTGCGGCAAAATTGTAAATCCGCAACTGGGCGCACAGGTAGAGTGACTGATTCAGGCTCTTACTGCGCGTCTCTTACAGACAGGTGGAACCCGATAAGATTCACACAGCGCGAATCTCATACAAATGCAGGGACCCCCGCTGTGTTAATCCGATGGGCAATTACAGCCTGCTATGGACCATCTCACGATTGACCGAGAGATGGTCATGGATTTTCTTTGGCAAGTGGTCGACAACAGACAGTTGCACCTGTACATTACTCCTTTTTATCCTTCTTCTTTTTTTCATATTTGTATATGTAAAGCATGTGACAATGTATGATGCTACATTCTTACCAAAACTGGTAATCGTTTGGTGCTTCGTTTATCAATCTGTAAAAATCCTGATTGTGTGCCTAACATAATGGGCTCTTTTCAGTTGCAATCAATCCTTCAGTTAGTGTAACTCTGCAGCTACAATATATTCGATATTACTAAGGTAACGTTGCCTATTGTTACAGTTTGCAGCTCAAACTGCTGGGAACATTGGCAACAAATTATCACAAACAGGAAAAGGGTTGCAAAAATCTTGCACTGCTTGGGAGGTGTGCTACAACCTCCTGTAGAAATCAAAAGATGCTTCAAAACTCATTAAAAATGCCATTAAGACTTGATAAAAACAAAAAACTATTATCTAATACTATAGAACTGATTTATTTAATACACATATCATGTGTGACATGTTTTGCAGCTTTAATATGGGAGGCTGAGCCATAGAACACCTTACAGAGCATTGAAGCAAATGGGCTGTACTGTGTTTTATGGATTAGCACCGCTTAGTAAATATGGCCCCAAGCATTTTATTCTTCCCCTGGGAAGTATCCAAGGAAACCTAGACTAAGACTGCAGGAATGCAGAGGGGAGGCTTTCACAATGTAAAGACGTTTTTGTTGAAGAGTACAGGAGATTGCAACTTTAAAGAATGCATAGTAATCGAAGCAATAGCTAGGCAGAAATGGACATGACAAAAAATTCACACGTGCAGGATTCTGCTTTTGAGGGTTTTTATAAATGTGTTGCATTACCACAGCATGGGCTGACCATGTCAAATACTGTCATCCAGCCACACAGCCAGGATGGAAACCATAAAAAGGCAATGCAGGTGTTCTGTGTCTCTAATCCCAGCCCAGATCATTCCTACATGGCTGTATATTTTAGACACAATTATTTCTACTGTAAACTCACCTACTTTGTGGATGATAAACGGTGTTTGCGAGATAACGGGCTGCCATATTTCAGAACGGCTAAACAGAACATTAGGGGACTAGTGTCATCATTACGCACTCACTGGCTGCTAACTTCTTCAGTGCTAGAAAGGAGATGCATTGGATGACTAATCTCCTTCGCTGCTAGAGGAACTGCAATACATCACTTTGCAGCCCCCTGGAATCTTCTATGGCAGCAAAGGCATTAACGAAACTGTAACATATAGCTGAGCTGCAGTATAGTGTAATAGATCAGGACAGACTTGATAAATAATTCCACATGTTACTATTTCCCCTATTTGGGCACATGCTGGCCATTTTTTTGTGTAATGGGTTGCAGACTCTTTCAAGGTTTATTTAGATTCCAAAAATCTTTACACGATAGGAGTTTGTTAAAAAAAAAAATTATGAAACAAAGAAATCAGCAGCTGGAAAATACTGCTCTGCGTCAACTTTTTGGCTTCTGATAAGAGAATCCCAAACTATTTGGCCCAAACGAAATAGTGTGTTAAGATATATATAGAATACGTCCTCACACGTAGCTGCTTCAATAATATGGACAGAGGGTGAATGAAACCTAAAACAATTCCACCAGTCCCTGAACTCATTCCATCCATCAATCAATTAGACTCAAAATGGATTATTCTGCAAACCTAGTAAACTTTATAGATACAACAGTAACACTGAAAAATGGCAAACTACACACATCTGTATACAAGAAACAAACAGACAGATGCAGTTACCTCCACAACTCCAGCTTCCATCCCACTCATACAAAACAAGGTATCATACACAGCCAGGGTATAAGATACAACCGCATATGCTCTGACACTGAAGACAGAAACAGGTATCTGACTGAATCGTTCAGACAGAAGGGATACAAACCAAAGACCATTGCCAGAACTATTACATCTGCACTAAAAGCCCCACGAAAACACCTACTACAATACAGTACAGACAGTGGGAACCTACCACACGCATACCACTAGTGGCCACATACAAACCTACCCTAGAGGGAATACGTAAAATAATCAAAGATCTGCAACCCATGCTGGAAGAGGATGTGACATTAAAATAAATCTTTCCCAAACCTCCCATTCTTGCGTTCCGGCAACCACCAAACCTCAAACAGAAATTAGTCAGCAGAAAACTTCACAATGAAATTAAAGACACTGATAATGGCACAAAACCGTGCAACAACACAAGTTGCAAACTCTGCAAACATATATGCCAAGATCTCGCAGCCAGTCACAACAATGGAACATTCAATGTTAAAGGATCATACAGCTGCACATCCAGGAACGTGGTTTATATGATTCAATGCAACAAATGTGACCAAGGATGCTACATTGGGGATACCAGCCAAAAACTGCAAGGCAGAATGACTATGCACAGACACTCCATACTCCATCACGAAGAAGGAAGATACTGCTCACCAGTGGCACATCATTTCTCACAACCAGATCATTTCATAAATGTTTTAAAAATCAAAATCCTCAATGGAATGTTCAAACGCACCCAAGAATGGAAAACATTTGAGCTCAGAATGATAAGACTCTTTGACACCAAAACAAGTGGACTTAATGCAGATATGGGGTTTCTCACACACTATCATAATTTGTTGTAATGGTCCCCCCTGCCATTGTGCCATCCTATACCTTCCCCCTCTGTGCTGCGGTGGATGTACAGCCCCCTATCCCCAATTCTCACCTTCCTTATCTCTGTTTTAACACCCTTCCAGTGCCTCCCCTACCCCACCTCATATACATCTCTCTGTTCTACATTCTTCCTTTTTTTTTCTTTTCCAATCCCTGTCTAAGTCATAGAAACCTTTGTATATCAGTATTGCTGACCTGAGGAAGAGAAGAAAACTCTTGAAAGCTTGTCCTATGACATAAATTGTTAGTCCAAATAAAAAAGGAATAACCTAATACTGAAGAATATATATATATATATATATATATATATATATATATATATATATATATATATATATATATATAGATAGATATATATTTGAAACTGAAATAGGGGGAAGTTTAGGGGGGAAATTGGCATCAAGCTACACAAACTGATGCACTGTTCCACAAATAAAGTGAAATATGCCATGTGCAGCCTGTGTCACTTTACACGTGATATACTAGGCTCACTTGCGTATCACAGTATAATCCTGTCCTGTTCACTTGAGTGGCAGTTAACACTGGGTTGAACTTTTTGTTGGATCTTAGGCTCAGATGCACTAAGCTCCTTTAAATCAAGGTAAATAACAGCAGGTTACGTAAATTAGTATCTGACGTCATTTGCCCTATGTTTAACTCATATTCGCAAAGGTAATTATGGGCAAAACTCATGAGCCTACTCTTAAAGGTAATTGAAGCAGGTAGGGTTTCCAAGTGACTTCTCCAAAAATAGTGGACATAATGGTGAAAGGTGTGACGCGCTCGAGAAATATGCATGCACCAATTTGCACCATTTAATTTTCTATTTTGTAAAAAAATGCTGGGGAGGGGTCTGGGGATGAGCACCCTCCCAGCATTTTTTACAAAACAGAAAATGAAATGGTGCAAATTGGTGAAAACTTAAAGTGAGCTTTAAAAAAAAATTACATAACCGTCAGATCATTTATAAATAACAGACCTGCAGTCATACATGCAACAAATACTGATTTTAATGCTTCGTTCCCACAAATTCCAATTCCACGTTGCTATGGCAATGCGACGTCACGTGACTCCGGGTTACCACGGCGACTCATTGCCGAAGACAAGGTAGGAGAAGTTACAGAGGCCTTGCGCGGTCCCCCAGCATTTAATTTAAAGGCCTTGGGAGAGAGTGCGCGACCTCTGTAACCACTGGGCCCCCTCTGGAATATATTGCGCCCCCAGTTTGCTCACCCCTGGGTTACAATATTAAGAATGATTATCAAAACTGCATGAAAAAGTGGTCATGTGATCACACATACAACACATTCACAAATCTGTCCCCTGTTTCCCAGGGACTTTGGGGTCTCTTTTAGTCTCCTAGGTACAAAACTGGGGCAAAATCAGTACCAAAAAAGTACCATAAAATATCAAAGAAAGTTATTCTCATTAAAAGCAATAGTATGTTTTCCTTTGGTAAGTCTTGGGGAAACGTGTTCCTATTTTTTGCAGCAGGGAGACTTTTGTGAATTACTCCCTTTATATCAGTATTATCTGATTTACTCTCAGCTGCATCGGAGAGTCTTCTAGGTTTTATGGGACGGAGAGACGTTTGTGGAAAAATAATGTTCACCTTCCCATCTGCAGCTTGCACCAAATGTAAACGGACATATATTGTTTGTAGTATAGGAGAAAGGGATAATAAATCACTGTGGGGTTTCATGAAAACAAAAATCAAATCGTTAAATAGAAGTTGAAGCTTGCTTTGCTTGTTAGCTTATTATCAAAGTGCAGTCCTTCATATATACAATACAAAGAAACCTCTTGGACGTGAAACACTATCTCTACCAGTTTTTATAAGATTGGATAAATTAACTTTACAAATGTAAGCTTGAAAGCCTGGCAGTGAAAGCCCAATATATTACAAATATTTCTGCAGTACATGCTGCTTTCAGGAGAGGATATAGTCATTAGGTTTGAGTTATAATGTAACCTAATGGTTGTCATTTTCTATGTCTGCAAAAATGCCGTTGCGATATTCTTTCTTCAAATGCACAATTTCTGGGAAGTTTCACACTGAACTATGGGATTTGTTAGAGAAATGGAAATACAGGCAATTTGTATAAAATACATCATTAGGACTGGAAACACCTATAAACCACCCCTATCAAATAATTAGCCAGTCATTTAGAAAGCAGCAACGACAAATGAAAACATCAACATGTGCCTTTTATTTTACTCTTGTAAAGTGAAAAGTGTAAGTGTTTGATTGGCTAGTTTACCTATTATGTAGCTTGTATGTATGAATGTATGTATGTATGTATACATATACACAGTGGTTGACAAATCACCAAAAAATCTACTCGCCACACAAAAAAATCTACTCGCCACCTAGTACCAAACGTGTGCTGCTTGGGCCAATATTTACTCGCCCGGGGGTTAAATCCACTCGCCCGGGGCGAGCAAATGTATAGGTTTGTCGAACACTGCATATACATATACAGGTAGTCTTCGTTATCCAATGATTCACTTGACAACAAATGGCATATCCCAGGGGTGCGCAAACTGTTGTTTTTTCTTTTATCTGAGCTTCTACAAGGTATATACTGTATGATTTTAAAGCTGCAGACCAAGCAATATCTTATGTATGTTTTTTTAAATAATTCAGTTCTGTACTATGAGGATATACTTGTAGCATTTTTTTTTTAAACTCAATAACATTTTAATATATTATAATGTAACAAGCATTTTTTTGTTTCTATAGCAACCATTTACAAAGTCACATCCCCTTCCTCTACTGAAACAGGCTCTGTCACACCCCTTTTTTGAGCCCTACCTTTCTCTCTCAGTGCCCCAATTGTACTAGTGAAAGCCTGGTCACATGATCTTCCCCACAGAACTTTGCATCTTTGGTCCTCTTCTGCTGCACTGACAGTCGTTTAGTTAACCCATGAGACAAATTTTTACCGATCGATCGTCAACTTAGCTAATTACTTATCATTGTGTGTATTCTATTGAGGCACATATTAAAGGGAAAAAAATAAATGAAATAAAAACGGCAATATGGACTGCTGCTTTAAGGCTGTTAATCTCCTCCGTAAACTCCTAGAAGTGGTACACCTGTTATAACTACAGAATGGTAAAGCATTGTATGAATGAGTAAAAGCACATTGCCACACTCTTGACCTTGTCTGTAGTACATGATGTCCTCCCAGGGACATCACATGATTAGTTGAAGCAGCTAGGAACATGACATTTGCTAAGGGTTACAGAATACATTGACTAAAAGTTATGAATCATATTTATCAGATGTTGGCATGAAAGTCTTTTTTTTTTTTTTGCTTTAGGCAAATTATTGGGAACAAATTGCATAATTTCAATTTTGCATCTACTGTATCTATCATGGTCTTTGCCCCAAGTTTTGCACAATGTCCATCATATAGAAATTAGTTGTGTCAATAGGAGTTAGGGAGGAGTTACATGTTACTTATTTTAACGTGAAAACAGTCCACCAAATTTTAAGTTGTATAAACATTTCTGTCTAGTAAACTGCGTTGAATGTAGGCAGCTCTTTCATATATTTGATGAAAACACGTGCAGAAAATGGACCAATACATCCAAACAAACTCTATTTGCACTTTCTTGCACTTTCTTTCATGGGTACATCTCAACAAGGTGCGAGGACAGTAAGAAAGGACAAACAATTGCACACTTTGATATTAAACAAAATTTACATCAGGGGTTCTCAACTCCAGTCCTCAAGACTCCCCAATAGGTCAGGTTTTCAGGATCTCTGCTTCAGCACAATGGGTGCAAACAGTGACCGAGTCTTTGACTAATTGAGCCACCTTTGCTGAAGCAGGGATAACCTTAAAACCTGACCTATTGGGGGGGGGGAGGGGGTGATGAGGACTGGTGTTGAGAACCACTGTCATACATCATATTACAATATGACTTCTGCAATCACTCCCCAAGCTGACACGCGAGGCGCTAAAGCAGTCAGAATGTATATTTATATAGTTGCCTTTCTTTATTATGTATAATGTAGATTATCTTCACATGATTCACTTGGTTATTATGCAATTATGTAATTAAAAGGCTTTGCAAGCTTGGTTATAGAACCAAGATAACATACATCATTTGTATTGACCATGACATCATTATTATTCTGAAATGAGGGATATATACAGCAAATATGTTTAAAACCTGTTTAATTTTATAATTCTGTCTAACAAAATCAGCTATATTAGTGTGACAGTGTGAATGTAGAGATCTAGCATAAGTTAGTGCTCCCGCTGGCATGTTATGTGAGATCACTGCCATATTCTTAGTCTTATCAGCAGATACAATAAAGCCTGTTACATCTGTACGTGTACAATTCCTACTTCTAGTATTATTAGTGCGGGACTAAAGCAAGCTAATTATGTGGCTTTTGCCTCTTGTGCTTTCTTTTCTCCCACTTGACATATTGCCTCCAATGAGTCAAGTCACATTAATGAAGCAAACATGGTGCAATGACTGCATTGTTCTGGTATTTTTCCTCCCTCACGCATGCGGAAAAAGCAACAACAGATCTCAACCTTATTCTTCGAATGCTATAATTGACATTACATTGCACTTGGAGGGGTGTACTAAAGTGACAAATCGTGTTTGGGAAAGGGTCATAACCCAATTGTATTGAAGCAGAATTGGATTATAACATTAGTAAAGCCACCAGCCAACCATGGTAACACAACATAGCAAAGTTTACTTTGGAAGATCTTGCCACTGCTTGTCTACAAGATTACTTTATAGAAATTATTCAGCTGTGAGTAAATAAAATAGTATAGTTTTGGGCCTATATATTAAGGCAAAAGTGATGCAATCTTGGATAAAAAAAAAAGCGTGAACCATATGTATCAAAGAAAGAAATGCTATTGAAATCACAAAGATTTTTTTCTGTGGTGGGTCTGGCTCAGTTTGATTTGCTCCAGAATTGCAACGCTTGTACCTTGAAACATAGCCCCCATTAGATCTTATGGGCTAATCAACGCTGCCAGCGCTGCCCCTGGAACCTGCATGGAGGAGACCACCACTGGAATGCGCATAGCCCCGATGGTGTTCGTACTAATGTACTTCATCAAAAGATCACGTTTGTTGTTTCGGAGGAGCCCTTATAGTCCCCTCAGGTTTATTACCAAATCATTTAACTATTACGTTATTTGGAGATGTGTCAAATAAAAATCCCTAAATATATCAATACACGGTATATACATGGTTTGTATGTCTTTATTTATATAGCACCATTAATGTACATAGTGCTTCATAGTACAGCTCAACCCCATTATAACGCGGTCCTCGGGGCCACCCGATCCGACCACGCTATAACCGGGGTTGCGCTAATTTGTCAAAAAAATGGCCGCCGCGCGCCTGATCGGGAGGAGAGGGGAGGAGGTGGAGTGAGGCGCCGGCAGCCCTACACGATCCCCCAGCAGCCACCGTACTTCCCCTAGCAGCCCCAGCAATCCCCCAGCAGCCACCGCACTTCCCCCAGCATTCCCCACACTCCCCCGCATTTCCCCCCGCACTTCCCTCACACTTCCCCAGCAGTTCCCCCGCACTCCCCCCGCACTTCCCCCAGCAGCCGCCCTACACGATTCCCCCCGCACTTCCCCCAGCAGCCGCCCTACACGATGCCCCCAGCAGCAGCACAAGATCGCCCCAGCAGCAGCAACTACCAGAGGTAGGGGGGTAGTGTGCCTGTCTGTGTGCCTGTCTGTGTGCCTGTCTGTGTGCCTGTCAGTGTGCCTGTCAGTGTGCCTGTCAGCGTGCTTGCGTGTGTCCTGTGTGCTGTGTCTGCCTGCCTTTGTGCCTGCGTGTGTCTGTATGCAGTGTGCTGTGTGCCTGCCTGTGTGCTGTCTGTGTGCAGTGTGCTGTGTCTGCGTGATGTGTGCCTGCCTGTGTGCTGTGTCTGTGTGCTGTGTCTGTGTGCATTGTGCAATGTGCTGTGTCTGTGTCTGTGTGCTGTGTGTCTGCCTATGTGCAGTGTGCTGTGTGCCTGCGTGTGCCTGCGTGTGCCTGTGCGCAGTGTCTGTGTGCAGTGTGCAGTTTGCAGTGTGCTGTGTCTGTGTGCAGTGTGCTGTCTGTGTGCAGTGTGCAGTGTGCAGTGTGCAGTGTAAAAAAAACCCATTAAATTTCAGGGTCCATGCTTAAATTGCGTTACAGCGGATCGCGCTATAACATGGTTGAGCTGCTATAATACACACGACAATCAGATAAATAACAAATAATATAAATAACAAAAATTGGGAAGAAGTGCTTCAGACATAAAAGTAACATTTAGGAAATGGAGTTCCCTGCTCTGAAGAGCTTACAATCTAATTGGTAGGTAGGAAGAACGTACAGAGACAGTAGGAGGGCATTCTGGTAAATGCGTCTGCAGGGGGCCAAGCTTTATGTATCATGTGTATAGTATTAGCCACAGAACTACTGATATGCTTCATTAAACAGGTGTGTTTTAAGGTGAGTCTTAAAGGTGGCTAGAGAGGGTGGTAGTCGGGTATTGAGGGGAAGGACATTCCAGAGGTGCGGGGCAGTAAGTAAGAAAGGTTTAAGGCGGGAGAGGGCTTTAGATGCAAAGGGGGTAGAGATAAAACATCTTTGAGCTGAAAGCAAGAGTCGGGATGGTGCATAGCGAGAAATTAGGGCTGAGATGTAAGGAGGGGCAGAAGAGTGTAAAGCTTTAAAAGTGAGGAGGAGAATTGAGTGTGAGATGCGGTATTTGATAGGAAGCCAGGAGAGGGATTTCAGCAGGGGAGACGCGGAGACAGATTTAGGTAAGAGTAGAGTGAATCTGGCAGCAGCATTTAGGATAGATTCTAGGGCAGACAGGTGAGAGGCAGGAAGACCGAACAGCAAGAGGTTACAGTAATCGAGACGGGAAATAATGAGGACCTGTGTCAGAGTTTTAGCAGTCGAGCACCAGAGGAAAGGGCGTATCTTTGTAATATTGCAGAGAAAAATGTGACAGGTTTTAGATACGTTTTGAGTGTGAGAGGAAAATGTGAGAGAGGATTCGAGTGTGACCCCTATGCAGCGTGCTTGGGCAACTGGGTGTATGACAGAACTTCCAACAGTAATGTGGAACGAGGTACAGTAGTAGGGCCAGGTTTGGGATGAAATATGAGGAACTTTGTTAAATTTGTCGGCGGAAGGCCATCCTGGATGATATCACAGAGACATTCAGAAGATTTGGTCTGTACAGGGGTTGAGAAGTAAATTTGTGTGTCGTCAGCATAAGCATAGAGGTGATATTTGAACCCATGAGATGTTATTTTGTCACCTAGAGAGAGTGTGAACAGAGAAAAGAGGAGAGGTCCCAGGGCAGAGCCCTGGGGTACCACCGATAGAGGAAGAGGAGGTGTTAGCAGAAGAGACACTGAAAGTACAATAAGAGAGGTAAGAGGAGATCCAGGATAGAGCTTTGTTATGAATACCAAGAATATGGAGAATGTGAAGGAGAAGAGGGTGGTCCACTGTATCAAATGCTGCAGAGAGGTCGAGTAAATCAATGGTTAAAATAGTAAATGGTAAAGTAAATGATAAAAAAAATACATAATTAAATTCTGTGTATATAGTTCATTCAAATTATTTATTTTGTATGCATGATTGATTCCATAAACTTATAGGAATTATTAATAACATGTTTAAAATGTGATAAATTAAATGTCATTTTGTTAATATAATTTACTAGTTTAACCATTCATTTATTATCAAATACAAAACAATATCTATAGTTTATAAATCAGCTTTACTGGTCATATTAGCTCAATTAAAATTAGAGCAACTTTCAGTTGATAAATTGAATTAAATGCCCGCATAGGTGAAAATGGCTTAGAGAAGGCACTAAGAAGGAAGTTAATTTATAATGTTGATATTGGCCTAAAACCCCTATTTATTCAGCAATGTTAAGCCTTCAAGCCCTATCCACCTATTCATTTCAGTGGGCATTAAAGTGCCCTAAGGCTTTGCATTGTTTTGTAAATATGGCCTACAATTATTCTAACTATTTCTCAAGTGCTGTAAGTGTGGCTCCTGTACAATTCAGCAACTGACTAATCAGTGCTCTGTGCAGGATAGCATTTTTTCTCCCGGATCTGAGCCTTGAAGACTATTTGAAGAGTTGTACAGTATATTAAAGTCTTCCATTTGGAAATGTATCGGAAAACAAGAACATATAAAGAAACAGGACTAGGTTGATACATCTATTACTTACATCATCTTTGCAGCCACAATAGATTGATACATAATCTATATTAAAGCAGCAATCCATGCTGGTATTTTTTACATAGCATTGAAGCAGGTGCTCTCCGGAGCTGAACCCCATTAATTTCAGCTCCGGGGACCCCCTGCTTCCGGAGATACAGACCTCCGTACTAGGTGCCAGTAACCGCTCTGCCCAGCTAGTAGGGTTCAGGTAATGGCCGCTTTTCAAAGCTCCCGCACCCTGCTGGCCAATAGGAAGCTGTGACATAATTGGTGCGGCTTTCTATTGGCCCGCGTGATGCTGGAGCTTTAAAAAAAAGAAGCGGGGTACCGGCACACCCTACAGAGGTAAGCATTTCTGGAAGCAGATGGTCCCTCGTGCTGAAATTAATGGGGTTCGCTACAGAGACCCCCTGTTAAAAAAAAATGTAGGCATTAGGTATCCTTATTAATAGCGGGAAGCTATGAATAATCTGTAATTAAACCTGAATATTGCAATTATTGATGTTTGATAGTTGACTAATAGACAATGCTTGATGTTGCTTAGAAAATCCCTGTTCACATTGTTCTATGTGGGCTTTTAACTAAAACGATGACGTTCACCATTTTAAGAAAATGGGATTATGTTTGCAAACCAAAACTTTGCCAGTTATGTAAATCGCTAACATAAAGTCACCTAAAGTGATGGAGAACCAAAGAGTTGGCACAAACATGTTCCATCTCAGATCTTAGCCCTTTTGCAAAACATTATTTTCATTTGCTGCTTTTAATCAAGTTAAAAAATGTTATGCAGCGAAAAAAGAACATGAGCCGGCAAAATATGCAAATGATGAAGCCGCAAGTGGCAAGTTATACTCCTGAAGTATTATTTTTTATATCAACGCATATGGCCCATGCAAATTTTCCAGTCAACAAAGCTTGTGTGCCTGGGTTGTTTTATGTTATAATACAATTCCTTCATTTTTGCTATTGTATATCCTATAAATAATGAGTCCATCTCCACTTTAGGGAAACCTGTCTTTAACATCAGGTGTAACCTGAGTGACCTCTCTCCAGACATGATCACTTCCCATCCCTGGTTGTAGGATAGAGGCATCACAAGTGGAAATGCTATATAATGGAAACACAGCTAAAGCAAGATATATGTGCTTAATATGTATATATTACTGAGTTAATTTTTCTACACAGAACAATTGAAACCAAATATTCAATATTTCTCTCTCTCTCCTCCCCTCTCGCTCTCTCTTCGACCCCTCTCTGTCTCGTCTTCTCTCTCTTCTCCCCCTCTCTGTCTCGCTTTCTCTCTCTCTTCTCCCCTCTCTGTCTCGCCTTCTCTCCCTCTCGCTTCTCCCCTTCTCTGTCTCGACTTCTCTCTCTCTTCTCCCCCTCTCTGTCTCGTCTGCTCTCTCTCTCTCTCTCTTCTCCCCCTCTCTGTCTCGCCTTCTCTTTCTCTCAGTTCTCCCCCTCTCTGTCTCGCCTTCTCTCTCTCTCTCTTCTCCCCCTCTCTGTCTCGCCTTCTCTCTCTCTCTTCTCCCCCTCTCTGTCTCGCCTTCTCTCTCTCACTCTCTTCTCCCCTTCTTTCACTAATATTTCAGTAAATAAAATATCACTTATGAGCACATTCGCGTCTCAGACAGGTCTGCAACCCTGCTTTTCATCATGATCTCCTATAATACAGTGCTTCCACTGCAACAAGGGATTCTGGGTAAATAGGCAAATGAGCACAGTAAGTCACTCTACTTCTCATCCATTTTAACATGAATCCCTGTAAGCTTATACCTGCCACATTACACAGCTTTTATTGGTGATTTTTTGGCAGTTTACGCAAATGTCACATTTTTGCAAATATTACGTTGAGAAGTGTGCATATTTAAATATGAAAATCAATAAACAGCATTCACTTCAACAATTCTTAAATTCACAAATGTATAAAATAATGAGAACTTTTAAGAACTATGACATGTTTTCGTTAGTATTAAACAGTCATTTTATAGTAAAGTATACACTGAGACGGTAAAGTAGAGATGTAGAACGGATGTAACCAGTTGAATTAGTGAGTTGATTCAGGTTACACAGATAGTAGGTGATGCACTAGGCAGAAGATATTGGATAAAGTGAGAGCATTCAGCAATGTAACACCTTACTGTATCTAGCAGAGTTTCAGATGTGATTAAAAGTGCAGTCCCATATAGGACCAAAGTTAAATAATTACAGTGGTATGTTTAGTTATATTAACCTTTGAGGATGATGCAAATATGTGAATTTGTAAAATCTTTATCAATTATAAATGTATTGTTTGTTTTCATTTAAAACCATGACATTTCAAGAATGGAGTGATTGTCAGATTTGTTTGCTCCACTACAATGATAATATATTGCAATATAGGAATTTCTCATACAGCTAAATACAAGCAGCTACAAATAAGACAATGGTGAAAGAAGGATGAAAGAAGAATGATAAAACCCACTCTAAATTTTAAAGTTAAAATGTTTACAACTAGTTCTAAAATAAGCGTTCAATAAACATTACACATTTTCTAGTTTTGGTCTATTAGACATGTCACCTTTCAAATTTGGGCTCAAAGGCTTAACTACAAAAATCACAGCTACAAATCTTACACAATGTACAATATTTGTTGCTTTTATTAGCCTTAGATTAAGTTGATCAATCAAATACAACTGAGGGAAGACTGCTGCACTGAAAGTTGCAGTAATCTGGCCTGAGATGAGTTTAAAATTCACAGTAGTCGGTTACATATTTATCAAACCCTACAAAAGGTATTTTACACCGATATTTACACTGCTGGGCAATTTGACATTGAAATACTGTATACAGATATGACTAGATATGATTAAAAAGAAAATTCAATTTCTATAAGAGAACTACATTTGAACCAATACATAGGGTTGCCAGATGCCTTCTCCAAAAATACTGGACACAATGTTGAAAGATGTAACGCGCTTGACACACACACACACACCTCACTGCTCCATGCTGTTTCCTCCTCTCCTTGGCCCCACTCCCAGCTGCAGCCAATGAAGATGGAGGAAGCTGTCCAACCCCCTAGCACAGTGTTTCCCAACTCCGGTCGTCAGGGAACCCCAAAAGGTCAGGTCTTAAGGATATCCCTGCTACAGCACAGGTGGCTCAGTCAAAATGACCGAGCCGCTGATTGACCCACGTGTGCTGGAGCAGGGATATCCTTAAGACCTGACCTGTTGGGGTTCCCTGAGGACTGGAGTTGGGAAACACTGCCCTAGCAGGTCACTATGTGCAGAGAGGTAATACCGGACACATACATGTCCAGTATTACCTCTAATATTTTACTGGACCGAGTGTCCAAATACAGGACAGTCTGGTTCAATACTGGACACCTGGCAACCCTACGCAATACACGTGACAGGGCTGGGTTAGGATTGGAAGTGGCCCTTCCAACATGTGAAAGCATTACAATAACGTAACTACAGTATTCTGACCATTTGTTTCAGAATATAATGCAGTGTAGCCAGATGGTTTAGATTGGTTGGAACTTGTAAAATGTTGTTGTTTTGATAATACTCCAATGTGTTTTCCCTCAATGTTATATAGCAATGGTATTTTCTGGCTAATATCATGCATAATTAGAAACAAAAAATAGTTTTTAAATAACCGGTATTATAAATTAGTTGGAGGTCAGTTTAAAGCAGCGGGCATCACGGTGGCCAATATGATGCCTCAAGGAATGCCGGCGCGACTTTCTATTGCCCTGCGGGGATGCAGGACCTTTAAACAAACATTTTCTGTGCCCAGCCAAAGATGCTACTGGCATCCCCTTCAGATGTAGGAATCTCAGGAAGTAGGGGCTGAGCTGAGATCAATGCGGTTCAGCTCTGGAGACCCATGCTTCAAATCTACAGTAGTTGTTACACTATTCACAATATGTTTGCAAGAGTCCTGTAATCTCTGTATCATGAATCTAGAGCTTTAGCATACTGTGTATGTGTTACTGTGGAAAAATCTATTTACTGCGCACCGAATGCAACTAATTAAAAACAATAAAAACTAATATAGTATTGTGCTAATATCAAACCAATAAAGAAGTGATACGATTAAAGTGCACTTAAAGGTTTATGGGAACGCAAACTTGTATTCCAAATAAGTATAATGCGTGAAATATAAATTATAAAAATAAAATACAAAAACCTTTATCATTCATGAAGAGTCTGCAGCCTGTTAGAGTAGATGGCTCAACATCACAAAGGAGACATGTAAGAGAGAAAAAACAAAGTCCACGACTCTCAAGGGTAAAAAGGTAATTATATTGTGACAATATCAAAGTGTAATCATTGCACGTACAAGAAAACGTAGTCAAAAAAGTAGGGCATGTTTAGGGTACATGTTACCACTCAGGAAGTAGATGACTTGCTTCGAGAGGATCCTTCAGCATACACTCCTTCTGGTGCAGGCAGGAAACCTTAACCCCAGTTGCTGCTAGTATATCCAGTCACGATTTGTAGCAATGTCAGTTAAATAGTACCCACGGGGTTACAGATGAAGAAAGCAATGGAGCAAACTCTCCTACACCGATGGATCCACTCAAGCTGGGACCCGTCTGGAAGCAGTAAACCTCCGCCCCGTTGTGATTGTTAATCGAGGCACTGACGTCACCTCAGTTAGTCACGAGTCCACTCCGGTCAATTAGGTGAAAAGCGATGGAAATGGGGTCCTGCAGGCAGTGTGTGAGGGTCCAAAGCACAGTGATGATCGCAGGAGAGTGTCCAGTACAAACACACAATCCTACGCGTTCGTAGCGAACTACTTTGTCAGGGACCATTTGTACGTGCAATCATTTACACTTTAATATTGTCACAATATAATTACTTTTTTACACTACGAGAATCGCGGGCTTTGTTTTGTATGTGTTATTGTGCCTACATTTGGACGGCTCACTTGTGATAAGAAAATTTGAGAATGAAAGAGTTTACAAACGATGCATTTAAATAAATTCTATGAAGAGTGAGCAGGTTGTGATCATTTGCTTGGATTACATTGTTACTGCTATTATTAGCAATCCATAGAGATAAGGATTGGCCAACACTGACACCTACGATTCCAGAAAGTCAGGAATCATTAGCGTCTTTGGTTTTCTGGCCAACAACAAGCAATCGCTTCACTTCCCTTAGGATATGTGCTTTAGATGTTATCTTGAAGATACCTATTTCCTACAGACTTCCAATAGGAAGCATCAAAGTCAAGAAACATTTCCTACTGCCTTAGGGAGTTATTCCTAACACTGCAATAGTGCTGCTCATGGCAGAGAAACCCCCATTGAAGGCCCAATAAAGTTAGAGCGCTGATTGACATTATTGCAGTTGGATGAATAACCCCAGTAAGCCATGAAGTTGTGAAGCTGCAGTGCATAGTCTTCTGTTTTTACAGCTGAGATGGCACTGATCTGATTTTGAAAGCCATAGATGCGACCACTGACAGAGAACAAGGAGGAAGTCTACTGTAAAGACGGACAACTGATAGCAGCAATCTAAATTCTTACCATATTCTGCTACATCATTTTTTATGCTTTCTTTCCAAGTTTTAGAAGGTTTTGTATCAAACTGCGTTTGTGCCAAGCGGGGCACTATCACAGGGAAACTTTAATAAAATCCATTGGAATTTCTGTACGACAGTGCCTGCAACAGCACCATGGCAGTTTATATGCCCCCCGATGTACCCTGAACACCATGAGGGATTTAGGGGCCCTATGATGTACGGGATATGTCGTGCTATAAATTAGATTGCGTTGTGAATGCTAACAAAATGTTCACGTCCTGAGGGTCCTGCCCACAATATGATTACTTCAGGAGGTGAGGTTGAGGTCCAGAAGTCTGGTGGCACGCCGTCGATCGTCTGACATTCAAAGGGTTAATGAATAATCCCCTTAGTTACTTTAGACATTGGGCGTTATGAATGTGACTCATTGCGTCAATTTTGGTGAAGTGCTGCTCATTCTAGAGAATGTTCTCAGCAGGAGACCCGCACATGTTTTCCAGTCAAAGGGGCAGTCCCATATAGCAAACAAAACAAAGCTTAAAAAAAAACAATAACAGTTTATCAATCTAACTGGCTCATTTAGATAGATGCAGTTCTCCCGAAGGAACATTTTAGATCATTTGCTTCATGTGGAAGAATGAGTCTGTTTGTATACTCTATTTAATGGTATCTGTTATTTTTACTTTATCTCTTCAAAATAATTGTACAGTCCTCATTGGTCAAACAAAAGCTAAATACCTTAGATCAGGGGTGCGCAAACTGGGGGGCACGCACTCTTCCCCAGGGCATTTTAATTAAATACAGAAGGCTCGTGCGAGGCCTCTGTAAATACACTTACCTTGCTTCGAGCGACGCATCGCCATGGCAATGCGAAGTTAAAAGAGGCCGTGGTCACGTTGCTATGGCAACGTGGCATCACATGACCCCGAGCGTCATTTGATGCTGGAGCCAAGGTAAGGGGAGGGGGCGCGAGCAGGGGAGGATAGCAGACAGGGGGGGGGGGGCAGGGCGGAAAGTGTGCACACCCCTGCCTTAGATCAGTGATTCCAATTCAAGTCCTCAAGTACTCCAAACAGGGTCACGTTTTAAGGATATCCCTGCTTCAGCACAGGGGGCTCAACCAAAATAACTGAGCCACAGATTGAGTCACCTGTACTGAAGCAGGAATATCCTTAAAAATTGACCCTGTTTGGGGTACTTGAGGACTGGAGTAGGGAATCACTGCCTTACATCAGCGGTAAGGGGGGACACGAGATTTTCAGGGGGGGGCGCGGTGGTTACAGAGGCCCTGCGCTCTTCCCAAAGGCATTTAAATTGTCTGCAAGTGCATATATAAGCAACTTGTGGGAGACTACCCCCTCCCTTTTCTAGGTATTTTCTCAGTATGGTCCCTGGATTACCACCATTCACTTCACATGTAAGTGTTCTCACTGGTATTAACCAGTTTTTTACTAGATATATAAGCACATGCTTGGACATTTTAACCCCATTTGGGGCATTTTCACATATCATTAGTTGCAGTCAGTGTAGGGACCTGCCTATGAGACTTACTTTGGCGTTTGGTGGCAGGCTTGGGCATTATTTGATCAAAGGATGTAACTAAAAGTCTCCTTTATCTCATATATTTGCACATCATGTATATATATTTATTTCACATATATTGTTAACCCATTAGGCAGAAGCGCAGGGATTCACTTTCTGTTTTTCACTATTGTATGGCCAATGTTTTCGCCTAGCTGCATGCTCCTTACATGGATGAAGCGCAGGTGATCATATACAGGCATACCCCGGTTTAAGGACACTCACTTTAAGTACACTCGCGAGTAAGTACATATCGTCCAGTAGGCTAGCGGCAGCTCGCGCATGCGCCTGTCAGCACGTCCTGAACAGCAATATCGGCTCCCTACCTGTACCGAAGCTGTGCGCAAGTGGGGAGACTATAGAGCCTGTTACAAATGCGTTATTTACATCAGTTATGCACGTATATGATGATTGCAGTACAGTACATGCATCAATAAGTGTGAAAAATGTAGTGCTTCACTTTAAGTACATTTTCGCTTTACATACATGCTCCGGTCCCATTGTGTACTTTAATGCGGGGTATGCCTGTATTTGTTTTGCATTTAAATTAAATGCCTGGGGAGGCGCGAGGCCTCTGTAAACCTCTTACCTGGTCTGAGCTGCCTCTTCAGCGACGCATCGCCATGACAATGCGGCGGGGTCAGATGGCAACGCGTTGCTATGACAACGACGTGTCACGTGATGTCATGACGTCATATGACGCCGCAAGCTCAGAGCCGGTAAGGAAAGAGGGGAAGGAGCAGGGGAGAGAGCTGACAGGGGGGCGCAAACAGAAAAGTTTACAAACAGTTTCCAACACAAAAGAGATTAGGTGAAGATTGTATAAATGCTCTGTCATTTCATTCCAATGGGGACATTACACGTTTTAGAAAGTATTAAAAAAAAAAACGATACTTGTCTTATTAGGACAAAGTGTAAATCACCTACATTTACTGTTCCGAACATGCCACTACCATTAATTAACTTTGCTCTTATGACGGACGGTCCCATTCATTTATGACACAGGACAGCTTGCCGTAGAGACAGTGAGATAGCCATTTGAAAATTTTGACTGGCAAAGGCTTCAGAGCCTTAGATAATGGTCATACATAGTAATTAAGGTACCCTCATTATAGGACAATTTACTTAACTCAGCATGTGCTGGATAGGTTACTAATTACACCAGCTGTACAGAAATCGATAAAAAAAAAAAAATACTCTGGTACGGTAGTTAAGTGTTTTATTTAATGTGCTCATTGTTATGTCAACGCCCACAATCTGAGTTCATATGCAGCTTAAACACTGTAGTACTATGTATTGTCACAAATGGCTGCTTTGTGTACCGCTGATCTGAGAGACAGGAAGGAAACATTTTCAAGTTTTATTGATTTTGAGAGAGTTACAATTTATGAGGAAAATTTGCTTTGGGAACTTTTATGAGCGTTTTCCAATCCAAGGAAAGTTTAATAAAGTGTCGCATCCAAAATACGATGAAAAAAAAAAAGTGCAAATAGATATACTCCTAGGTAATGAAAAATGGTGTATGCTAAACCCAATTTTATATTCACAAATGAACTCTATCATGAATGCATATATCATTGTGAAATTGTTCAAAAGTACATATTAAAAAAAAGATATGTATGCCTCATTCAGTGTCGATGGGGCCCATAACATATTAGGCCGCACGTACAGTGCCCGCGACGGGCGATGGCGATGCCGTCCAAAAACAAATACATTGCCGCCGCCGTGGAGCGACGTCGCAGACTTTGGAAGCCGGGAATATTTGATTTTTCAAGGGCTGTCGCCTCATGTGACAGCCCCTGAACAAATCAAATGCCCGGAAGCCCGCAACGCCGCCGCAAAGCGAAATATAACTTTGGTTAGCGGCGACGGGTGACGTCAACCGCGGGTCACTATACGCGCAGCCTCAGGCTTTAAATGTCTTTATTGCTGTATGTCATTAAAATCACAGGTGCAACCAATTCAGAGGCTACATGCATATTTATTAATAATTGCCTTGATGCAAGTCTGATCATGTGTTTTAGACTACATTTGAAACGCTGTTAAACATTTGTGAAACAAAGTGACAGGAAGTGGTGCTGGATGAGCGCATCTAAGTTTTAGAACATACTGTACTGTAGATATAACCATCTAAGTGGTTTAATTACTTCCTTTTTAATCTCTGTATTTGCACAGAATTGTAACATTTGGACAAAAAAATACATTCAGTTGATTTGAAATATTGAAACCATTTATAAAAGTTCCCAAAGCCCCAATTCTACCCCCCCCCCCCCCAAAAAAAGGAATCTAGTTACAAGAAACAAATACTTTTCTCTTTTTCTTTGTATAGCACAACTGCACTAAGAAATCACCATAAATATCGGATATGTTTTTTTTTTTATTTCACATGAAACAGAAGACTCCCTTATCACTGTTATCCCACGTTTCAGAAAAGATTTTCAGGGGAAATCCTATTAGAAAACATGGAAGCCGGCTGCAGTAGCCGATCAGTGAAGGGAACTAAAGGACATTGTCCTCGAAGATTAGCTCAATATCAATGACACTGCCAGAGGCCTTTGCGATTTCCCAGGGACTAGGAAAATTGTGTCCGGGTACCGTGTTGTGAGGAACTCATAAAACCGTCAGTGGAGGTGATAGCTGAGTTCAATCTCAGTCAGACAAGAACGCTGGGGCTAGGATATCAGCAGTCCTGCTTCAGGAGATGCCCTTGTTTCTACATGATAGATAATACAGTTCATAGGCTTCCTACATATCTTACTGTAGTAGAATATACATGATCTAACAGCAGCTATGTTTTATACCAGCAGATGCCAGTTGCAAGCTGTTGCAGAAAGTAATAATGACTGAAGTGCTCTGATTTACTGATTCACTGGATACAATTCGTTGCCGGATTTGTGGAATACAATCCCCAGATTCATCGGCTCGTTGGCGGATTCTTAAAAATCCATCCGCGGATTGCGGAATCCGCAGAATGTATTGGAAATAATACAAAAAAATTATTAAAATTATTTGCCCATCTCTACTCATCACTATTTTTTATAACACCACTGTGGCATCTGTTATGAGTAAATAATGGGAAACAGTTCCTCCATCAAACAAAAGGGAAGTGTATAAAGTAACTTGTCAAATATTGGTATCCGTGGCCTCAAAATGATTCTAAATGGTTTTACTTTTATTGGAGTACTTCAATCACGGTTTGCATGCAAGTAAAGGTTTCATTTAGAAACCTGCCTTTAGGTGTGTTTTAAGCAAATAAAAAGTAGTTGACACTATGGGGCAAATTTATCAAGTGCTGGTGTCGGTTATCGCACCCATTCCGGCATTAACTTCCTTAGACTTCATTGAGAACCAGAATGTGCATAGTAACCGGTACCAGTGGTTGATAAATGTGCCTCTAAGTGTAGTCATGCTTTCGTTACTTGTCCCTGCACAATTCCGTGAGAGTTAAGAGAAATCTTATGGTCTTTAGTAGTGTGAGATGAGGGTATGTTGAGAGGGTGCTTTGTGAGTATGTATGTTTGTGTATACATTTACAATTAAGGGTCTTACAGCCTCGAATGTTTTGGAAGAGGTTTAGCTATCCCTTATTTTGTCAAAAGTAAAAACAGGGGTTCAAAGCCCAGAATGCTTTGCTGCGGATGTCAAAAGAAAACAAAAAAACTCAGTTTGCTGACCTCGTGCTGTTTAGTAGACGTGTCTATACCCAAATGCCACAAATTAACAATTTGATAATAAGCTAACACATTTCTTCTTTTTTTTAACATGTTTTGTCTTTCACAAGCTTATCATGAACATACAGTACATTTATTTTTAAAGTATGTCATGACCATACCTTTGCATTACACCAGAAAAACTATAAACAGAGTTCTGTCAACACACCACCAATTATATGGGTGTTCCCTGCCCTTTTGCATTAAGAGCTTCAATAGCATATCCGGCAGCCACTGTGTGTACCACTTTGTAACAATCAATACAATTCCATTTAAAGTGTTGTATACCAATAGATCAGATCTAAATTGATGTAAGCACTGGATATGTAATTACCCATGCCATTGTTTAGCATTTCTAGGGGTCTTCCTTCCTCTTCCATTTTCTATTGTCCTTCCAGTGCCAGCAATTTCATTGTAACATTGCAACATGAAGATGACTAAATAGGTTTCACTTGTCAGACTCATGACAACACAAACAATGTAATAAGCTAAATACGTAGTTAGGACCTGACCCATGAATGAGTAACCTTGATATGGTGATTTGACTCTTTTGTTTCTAGTGTGACTCTTTTTCTGTCAGATAGGCCTTAGGCTGGGCCACGCTAGCACTGAGCGTGCTGCCCGCGCGGTGCTTGCCGAGGTTAGTTTCGGCAAGGGAATTGTCCCATCCCTGCTCACGCGGTGTGCGTGGGCACGGACGCTCACCCACGCTTGCCGCTTGCGTAAACAAAAAAAAGAGACTTGCAAGCACGTTCAATTTGCCTGTAACGGCCCCCACGCGTGCTTTGTGAAATAGGCAGGACACCCGGCGCTCATGCTTGGAGAGCGTGGTCAGCACTAACGTAGCCGCAGCCTTAGTGCATTACAGTCCCCTTTGGTTGTGAAAATATTAACACTTAATATGCATGTATAATGTTAAATGTCCTTGTTTGCTTGGGATAGTCTATTCTACTTTTCTGTAAAAGTATAAATTGATCCCTGCTAAAAAAATTCTTAACCCAAAGCAGTGGTAAATGAGATTTTCAAGGCTTTGCTAGCAGTGAATGGGTTCAATGTAAAAACATATAATATAGGTGTATGTACAGTATGTGTGTAAAAAAAAATAAATATATAATGAGTGTGATACTGGAAAAACACAGGTTTTAATTCTTGCAAGATGATAAAAGAAAAACAGCTCATCATATACACTGGAGAGTCTACTCAGCCCGTCTGTAAGAAAGAACCCCAGACGGAGCGTCTCTATGGCGTCCTGGTCTCGTGGCTAAAACCGAAGAGGTGCTGTCACTTCTGGCTTCTACACACGTCACATCTGGTTACACACTCCTGGGTTAACCTAACACAGCTCACCTCTGGACCACTCTCCACCCTCAGCACTGCACTGCTCTACTATACTATTATACTGTATATAGTGCTCTTACTGACCCTACTACAAGGCCGTTCTGCCACTATATATATATAGATATATATATATTTATATATTTATCTATATATATATGTACAGTAAGAGTCCACACAGTGTACAGGTATTTTAGGTTTTAGCAGACTCTTGTGTGGCTTATTTCTCCACGTCAACAACAGATATGGTAGGCACACTGTCCCTTTAAGGGAAAATCAAATTATAAAAAAAGAATAGCCTACTCCACATTACAGAGGCTAACTGACCATAATAGGCTAACTATGTGACTGACTAGCTAGGCTAGTTCCTGTCTAAACAATCCATATTGAATGTCAAAATATAAGGTCCTTAACTGTGGTGCTGGGAATCAACCCCAGGAGTCTCCAGGAAATCACTCTGGAACTTTGACAAATTCAGAAAGGACAGCTCTGCTCCCTCAGCAGGGAGTTGAGGTTCTGTTTCTGGGGGGGGGAGGTGGGGGTGGGGGACGCCTCAGCTGGTCCCAGCAGGCCCTGCATCCAGCAGACCTGGGGAACCATACCAACTGGCATTCTTCCTGGTTGGGGAAAGTATCTAAGCTCTGGCAGCTTACTAACCGCCTTTAAACCCCTTTGTAATCAGCAGTTAACTATAACACCCTAGCTTATTGCCTCTTCAGAGGAGTTTTACCGCCCGCAGGCTTGAAAGCACACATACTGCACATCACTCTAGCATAGAGAATCCATGACTCTGTCACATAGATTGTAATGTGCATCGGCCTTTGCACCGTTACCATGTACCAGCCTCACTGTTTGAGAAGTTTGACTTCAATCTCTTTCTTTTTATTCTTTTTTTTAATCGAAGACGTTTTCCAACTTCACACCATTCATTTCTGTGTCTTTGTGACTGCCCAACTTGTAACTGGATCCACGGACCTGGATTTCCTTGGTAAAATGAATTTTTTCAAGGACATCTTCACTCCCACCATCAACTTTGTTTTTTTCCCTTTGGGGCATTTACCGGCCCCTCGAGGGCATGAAGCACAGTATTTCACTACTTCCTTATAAAATCCTAGCCATGATGTGTAGTCATGATTGAAGAGAAGACAGTTGCCAAAGTCTTTGTAACATCTTTTATTCAGATGAAACCACTGCTGAATAACTAATGACGTCTTTCTCAGTGTTTGATAGCGGACACATTTCTGTCTCATTCTCATCAGAGACTGAATCTTTATACCGGCTGTTTTCATGGCAAGGAATATACTTCACACCACGTGGGCACAGTAGTACGATTTAATTTTTATTGCACTTTATTGCAATGTATTATTTTTTATTGCTACCATTGTAGCTTTGTTATAGGAGTTTGCGTTTTGTGGAAAGCAGATTGTAGTACTGCAACTGCATTGTAGATATGCTCATAGGAATGGACAACTTGCTTGGTTATGACATAGGATCTATAGCTGGATTGAATCACATAATCAGCTTTCTTCACGTCCCTGTATAGTCTTTGTTGCTGATACTTCCTAACATTTGACTGCAGTAGAATCACACATTCCTTCAAGTATTCATACTTATTTATTTGCTGCTTCATTCTCCAAAATGACTGAATAACACGAGCTGCTTTACTCAGACTGTGTGGCGACAACAAATGGCCATGAAGCTACTCCTGCTGCACTGAGGCACCACACCACACCCCTGTCTGAGGCCACCCTGATGTCCCATCAGCTAGATCTGCTTGAAATGCAGTGTTGTGGCTTCCAGTACATGATGGCCCAGTTTGGCTATATTGAAGCTATGGCAGAGCGGGTGGAGAAAGCAGCTCAGCGCAACTACCGCATCACCATCCACACCATGTGCCAGCACAGCAGTGCAATGATAAATAGTATGGCTCAGTGCCTGTGGACATTGAGGCATGCAGACCTTGTACCAGGGGGCAGAGTGAGCCTGGCAGCACACCTGCCAAGAAGAGGCGCTGAATGTTATTTTCTGTTAGTTTTCTAATATTTTCATTTTGGAAATATTGTGAAAATAATTGCAAATAATTCTCTATCTCTTGGTAATTATAACTCGCCGCTATTTTTGCTCCCACCTATTTTACAGTTACTCAATAAAGTACTAGGTTATAAAGAAATCAATTCTAAACAATAACCTTATAAGGGGTGCTGAGTGCTCACTTGATCTGGGATCTTTCTCTCTCTAAAATCCCTTCCAAAAATTTTCCCGGAGGTCAAATATAGGCAACAGTCAAAATGTAACAGCAGACAATGTAGAGCAAAGGAGCACAGCAACAAAAAATAGATGGCAACTCCAGAATAAAAATAAAAGGTATTTAATTCATCAGCTTCCGCTCACAGAAAATGAAAGAAACAAACGCTCCAACGCGTTTTGTCCTGTGGGACTTTGTCAAGAAGTCTGAAACGCGTTGGAGCGTTTGTTTCTTTCTGCTGTTACTTCTACTCTACAGGACTGCATGCGCAAATGGAACACTGCAAAATTGTATTCTTTCCGGATACCTCCAGAGACAGGTAACGGGCTGTAGCCCTCATATGTTTACCTCTTGTCCTGTTATTGGGGATGTTTTATGCTTAGAAGGGGTTTATACACAAAGACCACTGGTTGTGGTAGTCTCTGGGACACCACTAGGTCATTTTGTCCCCCTGCATATACTTATGGACACTAAAATTTCATGGATGGATGCAGTGTACTAATCGTTGTCTCAAGGACATTATGAATAATATTATTGGCAGTGCACACACTTATATCTGAGCACCATTTTTTCTCATATCTGCTAATAGTCAAAATGTACAAAGTTTAAAACCCTAAATGTGTAAAAACAAGGGTAGCTGCTAAACATTTTGGCGCAGAAGCAGTAAGCAACATTTTTCAGACTATGTTATTAATTCAAATAAAGAATCACATAATGTTCCGAGAAGGTAGTAATTTGATTTAAACTTGAACATGTTGCAGTGCATACTGAGTCCCTTAATATATTTAATAAATCTGGGCCTAACTGTCTACCCAATGCCACCACAAAAAATTGAATATAACGTACACAGCCCCATCTCAGTGACCCTTACCAGTTTTGACAAGATCATTTTGAATGCTGTGTGGTTATTGCACTAAGTTGTCTTATATGCCTACAATCCACAACCGTAATCAAGAGGCGCATGCAATGATTTCTCTATTAGTATATGGGAGGCGGCTGTGGAGTGTCTTGGTGAGCAGTGGAGGTCATCAGCTGTAATTATTGTCAGAAATCATTTTGCGGGGAGCTTCTTTTACTTTGCAAAATAAGGTTTATATCAAGACTGAGGTGTCAAGTAATAATAGCACTCATATTGCTTTTTTACTTTATGCTTTTTACCAGGGGGGGGGGCTCCAGTGCTGAACCGCTGTATTTTCAGCACCGGGGAGGCCCCGGTTCCCAAGATAATTACCGGTGTAGATAGCGGATTTTAAAGCTGCAGTTCAAGCAATATCCTGCATGTGTGATTTTTTTAATAAATCAGTTCTGTAGTAAGAAAAAATACTTTTAGCATTTTCTGTTTAAAAAACAACAAATTTGAAAGACCAATTTTCTTGTATTCTATTTTAACAAGCATGTTTGTTCCTATAGCAACCATTTACATTCCCCAGATCTAAAGATGTCGCCAAACTAAAACTAAAAAAAACAAAAAAACGGGAGCTTGAACTGCAGCTTTAAGTTCCTTCATGGGGAAACAATATGGCTGCTAAATCTTGTGGTATCTGCAAGTCAATAGAAAGTTGCAACTTCATCAGTTGCGGCTTCCCGTTGACCATGTTGAATCCTCCATGAGGAGCACTGACATCCTCACTGGTAATTATCTCCAGAACCGAGGGATTCCCTGCACTGAAAATACGACTCTGCACCTGAGGCTCTCCTGGTTCCAATAATGTAAACAAAAATCATTCTTTGTGAGATGGCTGTTAAAAATATTAACTGCTATATCAATAACTACTTCAGCACTGAATAACATATTCCATTACATTTTCCACAAAACACTAAGTAGAATTCTTCAACTTTGATGCAGGTTTTTAAATCCAGAAAGTCAAATGCATCAAGACTACACAACCTCTAGTGGTGAGCAAATGAATCATAAAGCAAAGGCATTGATAAACCATTAGCTTATTAACCCACTAGCTACATATTATTGGTTGGTATCCATTAAAAACAAAAGCAGTGGAAAAAGTGTGATGTTTTGCCCTCTGGAGTGAGAATAAAATCAAGATCTGACATTGTTTTGCAAAGATCAATACTTTATTTTGTGCTCTTTAACCAATGGAACAAAGAAAAAAATCAATATGGTGACACGATGGACCCAGTGGAAGACCTATGCTTTTTAGTTGCTGTTCTCCTGTAGTAAATGGAATATCACAAGGTTGGATTCATTAACCAATGATTTGCACCATAGTTTACTATTTACATAATTAAACAATGCACCAACTGTCTAACTTTGACAACATAATGACAAACATCACACAATATATAAGTTATACGTGAGATCCAGTGCAGGAATTTCGGTTCACATTTAGCAAGACGTGCTATATCATTAGAAACCTTCTGGTTCATTCAAGCAATGAGCTGAGAGGTGTCTTGTGGAATAGCATTGGCTAGTAAATGTGGCCCTTTAGTTACGAAAGTGATACCAACAGTGCAGAGCTCAGGATCAGAGGTTTAAACACGTTTACATTGTCTGCATGCAAGACTGGCAATTATCCATGCCTCACCCAGTGCTCATCCTCTTCATTCCGGAAAAGAAATGTGATAATAATCATTCCCTCATTTAGCCCTGACAACGTACAAAGCAATGTAGACAGAATCTTGGAGGTATGAGTCCCTGTCCTTACTCTACATAATATTGGTGTCCAAGGCACAGAAAGATAAACTGACTTGCCCAAGGCCACAAGGTAAGCTGGCACTTGAATGTAAACTGGGTTCACCTGCTTCAAAGGCATTGAGCTACTATTTCAGCCCCAATGCTTTCTTAGGCTGTGGTCCCAGTGCGTTCTAAAGCGCACGCCCTCCCAATCTCTCCGGGACAAGTACAAGCGTCGGCGCACATTTAGTAGCCGCGCTGTACTGCAAGTTTTCTCACATACAAAAAAATTGTATGTGGAAATTGCGATGGAGGCGTGACCACGCCCCCGCCAGCGGTTCAGCCAATGAGGGTGAACCAGCCACGTGAGGTCATGGCCATGCCCCCGCAAAATACTCACCACGCCCCCTCCCGTCGCAATCTCCCTCTCTCCCTGGAAACCGCAGATCGCGGTTAGCGCTGTGCACGTGCCGACCCTCCCCCCCCCCCCCCCCGCCGGGCGCGTGTTACAGTGATGGCTGGGACCGCAGCCTTAGGGCTGTTCTATACTGCGTGTGCTTGCTACGCCGTGTGCACGGCAGTTTTACTTGGCTGAGGTTAGTCAGTCTTTCCATAATGGTGCCGCGCGTGCACGGTAGTGAGCGTGGAACCGGCCGACAGGGGGGAAGATGAAAAAAATAAAGAATTTGCACCGCTACCGCCGCTGAAATGTATGTATATGTGTGTGTGTGTGTGTGTGTATGTGTGTATGTATGTATGTGTGTATGTGTGTATGTATGTATGTGTGTATGTACAATGTTAATAAACAATTTATTAAAGTATTTCTTTATTTATTTAAAAATTATTTAACACACACACATATACACATACATACACATACATACAGTACCTCACTCGCTCACGTGCGCACGCGCGCACGGCCGCACACACTATAGAACGGCCCTTAGAAACCAGCCCATGTTGCTCAGCTTTGCTGGCACTGTTACAGTGAAGGATATACATGACAAGCTACGTGCCTATTAAAGGGGCAATGTATCCTAGGCTAAGACAAACATTAACTAACTCCAGTTACATTTTTAAGGCATCTCATCTGGGGGATTGATGCCTTGGTACCCACATCTGACACCTATACGTATGCTAAAATATGTTTTTTTAGTTAGACTTGGGCGGGTCTTGATTTCCTCAGTCCACTCCATTTTGTGTGATGTTAATGTGTGTTCAACAAGTGCTATCACAGCCAGTCCCCGCTACCCCTCACCTGTATTGGCTCTCTGATAAGGGCAAAGAAAAAACGTGATTGACAAACACTTTCCCATTTAGCGGCGCCTGAGAAATTTAACTTTGAACTCATTTCCCCCCCAAAATAAAAGCAGCCAAATCTTTGCAATTACCATTGCCAGATTTGTTTAGGAAAAATAGTTAGACTGTTAAATGTCGGAAAATATGGGATTGTTACTTTAAAATGTCTGTTTGCTCCGTAACAGAGTTCTTGGTGCATAATGAGTCCCTTAAAAATGTTATTGATATATTATTTTACTAAATACATTTCACAGTAAACAGAAAACTACTAGAGATTATTAGAATGTTATTTATTGGGATAAAAAAAAGTAAAGGTGATTAATAAAATAAAAAAAGTGTCACTACACCTTTAAGAGGATTAAAATGTCCTAGGGGGCACTGTCTGGCTGCAGAGAATTGGGAGGAAGTCTGGATTTGAGCTGTTAATGCCAAATTGAAATGTGATGCCTGGTTCAGGAGAGAAAAAGCTCTCTCTTTCATATCCCAAAGTTAAACCTCGTAGGAAACCTGAAAAAAAAAATGCACTCAGGGAAGTGGCCTCACTGAGCTTTGCAACAGCTAGAGGTCTTTTTTTTTCCAGGAGACTCAAACTGGGTTTACAGAGTCATTTTTTTAATTCAGTTTCTCTGTCAGGTTTATCAAATGCTGTGAAACATTTCAACAGACCAGACTGAGTTCTTCAAAGATGTAACTATGTGTGCTGCGTAAAGACTCCAAATGTCTCTGTGTACCTGGGATAGTTGCAGTTTGCAAATGATCTTAACAGACATTAAAAAGTGAATGTTTTCTGTCACATAAAGAACCACAGATTACTATTTTAGAGTAGTCTCCTACTAGAGTATGATTCCAATATATCACTGTGCCATGTAAACCTATGCTGTTTCAGCCTTCTAAATTGGTGGATACAGTACGTGCTGAAATTCAGTACTCACTGGGAGAGATGGACGAATGTATTACAATTTAGCCGCAAATATTTAGCCGACTTTTTTTGTTGATATTCAATTCGGCGACGAATATTCACCTGAATTTGCTAATGTATGCAATTCCACCGCTGGCCACTATTCACATATTCTATTTGCCCAGAATGTGAAATATGGGGAGAGAGGGAGAAAGAGGGAGAGATAGACCTACTGTATGAAATATGGCAACAGGATATGCAATTGGCTCCTATTAGTATATATCTCGGGGGGGGCGGGGGCATTTATTGTGCATGGGTGTCTCTCCAAGGGTTGTCTAAAAGTGTGTGTTGAGGGAATTCTTCCCCCTCTCATCTTCCAATCTCCCATGTCCCCATGAAGATCCATGAATATTCCCACTTATTAGCGGCTAATTTGCCGATCTCCACTCACTGGTCTCTTCTCAATGTATAAGCAATATAGTGAGATCTGTAAGGTTTTTCAAAGCTCTGTACTCATTAATAAGTCTATCAAGAAAGTTCTTCTATGTGCATTTAGTTAAATAAACAGCCTGTAATGAATCAACACAACATCAGAACTTTTACACTATGCAGGAACTATTTTACAGTATGCTACGGAAGACATCAGGATAATTTAGGAAAATATTTACTGTCGCAATCCATATTAATGAGGCAGTCCGCGTGGCACTTTTTGTATTAATATATGCAGCCTTTGATTACCTTTATTGTAAACTAATTACCCAAGCTGCCGATCAATTTGCTCACCCGTAATCAATCAGCAAAGATCCTTCCCAGGGTTCACTAAATGGCTGCTTTTCAGTTTAATCAATACTTCAGTCAATGTAACTCAGCAGCTATAATGCATTCTGATATTACTAAGGTAACATTATGTATTGTTATGGTTTGCAGCTCAAACTGCTGGGAACATTGGCAGCAAATGATCACAAACAGGAATGTGTTGCAAAAATCTTGCACTGCTGGGGATGTGGGCTAAACCTGCTATAGAAAATCAAAGGATGCTCAGTATATTAAAACTCATTAAAAATGTCATTAAGAGTTGAATAATAATTAAAAAAAAATTTAGTATCTAATACTACAGAACTGATTTTATATATATATATATATATATATATATATATATATATATATATATATATATATACAAATATAGCTGTATGCTCATCTGCATGTCTTAGGCAGGTCTGCAACCCCGCCTTTCCCCATTATCACCCAGCATACAGCACTTCCACTGCAGCAAGGGATTCTGGGAAATGACATGCAAATGAGCACACAGTGTCACTTTTTGCCTCAATAACCATTTTTAACATGGTTCCCTATAGGCTTAAGCTTGCTGCATGGTCACAGCTTTGAGCACAGCCAGGGTTAAGGTGCATACCCAGAAATCTGTAAGGTTTTTCAAAGCTCTGTACTCATTAATAAGTCATACATATTATATAAACACACATGCTACCATTGTACTAATTATGCTCTAGCAATTTAAATATAATTTAAATATAATCACTGGGCTGTTTTATCTTATGTGCTTCCATGATCTTCTAGAAACTGACCACTTGACCTTAAACCTAGCAGAAAAGATTGTAAGATGTCAATGTCACACTGGAAGAAAGAGAGAGGGTATACAAAGGGCAAGGATTCAGCCATTTTTCAGAGACATAGGAATACTATAGCTACAGCAGGTCATGCTTTGAAGCTAGAGGGCGCTTAGCTCAGAGGGAATGTGAGGGAGTTCTCTGACCATCACATCATGAATCAGACCCCCAACATGATGGAGGCTAATATAGTAAACAATTCTAAACAGCTTGGGATAGACACATTGTTACATATGGGAAAAGCCAGTGATCAAATGGAATCCAGGGCTGTTTAGCAGCTTAGAAAAGTAGGTAGAATAGATCTGGCGAAATTATCTAGTCAACAGTTTCTAAATCAGCATCTCCCATGAACAAGTGGATTCCTCCTTTACAGATGTGCCTGTATTTTCTGGTCTTAATTGAGATTCTCCTCTATTTGGACACTTTCCACTTACAATGTCTGCCGGTGGCCCCAATGTGCAACTTAGTATGCACACAACATCCTGGCCTGGGTCCAGTAAAGAGCATGGATAACCATGGTTAATTCAAGACTAAACCCCTCTTTTCACTACAAGGCAAAAGCAGATGACTCCCCTGATATATAGACAATCCCATTTCGAAATGAACACCCAGGTGCTCGTAAAATGTACATGGAGTCACCCCCTAAGGTTAACATGGTTTAACCATCAGAAGGGTAGTAAACTCCCCAATAACCTTTTCTCTTTAAAGTAAAAACAGTTAAAATGTGGTGTTTACTACCTATATGATGGAAAATACAGTAGGTACAGTATATTCAAGAAAAGATTCTCTATCTTCTTAGAATGGAAAAGTATACAGTTCACGGGGGAAACTGATGCATGTAGTAATATGGCATTTAAAAAAAAAAGGATGCTTTTATTTCCGAGAAAAAAAAGGACAACTTTTGTGCACACGGTTATTTGTTTGTGTTCTAGTAGCTGTATTAAGTCTGGGGAACTCAAGGTGTGTTGTACAGCAGGTTGTGATCATTTTTGAGGATCACAATTAGAGATCTTCATAGATGAGATTTTAATGTACAGAGCGGTGGAAACCAAGTACACTTGAAGCAGAAATCTACGAGGCATAAAAAGTCCTGTACACCATGACCTCATCAATGAACCCCAACGTTGGTCCCCTAAATAGGGACTTTAACGGAAGGTTCTTTTTTCAACCTCAAATACTATGTAACTGTCTTACTTATTACCATATTATTGCATTATTCAAGGTACATGCATTTTGTATCTTCTGGCACAGCACCTCATTTGTTATGGACAAAAGGCTATCCATTGTGTGTATCCCAGGATATCTAAAAATATGCAAGATGGTAATAATGAAGCGCTAAAGAAAAACCACGAACGATGATATATATATATATATATATATATATATATATATATAAAATCACATTTTAAGTGATGGTGGGTGAAAAAGGCAACAAGAAACCACCACTGAATAGTATATAGCAAATAAAGAGATCACTTGTGAGCACATTCACATGTCTTAGACAGGTATTTATTTGCTATATGCTATTTGTGGAGGTTTTTTGTTGCCTTTTTCACCCACCATAACTTAAAATGTGATGGTAAATCCTACAGCCTTGAAAATTGCAAAGCCAGTACAACCAACTTCACACTGATGAGACCCATTAAGGTTGAAACATGTCTGTGAGTGGTTTCTCTGGCTTTGCATCTGATTCCCATGCTGTGCTTAAAAGCTGTGTTAACAGCGAGCATTAGCTTATAAGGGTCCCGTGTAAAAATGGATTTCAGGCAAAAGGTGACATGGTGTGCTAATTTGCATGCCATTTCCCAGAATTCCTTGGTGCAGTGGAAGCACTGTATGCTAGGTAATAGTGGTGACAGACAGGGTTGCAGATCTGTCTAAGACATGTGAATGTGCTCACAAGTGATCTTTTTATTTTATATATATATATATATAAAATCATGGAAAAGTTGGGATTGTTTACTGGCTAGTAGATTGCACCTTTAATAATAAGCCGCTGCCAGATTTCGGCAGCTCTGCCAGAGAATGGGTTAAGCAGCAGTGGGAAACAGACAACCACTACAAAGCACAAGTAATGAATGTCTGGTGAAGCGTGCGGGCTGGATCCATTCACACAACAGACATGGCAACAGCATGGAAGGAATATTGTTTAGGATGTCTTTACTGCATATGGACTTCAAAGAACACATTGCATCAAAGGCAAACACAAAACAAGCTTTAACTCCTTGGAATCCGATCTCGGTCTCAGTATAAGGATTGCATTAGCAGCCACTAACTCACACAGAGGTTTGTGCTTCTTTTTGAAGGTGAAGTCCCACTTGGCATTTTACAATGCTTTGGAAATGAAATAAAGTACTGTATATACATTCTACTTTTCTACTATTTTTACCGTTTGATCCATAAAGTAAGGTATGTTAAATAGCCTAACTCTAAAAAAAAATCCCCAAGCACCGTGTGACAAAGTTGAAAAGGGGACGTATAAGAAATTTTAAGTAAAAGAAAACAAAAAAAGCATTGTGTGGCAGTTAAAAAGAAGACTAATCACATAATTCGGGGTAATTTACAAGCAACACACTATTTTTTAATTTTTTTAACCCATTTAGTATTGGAAAGGACAACAATGCATTGCCTTGCAATGGGTTGCTGATCTCTTTTTTCCCATTTTAGATCTTTTCTTGCCCTTTCCAATGTTGTTGCTGTTTTTGTTTTAAACCCTATGCTTTGTTCTGGAGATATATGCGTTTCAAATATTAAGTGTCGGGGAGGTTAAAATGGAGACCTCCACATAGCCTACTGCTGTCTAAATGTTACCATGGTAACCATAACCCAGCATCATTCATCCAGACTCACAATGTACATACAGTATACAAGGCTCAGGTCATTAATGTGTGGCATTAATGGCGAAGTTGTGTCACTTTGTCCGAATTCGCAATTCTTAGATCAAGAAATTAGAGAAGGATGCAAAATCCAAATTCCATATGAATAGATGCTTACTTAAGTTTGTGTCATCTCAAACAATCATTTTTTTTAAAAACTATGACAGGGTGATACAGTTAATATGTTAATTAGTTATTCAATATTTCAAGAATGGCTGTGTTTGATAAAAACAACTTGAAACAAAGGGGCATATGTATCATGGCAGAAGTGGTGCAATTCGTTTGCAAACAATCTGCATCATATGTATCAAAGAAAAATATACTATTGAAATAGTTTGAATAGTTTTCTTTGATACATCTGGTGTAGTTTGTTTAACCCCATAATAACACCAATTGTTTCTTGGACTGTATCTTTAAGCGTATACATATTACAATCCAAGTGGCACATTTTTTGTTTGTTTTAATGTATGCAGCCTTTCATTACCTTTAGTGTAAATTAATTACCTACAGTAAGCTGCCAATCGATTCGTTCTCCCGTGATCGATCAACAAAGATCCTGCTTTGCAGGGCTTACTAAATGGCTGCCTTTCAGTTTCAATCAATCCTTCAGTTAGTGTAACTCAGCAGCTACAATGTATTCTAAGGTAACATTATCTATTGTTACAGTTTGCAGCTCAAACTGCTGGGAACATTGGCAGCAAATGATCACAAGCAGGAATGTGTTGCAATTAGCTTGCACTGCTGGGGAAGTGTGCTTAAACCTGCTGTAGAAATCAAAAGATGCTCACTATATAAAACTCATAAAACAATGGCATTAAGAGTGGAATAAAAAACATATACCGTTAGTATTATCTAATACTAGTAACTGATTTATTAAAAATAACACACATGTAGGCTATTGCATGGATTGCCCCTTTAAGGAGTCGTATCAAGAGTCTTAAAGGTGCCACAAACGCATATTCTTGCAATTGCATTTATTTATGTTACATCAATATATGTAACAAAAAAAGACCTCACCCATTTGTTCCACTTTCTTCAGCTGTTTTAGTAAACGTGTCGCTGATTTTGCTAGACAAACCTGCAAACATGAACGCAAATGGTCTTTTTTGTGCAGTTGCGTCAGTATACAGTATACAGCCATTCATAAAAGACCCGCTTAGCTTGGTCTGTTGCTATATCGTTAAATCTATTACAAGCTTACAATGAAGAATATCAAGACATGTACATTGTAACATTGCTTAGGTGGATCTTTAAGTTAGAAGAAATGGAGACACAAGGAGGAACAAGATAAACATAGGTGCTGCCAAATGCAAAATAAACATAGTTAACATTTTTGAAATGTAAATGTGTATGTAACATTTCACGATGACTAATACGACACATGTAGCATCCACTGGGTCACGCGTAAAAGGTTAATGACTTTACCTGCTCTAACTCTCTCTTTACTGATCCACGTTGCAGAACTTCAACCACAGGAGACAAAGCCAAAAATCAAAACCTCAGTACTTTTTCTTCCCTTGCCTTCAAATACTTCAAGACAAAGTGTCACCTCTTTTCTATTAAGTCTTCTTTTACCTTCCAAAGTTGTCACAGTGAAAAGAATCCACAAAGTACTTCTAGTATCATTATAAGTGTTGCCACAGAGCAGCGCAATCAGGAAAGGAAGAAATATAAGGAATGCTGCGATTCTTCAAATTCAGTGTCAGTATAGACTAGAAAAAGTCTGCCAGTTACTGAGATCAGACAGAAGAAGCTGGTGACAAGAATGGAATGAAGGACCAGGTGAAGAGTGAGATGTCACTTCTCACTATTTTTTGTGTTTTCCCTTTTTTCTGTTAGTCAGTTTGTATTCCAAGTTCAGCAGGAATTCTGCTGCAAGAAGTCTTGGAAAGAATATTTTGAGATTGGTCCCTCCTGTAGCACAGAGGCTGCCTCAGCCTATGCTGTAATGTCTGGAGTGTGCAGAGGCAGTGTGCAGAATACTTCTCAATCTGGGATCTGCCACCTAAGTCACTCCCACTGGGTTTCCTGTGTGTAAGGCAAAGCCCAGACACAGCCTCCTCTTCCCTCCACTGCTATGAATGAAGAGCCTCTCTTCTAATCATTGGTGAACAGACTTTTAAAATAGTAGTGGCACTGTGCCTGATACAAGTGGAGTCTGCAAGAGGGCAAAGCTTCTTAGAACCAAAAGGTTTATTTTATAACTATACTGTAAAAGAAGAGAACCTTTTACCATGAAGCTCTTTTTGCTTAACACCCTCTATTGACCTTGAGCAAGTCACTATATCTCAGGCACAAAATAATAGATTGTAAGCTCAATGCTGTAAGATTTGTTCCTGAATAGTTTTCTGTAGAGTTGTATATACCGCAATTCTAGTATAGAGGATATTATTACTGTTATTAGTACAATATTAACACGTTTGGCAGATTGAGCACAAAGCAGAAGGCTGACTAGCACCCCCATTTTTTCAACCCTCCCCTCTAGCAGCAAAATGGTCAATTGCCCTGCAATAGTTTTTGAAGGCTGTCAATTTCCACCAGAAGACATTGCCACAAAACAAAACAGGTTTATCAGTTATACCTTGGGTGACCAAGTCCTAAAACAGCATCTGGACCCTTAGCTGAGCTTCCGATATATTACCCACTGTGCCATGATAGCATGTGAACAACCGTCAAGAAGCACTCATCTTCCACCACATACACTATAAAAAGTGATGACAGGACAGCAGCTTATAGATAAGATGAACACTTAGTCTATACAATAATGAGAAATTTGGAAAAGAAAACATTCAATATTGGAGCTGGCAGAAATAGGCTACTTTAGAAAAGCAGCCCAAAATCTTCGTAGAGACCAATGGACTATTCTACTCCTACAAGATGGATACATTAATTAGTATGTGAATGTGCCTGTTTTGAAAGTAATTAGTATTAAGAAACCTCACATTTTTTTCTGCATAACTCAGGAATCGGCGTTCTCCACGCTCCCCACACAAAGCACCCCCTTCCTGCAGGGAGCCCCTGGACACACAAAACAAACCTGCCTTACCGGCCTCCACGGCTCCTCGCTCCTGCCGCCGTCGCGGGATCACTCCCCTCGGCGATTCCTCTGCTCAGCGCCGGGCGCGCCCACGCCCTCCTGCACGCACTCCTGCACCATCCACTGGCTCGGTTCACGCGCGTACACGAGTTACGGAGCACGCTCAGTCTGCACACTCTTCTTCCCGTCCCCCGGACCTCAGGCTCCGCCCCCGCACACTGCACTGGCATACTCAGGTAACCAACAAGACTCACCTGGCCTGTTATGCCTGCACCAATCTGCAGTGTCTCTCTGTAGCTCTTCCTGTCCCGCCTCCGTTCCTAATTGGACCTTCCTGCTTTATCTAGCTCCTCTCTGCTCTCAGTCTTTGCTCGACATAGTCTCTGTATGGAAGTACTTCTGGATTCGCTCAGTGTTTTCACAGGTTCTGACGCGGCTTGTACGACTACCCCCTCTGGCTCTCGATCTCGGCACTCCTTGAACAACGCTCACTCTGGTAACCCCTTGAACACGGCTTGGACAACGACCTCTGTCCACTCTCCAGTCGCTGACTTCGGCGAGGCATCCTTCACTCTATCTCTACAGCCGGTACCGGCAAGTATTGTCTACCTTACTACACCTGGCCTGGCAACGCTTCATACCACACTCCGGACACGCTCCCTTTGCTGCGGGTGCGTGTATTACCACTTCCCCCTTCAGCTCAGGGGACGGGTCTGGTCTGCGGGCAGCACCGGCGTAACATTATGTCGAGCCCACAAGACGCAGACCAGACCGAACTTCAACAGTTTCTCTCCAATCTGCTTCAGCAAAACCAGGCCATGGCGGATCAAATTGTGGCACTTACACGCCAGGTCGCAGTACTCTCAGACAGGGTACCGACCGCGACCCCGCCAGATTTAAGCCCCCACTCCGCAACCGCAGTTAGCAGCTCAGATGTAAGGATTCCTCCCCCCAAGCCTTATGCAGGTGAACCGCAAGATTGTAGGGGTTTCGTAAACCAGTGTGAGGTGCAGTTTGAAATGACCCCCCATCTCTACAATACTGATCGCAAGAAGGTAGCCTACATTTATAACCTCCTCACTGACAGCGCCCTGGCTTGGGCTTCCCCGGTTGGGGAGCAACGTTCTGACCTTACCCAAGATTACCCGGCATTTAAAGCCGAGTTTCAATGACTATTCGATTCTCCCACTCGTCGGGAGATGGCATCTGTTTCTCTCCTCCATATCCTCAGGGACGGCGAATGGTGACACAGTATGCTGTGGAATTCCGGACTCTAGCAGCCGAGACTAACTGGGGACAAGAGGCTCTTGTCTCCGTATTCTGGCAAGGCCTGGCAGATCCCATCAAGGACGAACTCTCTCACCAATCCAGGCCGGATCAATTGGAGGTCCTCATTGATTTGGCTGTCCGAGTGGATCAACGTATCTAGGTACGCCGCTCTGAGCGTCAGCGCACTCGCTTCCATAACTTTCAAGTTACGTTCTCCAGTACTCCCAGCAACACTCCTGTTCCCCCAAGTGCTACCATATCTCTTCGTCCTGCACTGGAGTTGCCAGAGCCAATGCAATTGGGGGTACAACGCATCCGCACACCGATACGGCAGTTCCGCCACGCCGGGGGATTGTGTCTCTACTGCGGATCCATGGAACATCTGGTTCGCGAGTGTCCACATCGTCCGGGAAACGGGAACACCTAGTGAGTACAGAGGGGCTCTCTCTGGGTGTAATGTCTCCACGTCCCCTTTCTAAAGGTGAACTCCCTAAGAAACTTACATTTCCAGTTTCCCTTTCAGGCGATAAGTTCAAGACTTCTACCACCGCTATCATTGACTCAGGAGCTGGAGGAAACTTCGTGGATCTTGAATTCGCCAGGTTAAACCGCATACCACTCGTGAGAAAGAAGGTTCCCATCGCACTCGTCGGTATCGATGGACGTCCTCTTACCCCGGCCCACATCTCCTTAGAGCCGGCTCCTTTGCTTCTGTCCTCACATCTGCACAAGGAGACCTTAGTTCTTGATGCCATTCACGCTCCTGGGATACCCATCACCCTTGGTCTTCCTTGGCTACAGCTTAACAATCCTCTCATTGACTGGACTTCCTCTGCTCCCATTTCCTGCTGGCCAATACCTCTGTTCCCGAAGTTATTCTACCTTCCGTTTACCATCAATTCCGGGACGTTTTCAATAAGGTACAGTCAGACCTCTTGCCGCCACACAGGACATACGATTGTCCGATCGACCTAGTTCCAGGTTACTCCCTACCCAAGTCCAAGACCTACCCCTTGTTGTTACCAGAATCTCACGCTATGGATGAATATATCCAGGAGAATCTCAAGAAAGGCTTTATTCATCACTCCAATTCCCCAGCAGGGGCTGGGTTTTTCTTCATTAAGAAAAAGGACGGGTCGTTGAGGCCTTGCATCGACTACAGGGGTTTAAACCACATAACCATTAAAAATCGTTACCCCCTTCCCCTTATTACCGAACTGTTCGATAAATTACAGGGGGCCAAGATTTTTTCCAAGTTGGATCTACGTGGTGCCTATAACTTGGTGCGCATCAGGAAGGGGGATGAATGGAAGATGGCCTTCAACACGCGTAGTGGACACTACGAATATCTGGTAATGCCTTTGGGCTTAGGTAATGCTCCCGCTGTCTTCCAGGATTTCATCAACGACGTCTTTCGTAAGGTACTCAATATTTTTGTTATTGTATACTTGGATGATATCCTGATTTTTTCCAAAGATCTCCAGGACCATATACGCCGCACCTCCTACGTCCTTTCCCATCTCCGTGAACACCATTTGTACGCCAACCTGGAGAAGTGCACCTTTCATCAGACCTCTACTCCGTTCCTGGGGTACATCATTTCCGATGAGGGATTTATGATGGACTCCGGTAAACTTCAAGCAGTCACTGAATGGCCAAGACCCAACTCTCTCAAGGCCATACAACGTTTTTTAGGGTTCGCTAATTATTATCGTAAGTTTATACGGAGTTTTTCCGCCATTGTGGCACCCCTTACTGCGCTCACCAAAAAAGGAGCTGATCCTTCTGCTTGGTCATCCGAGGCCATCTCCGCCTTCGAGACACTCAAGGAAGCCTTTATATCCGCACCTACTCTCCGTCATCCCAACATTGAACTTCCCTTCGTCCTGGAGGTCGACGCTTCTGATTGCGGCGCTGGTGCCGTTCTTTCTCAGAGACCCACGCCCCAAGATAAGTTACATCCCTGTGCATATTTTTCCAAGAAATTCTCCTTTGCCGAGAGGAACTATGACGTGGGTAACAGGGAACTTCTGGCCGTGAAGATGGTTCTTCAAGAGTGGAGACACCTGCTGGAGGGGTCGAAAGAGCCGTTTACTATTCTCATGGACCACAAGAACCTTCTTTACATAGAGAACGCTCGACGCCTTGGTCCACGACAGGCTCGTTGGTCTCTTTTTTTTTCTTGATTCAATTTTCACCTTTCTTATATCCCCGGGACCAAGAACGTAAAGGCAGACGCACTCTCCCGTATACATTCTTCTGAAGAGAGGCCAGAGAAATCTTTGGAGACTATCCTTCCGCATGAGAGGATTCTCGCCACGTCTTCTTTCAAGAATCTTGACAAGATTTTGCACTCCCAGAGACGCATTCCCAAGGACTTGGTCGTTCCCGACAACAAACTCTTTGTACCTTCCAAATTTGTTCCAGAGGTCCTGTCTTGGGGTCACTCCTCTAAATCTGCAGGTCATCCAGGTTTTAAGAAGACTACTGATCTCATTCGTCGGAATTTCTGGTGGCCAAGGATGTCTCAAGATATTCTGGAGTTTACCCACGGCTGCCCCACGTGTGCACTAAGCAAGACTCTCCGTCAAAAGCCTCAGGGTTTTCTGTTACCCCTTCCAGTTCCCGACCGCCCCTGGTCCCACATTTCGATGGACTTCATCGTGGAGTTGCCCAGGTCCAGAGGAATGAACACTATCTTGGTGGTCGTGGACAGATTCTCGAAGATGTCCCATTTTATTCCACTTAAAGGATTACCCACCTCCCCCGCCCTTGCTGATATTTTTACGGAGCAGATTTTCCAGATTCATGGGATCCCTTCGTCCATTGTTTCTGACAGAGGTTCTCAGTTCGTATCCAAATTTTGGAGAGCTTTCACGAAGAGATTGGGCATCTCTTCTTCTTTCTCTTCCGCCTATCATCCTCAGTCCAATGGACAAACGGAGAGAATCAATCAATCCCTGGAGAAGTACCTGAGATGTTTCATATCCGATTTCCAGGATGATTGGGCTCAACTCCTCTCTTGGGCAGAGTATGCCGTCAATTCTGCCAAAAACGAGTCCACCCGGGAGTCACTATTCTTTATAAATTATGGGTACCATCCTCCCTGTCTTCCCATCCCCAACATTCCTTCTGAAGTACCAGCCATAGATGAATGCATTTCTTCCCTCCAAACCGCATGGTCCAGGATTCAGTCTACCCTTCTCAACTCCTCCCGCAGATCGAAACTACAGGCCGATCGTCGTCGTCGTTCGGCGCCCAGTTACAAACCAGGGGATTTGGTATGGCTCTCCTCTAGGAATATCCACCTCAAGGTACCATCTCCAAAACTGGCACCTAAGTTCCTGGGTCCCTTCCCTATTTGCGAACAAATCAATCCCGTGGCATTCCGGCTCCAACTACCACCCAGTATGAAGATTCCCAATGTCTTTCATGTGTCCCTCTTAAAACCATTTATCTCCAGTCACTTCTTTCCGGATCAGACTCGTAAACCGGATCCCATTACTGTACAAAATAACGAGGAATATGAAGTTCACTCTCTTTTGGATTCTCGCCTATCCAGGGGTCAGCTCCAGTTCTTGGTGCAGTGGAAGGGCTTTGGCCCTGAAGAGAGATCCTGGGTACCTTCAAAGGACATTCATGCCCCGGCCCTTCTTAAGTCCTTCAGGAAAAATTTCCAGACAAACCGTTCTTGGATCGTCCTGAGTCCGTTCCTGAAGAGGGGGGTACTGTCAGGAATCGGCGTTCTCCACGCTCCCCACACAAAGCACCCCCTTCCCGCAGGGAGTCCCTGGACACACAAAACAAACCTGCCTTACCGGCCTCCACGGCTCCTTGCTCCTGCCGCCGTCGCGGGATCACTCCCCTCGGTGATTCCTCTGCTCAGCGCCGGGCGCGCCCACGCCCTCCTGCACGCACACCTGCACGCACACCTGCACCATCCACTGACTCGGTTCACACGCGTACACGAGTTACGGAACACGCTCAGTCTGCACACTCTTCTTCCCGTCCCCCGGACCTCAGGCTCCGCCCCAGCACACTGCACGGGCATACTCATACTGGAAGAGCCGGGAGCCTGGGCTTGGTGACGGAAACCAGAGGTAAGTGGTAATTGTATCTGGGTGATAGTGGTAATTGTATCTGGGTGGTAGTGGTAATTGTATCTGGGTGGTAGTGGTAATTGTATCTGGGTGGTAGTGGTAATTGTATCTGGGGGTTGATAGCGGTAATTGTATCTGATGGGGTGATAGCGGTAATTGTATCTGATGGGGTGATAGCGGTAATTGTATCTGGGAGGTGGTAGTGGTAATTGTATCTAGGGGGGTGGAAGTAGTGGTAATTTTATCTGGGGGGTTGGTTGTAGTGGTAATTGTATCTTGGGGCTGGTGATAATTGTGTCTGGAGGGCTAGTGGTAATTGTATCTGAGGGGTGTAGTGGTAATTGTATCTGAGGATGGGGGGGAGTGGTCATTTTATCCTGGGGAGGGGGTGGTAGTGGTGCCTATATCAGGGGGGGGGGTAGTGGTGTCTGTATTTGGAGGGGTAGTGGTGTCTGTATTTTGAGGGGTCGTTTTCTATTGAAAGGGTATTGTGTATGTATTGTGGGGGATAGTTATTGTATGGTGGAGTTGTGTGGGCAGTGTGGGGCAGGGGAATTGTATGGGAATTGGGGGGAATTATGTGTCTGCTGTCAGGGGAGGAGGGGGAAATGAGTGTGAGGAGAGGGGGATTGAGGGAGTGGGATTGATTGAGAGGGGGTAATTGATTAGGGTGGAGAGTGAGGGAAGAGAGGGGGTGTTAGAGAGGGAGGGGGAGAGTGAGTGAGGAACAGATGAGAAGAGAAATACAGGTGTAAAAGAGGAGGGCTCGCAAGGCTGCTGATATGGTGGGGCCCGGTCGAAACTCCAGTCCTGAGCATCCCCCCTTCCCCACCTCTATCTCGCACTCTATCTTTTCTCCACCTATCTCTCTCTCTACCCCACCTCTCTCACACATCTCTCTCTTTCACATCTCTCTCCCCCACTTCTCTCTCCCCACCTCTTTCTGTCCCTCCTTTCTCTCCCCCACCTCCACCTTTCCCCTTCCTCCCAATACACTCAATAACCCCCCACGCCAATATAGAAAACCTCCCCTCCCTCAATAAACATAATCCCACCTCCCCCCAATACACATTATAACACCCCTCCCTCAAACCCATAATAAACCCCCTTCCCAATATAGATAATAACACCCACTAGACACATAATAACACCCCTCCCAAATACACATAATAACACCCCCTACCCAATAGACACAATGACCCCCTCTTCCCCTACACACACAATGACCCCTCCAATATTCCTCTATTTTATATGCTTTGGTTGTACATGACATGAATATCAACAATAAAGAATTTGTTGGAAACCAAATAAATGGTGTTATATACTGAGGATGTTTCTGCACAAATGTCACTATTTATTTTCAAAATGACATATCAAACTGCTGTTATTTCTGACGAAATGCCCTCAAAAATCAGCACTTTATATGGTCAACACTGTATAATGTATTATTTTAAAACACTAACACACAGTTGTTTCATTGTGGAAACACTAATGCTCTCCCCTCTTCCTGTCAGCAAGTACAAGTGTTGCTGTTTGATAAAGGACACAAGTGACCACAATGCTCCTAGTGAACTTGTCATTGTATTTTAGTATATTTGCCACATCCTATACATAAACTTAGCTAAGCCCCTACTCCCCAAACCAGTTTGTTTTAAAACTGTCTAATGCTAAATTGCTGCCCTGTGTAGTGCAAACAAACTATTTAATCATAATAATATTAAATCACAACACATTACAAATCATTTTTAAGGCAAACTTTAACCACATTAACCCCTGAAGCACCAGATTGATTAACATACGTAATATTCCCACCATTTTAAAAACACCTCCCTCCTTAAAATGAGCCAAAGGGGGTGACCTACATGCCATTCTGCACGCTCACACGACTGCCGTCATCACCTTGGCATGTAAAGATATCAGTATTACCATGTTCTATACTCTCCTGTGCTGGACTGTGATATGTATTGTTGGAGAGCTCGGCTCCATCTTAATAACTTCCCATTCTCCCAGCCACTGTTTAACCAACTCAGGGGGTTGTGGTCGGTGATTACTGTAAAACTATGCTTGTACAAGTGGGGCTGCAGCTTCTGCAGGGCCCACACTATGGCAAGACATTCCTTTACTGCTGTGGCATGGGGAAGGGGTGCACAAAATTTTTTAGTCGCGCACCCCCCCCCCCCAGCCCTTTTTCCTGCTCTGGCTTCTCCTCCTCTGCAACATTGCAACGTCATGGCAAAGCGTCATCACTATGAGAAGATGCAGGAGGAGAATCTGGAGAGAAGGTAAGAGGCAATTACAGAGGGCTCACGCTGTCACCTGACAATCAATTTAAATGCTTTGGGGAAGAGTGTGGGGCCTCTGTAAGCACAGGGCTTGGATCGGCATCACTTTAGAAAAAGTTTGCCCCCCCAGTTTGCACACCCCTGGCATATACTACTTCCCTAGGCAGCAGCTCCCTGCTCAGGTACTGTACACAACTGGGTGTTCTTCTCCCTGGCCATTGACCTGACTATGAACTGCTTCCAGCTAGAAGTGTATGTGTGTACGACAAACTTCATAGTGAAGTAAAGGGCCTGCAACACAGGGGAGTTAGCGAGGGAGGTTTTCAAGGCAGTAAAGACCTCCTCACAGTCAGAAGTCCATGTTACCACTAGGGGCAGTTTCCCATTTGTCAAGCCTGACAGAGATTTTGCCAGGGTGCTATAGGGAAGGACAAACTTTCTGTAGTACCCCGCAATTTCTAAAAAGGACATCACCTGTTTCTTAGTCTATGAGGTGGGCCAAGCAGTAATGTCATTCCACCTTGCCAGGCTTTGGACGCAGGGTCCCACCCCCTACCCGGTGCCCTAGGTACTTTACCTCAGTCATAACCATCTGCCACTTCCCTGGTTTTATGGTTAGCCCTGTTGCTTTTATGCTATTGAGTACCCCTGCCAAGTGTGTGAGATTCTACTCCCAGGAATGGTTAAATACTGCAATAGTATCTAGATAAGAAACAGCACTTCCTTCTAGGCCTTCTAATAGGTGATTCACGAGTCGCTGGAAGGTCGCAGGGGCATTTTTCATCCCAAAGGGCATGACCTGAAACCATATAAATCAAAGGGGGTGAATAAACGTGGACCATTCTTGAGCTTCTGGCATCCTGAGGACCTGCAAATACCCTCTGCTCAAGTCCATAATAGTCAAGTAGCTGGCACCTGCCAGCTAGTCTAACAACTCATCTATCATCTACGCATGGGGTATGCGTCAAACACAGTCGCTAGGTTTAGTCTCCTATAGTCAATGTAGAATCTGGTGGTTCTAGATTGGACATAAACTGTGTGCCCTTGTCAGTGAGCATCTCTTTAGGGAACTCTATCATAGAAAAAATGCCCAGCAAGCATCTGTAACCTTGTCTGCCCTTATGGAGGTTAGGGCTACTGCTTCGGGTATGGCATAATCCTCCACAGTAAGGATATACTTCTTTATGGAACTACTGAGAATAGCTTGTAGGGGACCCACAATGTCTACGGCTATGGGCTCAAAGGGTTCCCCATGATTGGCCGGGGCACTAGGTGGGCACGACCAGTATCCCCAATCTTCCAATCTTCCCCACCATTTGACACATATGGTTGGTGCGATAGTAATCTGCTTAATCTGTACGCACGTTAGGCCAGTAAAAGACCTTAGACTCAGAGGGGTATTTTCCTTCAAGGCCTCTCATGCCTTCTAAAGTGGAGTCTGTCTTCTGGGCTTTCTGAAAGGCCTCATTTTGCCCTACCCTCCTCAACAGTCTGGGCTTGTCCTGGCACATCACTACTCCCTAGGACCCCCAGAACTGTCAGATCTGTGGTGATGGGCTGTATTAGGAGGGTCCTAATGTCCCAACTATTGGTACAACTCTCGTCACTCACCTCCCCCTGGTCCCCAGTGTATGTCAGTACTTTGACTTGTGCGGCGGGCTTATACATCTGTGCAGCCTGTAGTTGGTCACCGCAGTCTAATACTGGGCAATCATTTTCCCCAGATCTCTACCTAGTAACACATTAGCAGGGATATCATCAATAATCCCCACCTCCCGTTTACCCTTACCCACACCGCAATCCAAGTAAACTTTTGCCACAGACAAATCGTAGCTGCCTCCTCCCGCACCCCCAAATGCAGAGTCCATCCAGGAATGATTTCACCATGTCCCTCTACCCCTGGCCTTATCAGGATAACCGTATCACCCGAGTCCCTCAGTCCTTGGGTGAGTCTTTGACCCTACATGACTGGCTGTAAGCGGGTATCTCTGTTTCACCGGATTTACTCCCCTTCCACCTGGGGACCTCCTAGTTAACCACTGGGTTCCTGTTAGCCACTAGCAATCTGCAAGCTGGCCAGCCTCTGTGGCTGACTTAGAACCTTGGTCCTTAACCCACTTCCTCACTTCAGGTGGGCACAGGGTTAAAAATTGCTCATGAACCATGAAATCCAATAATCCTGCAAAGCTTTCAATTTCCAGCCCCCCAACCCCAACCCAAAGATGTCAGACGCCCCACCAGCTCAGAAAAGCCTTCGGTATGACCATACTGAAGGGCTTTGAATGTTTGTCTGTAGATTTCAGGGATGATATTGGAATAGTGCAACAATGCAGCTTTGGTGGCCTCATATTCCTGGTCAATGTGTGCAGAAAGATCAGCGGAGACATTCAGGACTCTTTCAATCAATTTTAGCCTAACATACATTGCCCACTGATCCCGTGGCAACTGATGCTACCTGCGGCTTTTTACAAAACTACATTGGAAATTGTCCAGGTACCGAACTTTTTCCAGGCTTGGGAAATGCTCCATACAGGGTTGGGAATGGATGGACTCCCTGCTGCTTGGTGATGTCAATGCCCTCTGGTGTGCACAAGCCTCTGGAGCATAGCAAGTTCCAGCTGGTGACTTAGGTCCGCAGTGTGTCTTTCCCTCACATCCTCTTGCTCTGCAGCTTGCCTTTCACTTCCGACTTCACGTTCTGCAGTATATATCGTTGCTTCACGTTTTGAATCTTGTCTTTTGCTTTTTGCTGCACATTCTGCAACATATCTTGCATCTGAAGCTTCTTGCCTTTCTCTCTCAGCCTCATGCTCTTGAAACTGGGTGATGAGCTGCAACCGCATTGCATCATCTACTGGTCCCAGATAAAAGTAGTTTGAAAGTAAACATCCAGGGCACTGGCAGGCTGAGAAGTGCTGGAGTCTTCAGAATATGACAGTCCTGGGTTCCTTGACCCGTAGGCAATCTCCAGGGCTGGCTAAGACACCCTCAGTTCCACTGCTTTGGTCGTCCTGGCCCAGTATAGCATCCTGCTCTCTATCATTTCCCAGCAATATTTGTAACAGCTCCTCTTTATTTTTACCCAGTGAGTTAATATTTACCCCTTACTCGATTGCAATCATATCTACTCGCTGCCACCACCCAAGAAATATCAAATTAATTTTCATGCTCAGGTTCCTGTTATTAAAGAAAAACTATACATTTAACATACAAAAATCTGTTGTTGCATTGTAGCAAAATGTGTTAAAAAATGTAACTTACTCTCTACAAAGTGTGCAACAGTTCATTCAAAGCCCAAATCATTACTTATTAAAGATTGTTTTAATATATATAAAAATACAGTGCTTCAGAACACAGAAATATTAATACAAGAACATACAGTTATAATAAATGCAGAACACTTTTTTAATATAAAAGGATAAAACATATGTAGAAATTCGAATACTTTACCACATGTCATAGGCTTTTCCCAGAGAGGTCACTGGTGTAGGAAAATGAAAATGCACGTGTTTGATCCCAAACACACCTCTGTTGGATTCAGATTTTCTATTCAAACATGCCAACATTTATGTCCAGACCTTCTTGCATTAAAACACACATAGGACCCACCCCTGTAATAAATCCCCTCTAGCTGACATTTTTAACTTGAAAGAAAAAACACACCCCTTCATGACGTTTAAAATTTGTCAAATATATAAAGGCCTCATAACTTTAATTCTATAATACTTAACCTTAAGAAAAGATAAAGTAGAAACCAAGGACTCCCAAATCTGGATAGACAACCTCAATATGCTCTCCTGGAATGTCATGGGCTTGAATTCACAAGCAAAGAGAAGGAAGATACTCTCCCACATCAAAAGATTTAAAGCGCAGGTGATGTTCTTCTAAGAGACACTTTCCTGAAGGAGGATAACAAAAGACTCAAAGCGCCATGGATCCAAAAAATAATCGTGGTACCATACACTGGAAAGCAAAGAGGAACTGCAATTTTAATAAACAAAAATGTGAACTACGCCATCCACAAAATTCTGAAAGATCCGGGAGGAAGATATCTCATGGTCGACATCACCATAGAAGACTCGAGACTGTTGTTGGTTAATGTATATGCCCTGAATCTGCCTAACCATTTGTTTTTCATAGATCTTTACCAGAGAATTTTGGAGTGGGACACAGATAACATTGTTGTAGGAGGCGACTTCAATGTAGTGGAAGACTGGACATTTGACAGATCAGGAAACAAAAAGGTACCACACCACTCACACTCACGACAGGGAACTTTAAAATCCTTCAGGGAGAACCTAACACTGGTAGACCCCTTAAGAGTTTTAAATCCACTAGAAAAATATTTCATGTTTTTTCACACACACACAACATGTTTTCAAGAATCGACCGATTCCTAATCTCAGCCAATTTAATGCAGAGAATAAACTCAGCTAAAATAGAAAATATCATAATTTCAGACTATGCACTGACATGGAACAATTTAAGACTCAGTAAACCCAAAAATATCTCATGAAGCTGGTGCTTGCCCACATATCTAGCAGACTCAAATGAGTTCAAAGCGTATCTACAAAACTAGTGGTCCAACTACTGTATGAGATGGACAACCAGCAGCACACTGTAGAACCGATCCTGTACTGGGAAACGTTCAAAGCAGTACTCAGAGGCCACATAATTGCTTATAGTATTAAGAAAAACAAAACCCTAAACACCAAACTGAACAACCTAAGCACACATCTAACACAGGCATTCCAAATATATAAGACAAATAACACAGAACAAAATAAGAAGCAGTATTTAGAAACCAAAGAGTTGTATAAGGCACTACTGACAGAGAGAGCACAAACCCAACTTATGTACTGTATCAAAAAAATAGTTATTTTAAATGGGGAAATAAACCTGGGAAATGGTTGGCCAACCTAACAAAAGAAACCAGAATCACAAATCAAATTGTGTCCATTAGTACTAAAGAGAGTAGCAGAACAACAAACTTCAAAGAAATTTGTGCAACATTCCTAAATTACTACAAAGAACTTTACACAACAATCACAGATGAAAAAGAATTAGGAGGGAACTTTATACAAGAAGCAAACCTTCCTCAGATCTCACAAGCAAACAGACAGGTGCTAGATAAACCTATAACAACCCTAGAAGTACAGGAAACGATCAACACACTTAAAAATAACAAATCACTGGAACCGGATGGCCTTAGCACAGAATACTACAAATTATTAAACCCAGAATTAGCAATATCACTGACCAATTTATACAACCATGTAAGGGAGGGGGAAAAAGCCGCAAAATTTTAATCTAGTGAAAATGATTGTCCTCATAAAACCAGGCAGAAATCTTGAACAACCATTGTCATACAGACCCATTTCCCTATTAAACCGAGATTTTAAAATTATAACAAAAATATATACAAATAGGTTTAAAAACATACTCCCCAATGTTATATCTACAGTCAGTTCTGAGCATAAGAACTGCAGTGGCCGCAGTGATGGTAGTGGTACAGTCCAAAGGTAACAATATAATAGTAAACCTCGACGCCAAAAAGGCATTCAACAAAATTACATGGGCACATATTACCAGGATTCTCCATGCACACAACTTTGGGGAAAACTTTACAACATTAATCCAAACTATATAATACTCCCCCAAAGCCTATATCACAGTCAATGCACTGATCTCTGAACATTTCACGTTACAACGGGGAACAAGGCAGGGCTGTTCCCTATCCCCAATGCTATTTGATATAGCTCTAGACCCCCTAATTTGACACCTAAAAAATATGGAGGCATTTAAGGATATTCAAATAGGTGACAAGGAACTAAAAATTGCGGCATTTGCGGATGATATGCTCCTTTCCATTTCAAACCCTCAAAAGGCAATACCCTCTATAATAGAGGCAATACAAATATATGGTAAAATCTCATGTTTAACCCTTAACTATAAAAAATCAGAGGCACTAACTCTAGATTGCAATCAAAAGATAGATTGGAAGGGTCCCGTCCCATTTAAATGGGCAAAAAAACACATCAAATTCCTGGGGGTACTCATCCCGAGTGATAGCCATCAATTATATAATATTAATGTTAGACCATTGATAGATAACATCACACAAACGCTTCGAAATGGCAGAACTTAAGCGTTACATTTCTGGGGAGATGCCACCTGGTGAAGACGACAATCTTCCCAAAAATCCTGTATATACTACAGATGTTGCTAATTATAATAAGAGACAAAGACGAAAAAGCTCTAAACAAAGCATTCCAAATTTTTATATGGAAAAACAAAAAGCTTTGAATTTGTATGGCAAAAGTACAGCAACAAAAGAAAAGAGGTATAAACTGTCCCTCACTTAAAATGTAAAACTTGGCCACTCTCTTGAGATATGCGGGAGACTGGATAAACCATACAAACTATTTCACAATATATGAAATTGACCAAAACTGTGCCCAGATATAAACTTTGCATATTCGTTACATATGCCTTCTCAAGAGGTCCCAAAAACCATAAAAGAAAACCTGTTATTATTTAGCACATATAAAGCATGGTACAGAGCTAGGAAAACACTCTCTCTACAAAGAAACAAGTTGCTATTTCTACCGTTCACTAAGAGTCTGCGGTTTCAGGAAGGGAAGGCGAATTACCCTTTCGTAGCCTGGGAAAAGAAAGGAATCTTTGGTATAGGGCAGCTCCTGCATAAACTAGATCACACAATTTACTCATTCCAGGAACTGAAAGATAAACATACGCTACCTTACACACAATTCTTCGCATATTTACAAGCCCGCATTGACAGCACTAAACGATTTAGCAACCGCAGATAGAGACAATCAACTTGACACTCTCTTCCACATGGCAAAAAATGGGAAAATCTCAATATCAAATTTCTATCAGAGTCTGGAGAAAACATTGCATTTTGTTGATAATACAAAGGGAATTGGAGCTTGGTTAACAAACTGCCCAAATCTAAATATGGAGACTATTATGAGACAATTTGGGAAATCGTTTAAAATCATCCCATCCGGGGGGACGTGGCCAAGACTCCAGGCGGGAAGGGTGTGCTGCAGAAGAGCTCTGTCCTGGAGATTTAGACAAGGGGGACTGAGTCAAAATATTTACCCCTACAAAGATAAATTCGGCTGGGGGAAGACCCCATCGACCATCAGAGGGTGCCAGTCGGGCACAAAATAAAAGTGTATACCCGCAAACAGGGGTTAATAAATCAGGGGCCCTGAGCCTCCCCTCCCCGAGTCTCTAAAATGGCTGCCAACCGAGAGTAAATAGTCCCGACCCAGCGGCAGACAATCCGGGCCACCGGCTTACATAAAACAAAGGAGGTAAGAACCGCAGCAGAGGGGAGAGGTGTGGAGGTGGTTCTGTTCCAGCGCTGTGGAGAGCGGGCGGTCAGTGGCTGGCGGGGACGCAGCAGGGGAGTGAGGAGCGCGGAGGGGCATCCATTTTAACTCGGCGCCTAGCTAGAGCACCGGCATATGTGGGTCCTCCCCCCACCCCTTCACCCCTCCACACATACCGGCATCTCGCTGCATCCCCAGATGCTGCAAACAGCCGTCAGCGGATAGGAGAACCCAAGCCCCAAAAGAAGTGCCCCCAGCACCCAAAACGGCAGCCATGGCCCTGTGACAGAGAGGGAGTAGGATACTGTGCTTTCCTTCGGCTAGCCATCGGGTCCGCCTGAGCCCGCCTGCTTGTGCCCTACCTGATCCCTCCTGAGCCTGCCTGCGCCCCCACTGTGAAGAAAGGGACTGATCAGAGCTGTGGTCTGAGTAGGAACTGTCTGAATTGGAGCTGTCTTCATGTGTTCCAGTCTGCGTTCCATCTGGATCCAAGATGGCTGCCTCCAGATTCAGTTAAAGGCACAGCTTCCCTAGAAAAATAAATAAATAAACAAACACACAAAAAAATCAAGAATAAAAAAAAAAAAAAAAAAAAATCACAGCCTGATCCTAAGCCATCTATGACAATACTGATTGTTGATGACCCATTAAAAATGTGCTAAAGGGACAGTCAGATCCTAAGCCGTCTATGACAATACTGAATGTTGATGATCCATTAAAAATGTGCTAAAGGGATGGGTTTCCGATGATGTCATCAGGAATGGGGGTGTAGGAGAGGAGCTCCGCGGACCCACTGGCTAAAACTGAATAAATAATGCTCCCAAACCCGAAATTCACGGCTCAAAAACATACCCCCATTACGTGGAGAGACCGGAGCATGTCCAAACACACAAAGAAGCCCGCAGCACCGGCGGTGTCACGGTTCTTCACCCCGACACAGAAGAGCCCAGCAAACCAAGAGGGCGACAGACCACGAGGTTCACAAGAGCCGCAAGCAGCTCTAAATAAGGGTACGAAAGCCCATGAAACTCCTGAAATGGAGATAGAGGAACCGATCACCCGATCCTACCTGGAGAGCCTATTCTCTACCATGCATGTCAAGCTCCAAACATCCCTGCAGGCAGAAATCAAAGCAGCAGTAGCAGAGATTACACAGGAGATGTCTGGCCTAACAGAAAGGACAACGAATCTGGAAGGTGGACTGGAGGAGTCCCTGGCAAGACAAACAGCAGCCGAGGAAGAAATCATCCGGCTAGGAGAGGAGATCTCTCATCTCAAAGACGGGCAGGAAGACCAAGAAAATAGGGACAGGCGCCAGAATCTGCGCATAAGAAATGTACCGGAGACGGTCTTACCTGGCCAGCTTCATCCCTATCTTGCGTAACTGTTCACATCGCTCTGCGGACCGCTAGAGGACAGGGACCTAGAGATTGATAGGGCCCACCGAGCGCTAGCTCCCAGATCAGAAGATCCCAACCGGCGACGCGATGTAATCGTAAGATTACACAGCTATACAGTAAAGGAGAAGATCATCACCGCCTGCAGAGGGAAAGAGTCATTACCTTTCCAAAACGAAACTCTCCACATTTTCAACGACCTGTCATGGATAACAGTCGACCGAAGGAGAGAAATGAAGCCCTTGACCTCATTCCTCTGGGAGAAGGAGGTGAAGTACCGCTGGGGATTTCCGTTCAAGCTTACGGTAAGCTATGGCGGCAAATTCCTAACCATCCGCCGCCCTGAGGACATGGCCCCATTCGTGAAAGCCCTAGGTCTGCCCCTGCCGTTTTCCTGGACAGCGGAGCAACTACAAGACCCACCGCACCGGGAGGAGGCGGAACCACGCAGCACCTGTCCCGCGAGGAGAACGGCGGGGCCAAGGCAGTCTAAGAACAGATGAGCAGCGCCATAGTCCACAGCGAAGACGGCAGCACATGACGGCTCAAGAACCACACCAGACCCAGCCAGCCGCATAGCTTCAGAATCCGACCCCTGATGATCGGAGGCAACCCACAGCTGAAGCTACTATAACTTTTGCCGCTGACCGGATGGCAGTTGAAGAGTGCTGTGGTCCGGCTGGGCTTGGGGGGATTGGCGGGCGGATTTGTAGGTGGGATAGGAGGGGAGCGCAATGCCTCGACAACAGCACTGCGATCTACTAACTGTAAGTAGTAAAATTTCATTTGTCTAAGGCCCGGGTACAGGACTATGGACCCCAGGCTCGGTTCGCACGACTTTTGCTACCCTCCCCCCCCCCCATCCCAGACTAGGCCATACTAGTTAACTGAGAAGCTGCCTAATGAGCCCTGCACAAGACAGGAAACCCAAATGACTTCGATAATGGAAGCAGCGGCAGTGACACTATTACAGTAACTGGCAGTCTAGTAACCCCTCCTCTCCCCCCTCCCTCCCCCCTCCCTCCCCCTCCCCCCTCCTCTCCCCCCTCCCCTCCTTCCCTCCCCCCTCCCCCTCCCTCCCCCCTCCCCCTCCCTCCCCTCCCTCCTTCTCCCCTCCCCCCCCTCTACCCAGCAAGCTTAGGCAAAAACCACGGCATTAGCCAGCAAGTTATCTGACAGCATCCTTGAAATGTAATATTAAGCAGTCTATCAACCCAGGACTATCCCCCCCCCCCTGGGGGCTTTCTGTACAATTTCCCCCCTGCGAGGGGCAACAAGCTATTAAGCTGGTCAATAGGGTTATGCAGAATTATATCAGTACTTGATATGGCTCCTGGGGACGTGTATGCACAGTTCTGCTTTGTTTCTTATCACTCTGACTCTCTCCCTCTCTGCTCCCCTCCTCCCCCTCCCCCCTCCCCCTTCCCCCTCCCCCTTCTACCCCCCCTTCTCCCCCCCCCTCCCCTTCCTCCCCTCCCCTCTTAAACTAAGGTAGAGCTTACACTAAGCAAGTACAAGGGTCCGCACCTTCCCTGCACGCCCATGCCTGAACCATCGGATTCCCCCCCATTGGGCCGTACGCCCAAATGCCGGTAGCCAATCCCGGCCGTACTTATTGGAGGTCCTTAGCTGACCTCGTCCCACTTTGCCTCTTGCTGCTGACCCTGTCCCAGCAGCCTATTCCCCCCCCTCCCACCCTACCCATCGTCGGGCGGGCCTGACACCCATACTCAAACAGCACCATCAAGAAGCGTTAAAAAGGTTCTCTGAACCAACGAACTAGGATCTCCCCGGTGGGAAGGGCGAGACCATGATGGACTCTAAAATCTCTCGCCCAAATGGCTAGTCAGTCCGCAATTAAACTTGTATCACTAAACGTAAAGGACCTGAATAATAATAGAAAAAGACGACTGGTTCTCCAAGAGCTGAAAAAGTCCAAGGGAGATATCATCTTTCTCCAAGAGACGCACTTTACATCCCAAGAGCTGCCCAAATTGATTAGCAATGTATTCCCTACGGGTTTCTTCTCGTCATTTAACAGTAAAAAGCGGGGAGTAGCGATCCTACTCCGACAAGGAACCCCATTCAATATCACCAAAACCACTTCAGACCCAGAGGGTAGATTTCTAATGGTATATGGCTCACTGGCTGGCTCGCCGGTCGCTCTGATCAACATATACGCGCAAAATGATAATCAAACGGAATTCCTGAAAGCAGTGTTAGAAAAGGTTGACCCTACCTACCTATCTTCGTTGATTGTGGGCGGAGACTTTAATATGGCCATAAACTCTGCGGAGGACAGAACCTCAGGCCAACAAGGCCAACACAGAGCTCCACCTCAGAGGATGGAGAAACAAATTAAAATGATCACCAAGGAATATTCCTTAATGGACATCTGGAGAATCCAACACCAGGGCCAAAAAGATTACATATTCTATTCCGCACCCCACCAGTCATACTCTCGTATAGACTATTTTTTTGCTACCAAAAATATCCTGGAAGCTTGCACAAATTCGGACTTAGGCCCCATTACATGGTCAGATCACGCCCCCATCACATTAACCCTATCCACCCCATTTCATAAATTAACCGCCTACACTTGGAAGCTGAACGACTCTCTACTGAACCACCCGGAGGTAGAGAAAGAAATTAAAAAGGCTCTTAGGGAGTACTTCGCTCCCAACTGGGGCACAGTAGACTCTCCGGCGGTTCTGTGGGAAGCCCATAAGGCAGCAATTAGGGGTTCTTTTATTTCAATTGCATCCCACAGAAAGAAGGCCAAGGTGAAATTAATAACAGATCTGACAACTAAAATAATTAAGCTGGAACAACAGCACAAATCCAACCCCTCGAAAAAGATTTATAAAACCTTGACCGCAGCCAGGAATGAGCTAAAACAAGCCCAAATTGAAGAAGTAGAAAAAGCTCTTACATGGACTAGTCAGAAATACTATGATAAGGGCAATAAGGCCGACAGACTTTTGGCGAGCAAACTAAGAGGTATACAGAAGCGTTCCCAGATCACAGCGATAAAAAATAAATCGGGAGAAATAATCTATAACGAACAGAAAATAGCGGAGGAATTTACCGCATTTTATACTAAACTTTATAACCTCAAGGCTCAGGGTGGGAACACGGGGACACCAGCCACTGAACCTATTAGTAATTACCTGTCTGATTGCCTCCTACCAACACTGACAGAGAAGGAGAATCAAATGCTTAACGCAAAAATTACCCAAAAAGAGCTGGCGGACGCAATAATAACATTAAAAATCTCAAAAGCCCCTGGCCCCGACGGCTTCTCCAATGTTTATTACAAAAGATTCTCCCCGATCCTTACTAAACACCTACTCAGCTTATTCAATTCATTCATGGAGGGCAGCCCAATCCCCCATCAATGACCCAGGCCAATCTCGCCATCATCCACAAAGAGGGTAGGGACCCACTGCTATGTGGGAGCTACCGACCAATCTCCCTACTAAATAACGATCTTAAGCTATACAGCAAAATCCTGGCAAATAGACTGAATCCCATCCTACCGAGATAATTCACAACGACCAGGTGGGGTTTGTATCTGGCAGACAAGCCTCAGACAACACCCGCAAAATTATAAATATAGTTAATCATGCCCACCTCACAGCTACCAAAGCGGTTCTGTTAAGCCTGGACGCAGAGAAGGTGTTCGATAGAATTGATTGGCTATTTCTTGACAAAACAATGCAGAAATTCGGCTTCAAAGATGTGTATCTAGCGGGAGTCCGAGCGCTGTACTGCAGCCCGTCTGTAGTGGTGAAACTCCCGGGGGGTACAGCAAAAAAATTTGAAATTAAAAATGGAATGAGACAGGGATGCCCTTTGTCCCCCCTCCTCTTCGCCCTAACAATCGAACCACTAGCGTCTAAAATACAGGACAATATAAATATACAGGGGGTACCAATTGGTGGAATAAACTATAAAGTCTCATTATTCGCAGACGATATCATATTAACATTAACTCAGCCCCGGATCTCCCTTCCCAACTTACACAAAGAATGAAAGGAATTTGGCAAAATATCAAGATACAAAATTAACAGTGATAAGTCAGAAGCCCTCAATTTAAATCTATCAGAACCAGAGATGCGGACATTGAAATCAAACTTTAATTATAAGTGGAGCCCTACATACATCAAATACCTGGGAGTACATGTATCGAGGACCTATTGCTCCCTATACCAAAATAATTATCCCAACCTATTTAGGAAAATTAAAAAAGATCTCATGGATCGGGAGAATGATCTCCGTTAAAATGAATATACTCCCCAGATTATTATATTATTTCCAGACGCTCCCGATCCGTGTCCCTGGTTCTGAATTAAAAACTATCCAAAATAAAATCTTCCAATTTATTTGGAACGGAAGGAGACCCCGGGTAGCTAGGTCGGTTCTTATGGCGTCTAGGACAAGAGGAGGACTGGGGGTCCCAGACATTAATAGATATTACCAAGCAGCCCAATTAAAACAGGCGGTCATGTGGAACTCGGACCCAGACAAACTATGTTGGCTAGCAATGAATCTCACTACTCCAGAACGCCTTCTCTAACAGCTTTTCTCTGGAGCGGTGACAGGGGAAATGACATGGCGTCCAAATTCGGGCTGGGGGCAATAAAGCATACTTGGGACATATGGGCAAAAACTAAAACTAAATTCCTACTCTCGTCCCCTTGCTCTCAGCTCACTCCAATATTTGACAACCCTAAATTCCCACCAGGTTGTGAAACCCGACAATTTTACCTATTTAAAACAATGAGGATCAGAGTGATCGTGGACCTGCTGAGCGATGGACAGTTCCTGAGTCTTCAAGAATTGCGAACCAAATTAAAATTACCCCACCTGGATACATTTAAGTTTCTCCAAATTCGACACTTTCTACAAAAAAATGTCCCCATCATTGAAATTCCCCCCTCTCACAAAATTTGAGAAAATCTGTCGCGAAGGAGTACATCTAAAAGGTCTAATAACACAAATATATACCGGCATGGAGAATCCAGCGAACTCTACTGCTCACGACTATATGATTAAATGGGAAGCGGAATTGGACATAGTTATTGACAGAGAGGACTGGGAGGAAATATGGGACGCGGCCTCAGGAACTTCCATCTATACCACGGTGAAGGAAAACATCTATAAAATAATGTATCATTGGTATCTTACCCCAGTGAGGTTAAAACAAATCTACCCTCTGGCCTCAGATCTATGCTGGAGAGGCTGTGGACATAGAGGGGACATGGCCCATATCTGGTGGTCATGTCCAGAAATTCAGAAATACTGGCTTACGGTACAAGATTTGATAAAAGAGGTCACAGGCCTCAAAATTCCTATAGATCCACTGACCTTCCTACTGGGCAGACCGATAGATGACATCGATCGCCCAGTATGGAAATTAATCTCCTTTATTCTAACAGCAGCAAGGTGTTCAGTCGCATACTCTTGGAAGAAGATAGCGCCCCTCACCAAACAGCTGGTGAAAAAAAGAGTTAACAATGTTATGAGTATGGAAAAACTCACGGCTTTCTTGAAACGCTCAACTGAAGGTTTCTATAAAATCTGGGAACCCTGGTTAACCCATTAATCCGAACCAGATCAGGATACAACCCCAGACGGATCTGAACCACAGTAAGGCCGTGAAGGATGGATGCCGGGACCCGGCTTGACGAGGAGAGGGTGGAATGACTCCCTCTCTCTCCCCCCCCTCATCTCCCCTCTTCTCTTTCTCTTTCCACACCCCAGGGACCATGACTTGGCCATAGGGGATCTTTCCTTTCTTTCTCTCTCCCCCCACATGAACAAGGAAAATACAACTGTATTAGGCCAACTCTGGTAATGTAAAACCAATGTCTGTAAAGATGAGTATGCCTAATAAAAACGTTTGAAAAAAATAAATAAAAAATCATCCCATCCACAATATACCAGGAAATGCACTACAACATTTTACATAGGACGTACTGAAGTGAGAATGGGGGAAAGAGGGGGGAGTGTGTATGAATGTTAGAAACAATCTATTAGGTATAACATTTTCATTTTTTAATTATATAGAAAAAAAAATATAACGTTAATTGGGGGGAAGGGGACAAGGGGTGCAAGGCTGAAGGTTCGCCTAGGATGCAAAATACCCTTGCACTGGCCCTGATTGCATGTCCAGAGTTTTTATTGTGTACGCTTACAATGTCTAGGCTATTAGAAAACGATGGAATTTTTTATGAAAAACATCAATGAAGGGAGACCATGTCACTGCCTTCATTGAGTCCTATAGGTATCGGGGTTCTAAGGCTACAGCCCCAGTGCTCCCTCCTACACGAACGCCTGACGGCCTTGCGGCATGTGCACTGACTACAGATGCGATCTGCGGTCTGTAGGGGAGCTATTGGATGTGCGAGTGGGTGCGGGCATGACGGGGGGTGTGGCCATGGCAGGACATATCTGCCCTTCCATTGGCTACCAGCCGAGCACATGACCGCGTCGCGGCACGGGAAGACAAAATTCTTGTCTTACCTGCCAGCGTGTGTGTCACAGCACTTCGCACACCCACACCACATGGCCACTGGGGCCACTGGGGCCTGCCCCATAGAGGGCTGTGCTGTGGGCCATGCACGCCGCAGCATGCGCCTCATCGACCACTGGGGACCTGGCCTAAGCCTATATATCTAGAAGCTTTCTTGTTTTGAAAGAGTCTTCTTTCTATCACTACCTCGTCTCTCAACTTTGATCACCTCAATAAATTTATAGCGTAATAGTGAGGGATCCTGATTATGATATATTTCAAAATGCGGAATACACTATGTTTATCGAATCCTATTCTGATGTTGCGTGCGTGCTCAACAAGTCTCCTCCTAAGTTGTCTCTTCGTCCTCCCTATATAAATAAGACTGCAGGGGCATTCAAGGAGGTAGATAGCAAAAGTTGTACTGCTAATATGCACTGATCAATGTTAAAGGTTTCTCTCTCATGGTGAAGCATCTTACATGCGAGACACTTGCCACAGGGGAGTCTAATCTACAGCTTCTCTTTAGCCCCATAAATTGGCCTAAAGGTATATTATTTATCGAATGTCTTTAGTTATTACTAGAGGGTTGGAGAAAACTGTTAGTATGGACTTCTTTAAAAATAAAAAGGTTCTTGTGGTGCATCCAAGGTGAGATCCAGGAATTCCTTAGTTCCTGGCTCTTGTTTCGAGGTAAAAACAAAATTGTCCCCATTCATATTAAGATAGCTTACAAAGTTGTTTACTGATTTTTTTTATCACCCCTCCATACAATGAGAATATTATTGATATAGCATTTCCATATTGTTATTTGACTGTCACGGATGCTCACTACAACCTGGACTGGACCGGGGGACTGAGGTGGAGAAGATATATAACCACCGCCCTAAGCCACGGGGATGGGTCCGGATTGCAGGGTCATGAATGTGTAGCTGGGTCAGAGTAGGAGAGTGGAGAGGGTAGTGGGTGCTTGCCTAGGGTCCGGGGTTGGAGAGTGTAGAATGGTCGAAGTCCGTAAGCCGTAGTCATGGAGTAAAGAGCATAGAATGGTCGAGGTCCGTAAGCCATGGTCGTGGAGTAGAGTGTTGAAGTCTGTTAAACAAGCCGTGGTCCAGGGGAACAAGAAGAGACAGGTAAGGCACAAGCAGGGTCACAACAGGAATTCGGATACTGACAAAAACAGGTACTCAGGCTGCAAATGAGCACGGTGCATAGGAAGGTCTATGCTCAACAACAACCAGAGGGTAGAGTGACCTTAAATACTGTATGGAGCCAATGAGAGGGAGGAGAGGAGGAGTGGTCAGACATGCGTGGACCGATGATAGGCCGAGGCAGGGTGTAGCTCAGGTGTAGCCCACATGAGATTAGTGTAGGCATTAGAGCAGGTGTTGGTCCCTTTAAATGGTGCACGTGCGTGCACGAGATTGGAGTGTGACGCGCCGAGATGCGCGTGTGGACGGAACCCGCCGCGCCCCCCCCCCCGAAAGGCGGGGGCGAGGTGTCGACGGAGCGTGAGCCGACAGAGGAGCAGGAGATGCGGCCGCGTGGGCCGCTATGGCAGGATGCGGGCGTGCTTGGCGGAAAGCCAATGGAAGGACAGATATGCCCTGCAATGGCCGTGCCCTTGTCATGGCCCTGCCCCGTGCATCCCATAGCTCATCTACAGACCGCAGATCACGGCTGTAATCTGTGCACACGCCACCAGGCGCGCGTGCAGGAGAGAGCACTGGGGCCATGACCTTAAATGGAAGCACTGATACATATTTCTGTAAAAAATAATCAAATATAGCTAAGTGTTTATATGAGAGAACCAATACCAGATATAATAGTCTTCCAGGGGGGTTACACTTATATTGTATATTCATACACATATGAATTTTAGGGAGGTAAAAAAATATGGGTATTCTGGGATTATTGGTAAATAAAAATTTGTATTATTTTTTGGTAAGAACAGTATTAGCCAATGCTGCGTCTAGTAATGGTTTGCGTTCATCAATATACAGAAGCAATGTCCCTTTTAAGAGTGGAGTAGGAGGTTAAGTCAAACAGAAATCTTAAAACTTCTTGCTGGAAGTCAGTTCTGTCTTGTACCACCACCCAGCCACCCTTATCAGTCTGTCTGATGATAAGGTACTTATTTTCTCTTAGGTTTTTAAGGGCTGTAATCTCATACCTACTTAAATTTAGTTTGAAGGGAATCTTGCCCTCAGTGAGGTTCAGAACATCTTCATGAACCATATGGAAACCAAGGAGAAAAGAATCCGTATAGTAAGACCTCTACCTCTACTTATATATACAGTGATACTTTAATATTATAATGAACAGAAGAGTAAAAACAAATTTACATATAGTGCATATTCCCTTTAGCACCCCTCAATCCTCTGTGCTCAACATCTTTATGAACCATCTGATAACAATGTCTAAACAAAATTACCATTTGGGGTGAGCCGAATAAAATTTAGACTGCAGTTTTAAATGAGTGTGTGTAATATATCATTATTATTAGTGGAGGGAGTTTGACGTCTCAAGATGGTATCTACGAGAAATCCCTCCTTAAAAAATGCCCCTTAAGGTTGAGATTCCTTGAGAATTTGTGGAGATCTGAGAACAGCTGGAAGCTGTTAGGTGCACAGGATGGGGGAAATGATAAGCCTCTACCCAGGATACTAAGCTGCCTATCTGATAGTACAGTCGAGGAGAAGTTAAAAATTGTGCATGTTTCTAAAATGTGCCTGTGGTCTCATTTTGCTTGAGCGAAAATGCCCCCTCTCTTTCCTCTTCTTGTGGAAGCTGTCTCTTTTGGCCTTGTGAGTATTCTGGCCTCGGCTTTGATTTTTCCCATTTTTGATTATAATAATAATAGTGGTTGGCACTATTCTTAAATAAGTCCTCTCTCTTTCTCGCCAATCTCTACTTGGAGCTAGTTGGCAGGTATGCCTCGTCTCCCCCCCACTCCCCCCCCAATATTTATTTTTGGTGCATCTCTTTCTGTGGCTGTTAGAATAAGCTTTACAATGATTTTTTTTTTGTGAGCTGTGCTGTATGTTTTACAATTTGGATGCTGCTGATTAAGGGCCTTCATAAATGGCATTTACTAGAATGTTACCTGGTTGCGTAGCACTGATTTCAAAGAATGATTGCTGCCATTAGGGTTAATCATGCAATTTAGGAGGAAAACATAAGCAAAGTATTGTGTGTCTTTCAGCACAGGTCAACATAGGTTAACGTAGAGTAGGTGTGATCATATTGGTGTATAAAAGCTTCAATTGCATTTTTTACTAATGGTTAGGTAAAGACAAGCGTAGCATTCTTTCATTGTCACATTACAAAAAAATACAGATATTTAATTATTGCAGAAACTTGAAAGTTATTTTAAGTTTTGACTGAATAATGATTTTGTTATGATTTTATTTTCTTTGATTGCAGAAAAAACATCTGTATCACAATGTGGTTAAAAACTGAACTGTGTTTTTTCTTGATGGGAATCTTTCAAGTAATACAGTCCATATTCAGAAATGTATCTTAATCGATGGAAGAAAAGTCTTCAGAATAACAAAACATGATAGGGACATCTTTTTTGAGCTCACTATATTTCCACCCCCCAGATGTAGCGGGTCTCAGAGTACCCTAAGTTGAGGCTACCCCTAGCCAGTTTGTAAAATGACTTTGGCACACTTACTTATGATACATCTGTAGATAAAAATCGGAATGTAATATACTGAGAAATCTTCTGCAGGAATGTCGTTATATATTTTCAAAATGAAATATCAATCTGCAGCAATTTTTAACTTTGCAAAATAAAATCAGCACTTTAAATAAAATAAGGCTCTTGCATAGTAAATTGGTTAATCCACAATTATGTTGTCAAAATATACAAATGGTTAATTCAGGAGAAAACAATTCAGTGAAAATGTCACTTTATTTTTGCCCAGATATGTGTATAAATCATTTAAGATAAAACTGTGAAACTAGAACATTACATATAAACCAACAGGTAAACGCGAGTTTGTTGCAAACCCATGAAAAGTCTTCTATTTCTGTGCCATTCATGAGACAAAGTGGACCATATGATTAAAAAAAGGGAGTAAGCTGAATATCTTGCTAGTGAGACACCTTCTTACTTAATAAAAAAAACTATTTGGTTGACCACAAATATGTGATGTTTTCCCCCATGCACCAGTTGTACCGTGATTACTTTTCCTCTGAGCTTTCCGGTAGTAGTCACTGACATGTATAGTGCTTACTGTATGTGTGAGATTTTATGGAGCAGAAGTTTAAGAATAGCCTTTAATCCATAAGGTAACATATAATTGGAGGAAGCAAGGCAAAGGCATCAAAGACATGGCATTTGATCTGAAGACTTAGACACAGTATATTAAGAAAAGTTATGTAATGCTTCTGCACATTTTATGATTGTCCCCTAAAATTAAGATACAGATGTAGACGCCATTACTGGACCTGCTAACGCACTTTGACATTTACCCGGTCAGTGAAGATGTGCCCCGCTCCTAGCTGGATATTTCAGAGTTTCTCCATTCAACAAACATTGGGGGCTACTGTATGTATCTGAACGAAAGGATTTGTGTCTAACAAATTACAGTAAAGCAACTATAGATGACCAACCACTCAACCTATTTTATATCAAAAGGTAGTTATGTGATACATTTACATCGTGCATAGGGACAACCATTAACCCATAAATCAACAAGTGTCCAGCATTAAGCCTACACTAGATCCCGTACTATGCTGCACTCTATATGTAAAGATATATTGACAGTATATATATATATATATAGTCATGACATCTTAATATTCCAATTGTAGCAATGTAAAGCAGATAATTAACTACTTAAATGGCAATATTACCGAGAAAAAACCTGACGACATTGGTAGAGTATTGAGGTCATCAATTACATAGTATGAAAAACAATATATTTTTATTGATAATAATAAACAATGACGCAAGTGAATAAATGTACAGTTAATAATTTTTAAATCCACAAGGTAAGGTGAACTAGAGGTACACAGTATTGGATAACCGTCAGTGAGGTAAGTACAGTTCCTATAAGTGTCTCAAAGTGATATCTTAAATAGGATAATTGAGATACACCCCATCAGAAGCCAATGTACACACAGATAGGTATATAATTATGATATGGTCATACAATTAATCCTGTGTATTGTAACACTGGCTGCCTATGATTTAAGCATCGCAAGCATTGCTTGTGAGTACGTGACTCAGAGTGAGTGTGTTGTTATAGATCCCAACACTAGTATCAATTTAGGCTTAAAATATGTATTAAATGGATAAGGTAAGCAGCCACTGAAATGCATTCCCCAGCTGGGGTAATCAGATAATACAGAACCTAGGATACACAAGGTAAAATGTGACTCTATCACCCACATACTGTAAGTATATACATGTGTGATAGACCTAACTCAGAAATCATTGAGAAGGTACAATTGTAGCAATAATGAGTTACAATGTATAGTATCTAGGTCTCATCATGATCAGCAGCCACTGAAATGCATACCCCATAGAGTAGTCAGATGGTAAAAGACCTACGATGCATAGAATAACCAGCAACTCTATAATTAACAAAAATGTAAATGAATCTACAGTATGAGGAGCATGACTTAGAATGCCTCCCAGTTCGAAACGTAGTTGTATATTGTCTAACATAATACGGATACAGAGTATGCAGTGATAGTAAACTAGACTTATTAGTCTCATGAGCCACCGCTATACGACCGTCTCTCTTGGAGTATTGCAGAATGCTTCCAGGTGTGTGTCACCTCCCATGTTGACACCACTGTCGTGGCATCACCTAAAACCCTACGCACATTTTGTGTGCTCAGGCCGCCCGTATAGTGCCCGCGACCACAACGACGACACGACTCGTGACGTCACCCGACGCCGCTAGCGAAAGTTGTATTTTGCTTTGCGGCGGCGTCGCGGGCGACCAGGGCATTGATTGGTTCAGGGGCTGTCACATGAGGCGACAGCCCCTGAAAAATGAAATATTCCCGGCTTCCAAAAATCGCGTTGCCCCGTCGCCGTCGCGCTTACTATAAGCGCACGCGGTGGCGACAATGCATTTGTTTTCAGACGACATCGCGTCGCCGGCACTATAAGCGCAGCCTAATGCACACTTCTGTATCTATTATGGAAACCATATAATTGATTCCTTACATTAGTAAAGATGTATATAGTTGAAAAATAAGTGCATCAGTGTCTAAGTATCTATAATTATATAAAGCAGGTGCATAGTTGCCCAATTTAGTGTATATAAATATATACAAATTATAATGTAGTGTAGGAATGAATTATACTTAATTGAATTGCTTAAAAGTCTCAGAACGGTCCGCTACCCCATATAGCATATTAACCTGTATACCATTCACCCCGTTATAGGAAAATATAATTACATGTAGTGTAAAATCTGTAAGTGCTGTGAAATAAGTTGCAAATGATTAAAGGTTATCAGTAGAAATAAGTTCTATCGTTAGTATGTATACTGCTACATATATAGCTATGTCTATGAATGTCCATTTGTTGATAATGGACTTGATATAAAATGGTACTACTAAGGTAATACAGGCATACCCCGGTTTAAGGACACTCACTTTAAGTACACTCGCGAGTAACAACATATCGCCCAATTAGCAAACGGCCGCTCACGCATGCGCCTGTCAGCACGTCCTGAACAGCAATACCGGCCCCCTACCTGCACCGAAGCCGTGCGCAAGCGGGGAGACTATAGAGTCTGTTACAAATGCGTTATTTACATCGGTTATGCACGTATATGACGTTTGAAGTACAGTACATGCATCGATAAGTGGGGAAAAGGGAGTGCTTCACTTTAAGTACATTTTCGCTTTACATACATGCTCCGGTCCCATTGCGTACGTTAATGCGGGGTATGCCTGTAGTATAAGATGCAGCACCACATAAACAGAGTTTAAATATATAGATCCTTCTATCAGAATGATATTCAAGATAGTCATCTTATACTGATTTATGGAATTATTTTACAATAAGCTTAGTTATAACCTCCCGATCTAATATTCAACGAAAAGGGTTAATGGACATAGCTTTACCATGGTTTTATAAAAATTATGAATAAATTCAACCTTCATTCATTCCTTCTGGTTTGTCAAATTGGTCTAACAAATTAGCATTTTCCTTGTGTGATTTGAACCACATGTATAAAAAGTAATGATAGTTATAGAACTTGGCACATTCCATTAACAATATATATGTATATACTGTATATGCTATACAGTAATTGTGAGAAAAACCCTTTCCTAGACCAACTTTAAGGTGACAGAGGAAAATAACGCAGAAAATGTTATCCAAAAGTAATCCAAGCCGTCTATTTCTTTTTACCTGCCACTTACATACTGTAACTGCACTAAAATTCAAATTTAACTCCAACCTAAGATCCTCCCATGTGCTCCACAAACCCTTAATATTGTTACAGACCAACGCAGCCATGGCACACAGCAGAATAACACATAGACGTTGCCTGTTGCAGATATACTGCAGACAAAATAATAACTTTGCTCTAAAATTTAGGGGATGATTGCTATACAACGTATAAGGGGAAGGGGGGAAATGAAGGACCATCACTACAGCTTAGTAAGTGGTGTGATGAGAAGTGCTTCAAGAGGGGAAAATGAATATCCCTCAAACTAAGAAGAGAAAGAGAAAGTATTCCCACTAAATAAAGCACTCAGTTTCCAAAGGAGATATGTGATAAGTAGATGTGATTACAACTAATAAACTCTAGTAGAGATTAACTAAAAAAAAAAAAATAGTAATTGGTTCTTGCGGCTTCCCCTATAACACTATTGCAGTTAGCACTATATGGGGCCTATTCTAGTAGCTTTGATAAAATCACTGCCAAATCGAACCGTTTGGCACGACCCACCACACGGTCTGACATTTCTGTTATCACGGTATTCAGAAAGAGTTATCGCACATCAGATACCATTCGGTAGGAAAATGCCACACCGCTCACGATAGCAGTGTCTTTGGCTGTGTCCTTTTCTAAGTTCTGTCCGTGCGATCTGCCTGCAGTCTTTAAGAGCTGCACAGAGAGAAGTGCATCTACATTACCTGCACAGCTCTTACATGCGATCGCACTGACGCAGCAGATTTAAACAATGCAGGGAGGTACCAGCACCCCACAGGGCCTGTAATTTTGGAAGCAGGGGATCCCCAAAGCTGAAATGAATGCAGTTCAGCTCTGGAGACCCCTGCATCAATACTGTGTTATTAAAATCAAATAAAAAAACAGCTTAATTACTGTAGCTGCTAGCTGCTAAGGTAATGAAGGGTTTAAACCAGAGGACCTGGCTTGTTGGGTGGAGGGGGTGAGTAAGGGGGTAGTTGCCCCAGGGTGCATGGTTAGGCCTACAGGGAAGGTTGCGGGAGGAGTTAACCCATTCAATACCTTAGCGATTACTACGGCTAAAGTAATAAAGAGGTTAACTCCTCCTGCTACCCACTGAGAGGCCTAACCACCCACCCCAGAACAACTACCCCTTCACCCACCCCCTCTACTCCCAATAAATATTACAATTCAATACAATAAACAATACTAGCCAATACACCCATTGATTGCCAGTGTGTTTACCTATGCCCTCAATAGGAGCAAAGGTAACCTCAATAGCAATGAATGGGCACGCTACTACCCACCCTATCTACATCCAACGACCCCCCCCCCAACACGTACAGTACAGTAAGTGACAAATTCCCTTATCCAGATCTTGATAATGGAGCATTTGCCCATTAAAAATAAAATAGTACCCAGCCAGCATATAGTAAATTAAAGTTGTACTTACCCCTGTCAGGATGAAGGCCATCCTCGTCCTCATCTCCATTCCCCATGCCTTCCATGGGCAGCTACATTAAAATTTATAAAATGAACTACTGGCCACTGACCCCTTAATTATCTTAGCGTTATTAACAGCAATATAAATTAAGGTGTTAACCCTACAGGCTACCCACACAGGAGGCCTAACCACCCTCCCCATGGCAACTACCCACATCCCTACCCCCACACATACAAACGGGCAAAATCACTGGTAGACAAAAATGGCTAATAGCACGTTTGCCCATTTGTTTGCAAACAAAAGATATACACAATAAAATAACATTGACATAACAGTACAATACATTACACTTGCCAATAAACCCATTCATTGTTATTGTGGTAAACTATGCCCACACTATGGATATGGATTGCCACAATGGAAAGGAATAGGCAACCTAAAAATTCATTGATTGTACTGTAAATTTGATTATCTATACCCTGAAAAGGGCATAGACACATTGCCAGTAATGGACATCCTAAAAAAAATACACAATTAAATAAAATAAAATCAATTTATTTCTTTCCTTTGCCGGGATGAAAATTCACCCTCCTCATCCAACAGTGGCATCAACTCTTGTGCCATGATGCAATGATCCTCATCAGCATAATGCAAAGAAGTCCATGATTCTCATCCGCATGATGTGAAGAAGTCCATGATCCTCAGTTGCTTGAAGCGGAAGCCTGGTGAATAGTTCTTCTTTCTTTTCTTCTTCAACAGGTCCAGGAGATGTTGACCGATGGCTTCTTGGGCTCAAATGAGACAAGACAGACCTCATATAAGGCCTGTGATGTTACATTTGAGTGGCAAATGGTACATCCACCAATCTTTAATTGTCATACTACGGGGATTATTTATGCACTTACTTGCCCCTGTAACTTACTATATTTATTTTTTTATTTAAAAAAATGTTTTTACCAGGAAGTTATACATTGAGAGTTAACTCTCATTTTCAAGTATGCCCTGCACACAGAGTTATAACAATACATGGTTACATTAAAAGAACAGAGCTTATACAGTCAATTCACAGACATTTCATGGACTGATAGAGTTGGAAAATTGGGTACAGGGGATAAAGGCCCTGTGAGTATCAGATTGAAATAGAGAAGCTTTAACATCACCAAACATCAGCGAACTGCAGCAAATGGCTCACACCCTTTGGCTTTCTGCCCTAGGGGCGATGCAGATGTACACTGAAGTGGTTCAGAATGAATGCAGCTGTGAATACAAAGTTCTTTTTGTCTTATGTAGGGATGACTTAGAGAGAGTTAAAAATATGCATATTGGAACATGCATGCAATATTAGAAATACCGCTAAAGACCTGTCCAGGGTAAGCAATTGATAAGTGTTGCTAGACTTTTCCAAACCAAGCATGCCAGCTCTACAAGCGGTTTGCAGGCTTGGGGCATTGAAAAGGTTTCATTAGATAGCAGGGGTGGCAATCTGGAACTGGAGCTGCTCCGCCATGAATCTAAATGGATCTTTAACCTTGAATGTGTCCTAAGGGACTAAATGAAGACCTAAGATTTCCATCTGTTATCTAAAGAGGCCACAGATTATCTGTGTGTGTGTCTTTTAAATCGGTTTAAGTGAGTGTTTATAGGTATATTTGTATACTTGATATGTTTACGTGATTGTGTCTCACTTATCCTCTTTCTTTGTGTACCTCTTCAATGTTTTCCATCTCCAATTGAGTGACGTCATACGCTCAGTGTATTTAAAGCAATGATAGGGCATGTATTGTAACACCCCTGGCGAAGCCTGATTGGCGAAACACAGTGTTGGGTGTATCTGCACTTACCTGTCTGCTGAGCAACCGCTTTCCATAAGCTCCTGAGTGTTGTCTTCTCCATGCCTGCCTTGCCTGCCCTTTTTCATTGTGTGTCCCACGAGCAGCTGATTAGGGTAGATTTCGCCAGCCTCTCTGCCTGTCTGCATTTGCCTCACAGCTACAGCTGATCCGGCTGCTGTGATTTCTTCCTTTGGATGCTGCACTGGTCATTCGATCACGGTTTCTTCGACTGGGGATTGCGGTTAGTATTTCCACACAATTGGAAAACTCTTGGAGGTGGTCTGTATATTTAATAGACTGTGCTGTGGCTCAATGCTGAATTACGGCACTATTTTCCTTTATACATCTTTTTAGGACTGTGAATCCGTTTTGTCTCTATTATATCAATCTTCTGAGATCTGTTTTTTCTCATGCTTATCTGGCCATGTTGTGATTTATTGTGATAGTCATTTACGCCTAGACCGATGTCGCAGAAATATCGGAGGCGGCGAGCAGATTGGTCACTCATGATGTCCATAAATATTGTGTATTGCTTTAATTGACCGTACAAAGTGTGAGTACGATTCTTATATTTTTAAATACATAAATATCCTTTTCTACTGATCTGCACTATGTTCCATTTTTTCTCCTGCTTTGAGGTGCATCTCTTCTGAAAATGTACTACTCACAACATTGCCACAGTTTTGGAATTGTGCATTACATTTATTTACATTGTAAGTAGGCACAGCATATGAGCCAAGACAGCAGCATTTTATATATATATATATATATACTTAGTTATGTAGCAGGGATTCCCCTCCTTAACTTTGGGAGCTCTGACTCTTGAAGTAAGGGGCATAGTAGCTGTGATAGCCATATTAGTTATGGGCAAAGCCCTTGTGACTGGTTCTGGATGTGTTGCAAGTCAAGAGGCAGTTCCTGTCTAGGTTATGGTGGGTAAAAAAAATGTGACAAAACCCCTAAAACCCTCCACAGCACAGCATATACTGTAGCTTTTATAATTTCCATTTCCATTTGCTATATATATACATATATATATATATATATATATACAAAAGAAACACACAGCGCAATTCTAAACAGATTGTTCCTGTGGGGGTAATTAGTCACACCACTATTAAGAGCCAATATTACAAAATGAGGTACATACCCTGGTTAACACCTAACCCTACACACTGCAGCCGATTTAGGTCTGCGGCTCCACAACGCCGCCTTTTGGATCTGGAGAAGAGTGACCTAAGCGCAAATATGACAGGGAAAAGAGAAAACACAAGAAGAGATCATAGGGCAGTATATCTATTAATACATAGACTAAAATTGGTAAGATATATGCTTACACAGATGTGACAAGTATGAGCATGTAATCCTCTCTGGGACTCGCCACCGTAGCTTTAGGGATCTTGTTCTTGGACTGCTAGATCTCCAGATTCTTCTCCACAGGAAGTCAGTTACAGCTGCTGCAGGAGCTCCTTGTCTCAGGCACTTCCGTATCTCTATGGATGGATCTCACACAAGAGGGGGAGGGGGGGGGAGGGAAATAATGGAAGGGAACAAGATATGTGTAAAACCTATTTAATATATAAAAAAACAATAAAATATGGCTGATCCACTCACATTGTGTGAGTAAATAGCAAGCAGTAGAGAGTGTTTTGCGAGTCTCTCACACTCGTGTAGATTCGCCGGTTGCCAGTCCTCTCCGCGGTCTCCGCTACTTCCGTACCACGTGATCGGCCGTGGCGTGTGACGTGGCTTGTGACGCGGCTCGGCTCTCGCGAGATTTAGTGTCTGTCAATACAGGGGATCACTGCCAGAGCTCCTCGTGAATGTCTCTCCACTCAGGCCTCCTGGCGTGTCTCTCTCTCTGCTGCAGGTGAAAGCTGGCCCTACGCGTTTCTCCACATCGGGCTTCGTCAAGGGCTGCTAATGAATACCTATGCCCTACCAGGGTATATATAAGTACTTCCCCCTTTCGATTGGCTCAATCTAATTAAACTAATTTGACTACTTGGAACATGATTGGTCGTTTGTAATTAGTGTCGTATACCATTGCAATCACTGCATATAGCAGATAACGACACTGCTGTAATTCATTTGTCACTTGTAAGGAATCGGGGGCCACATCCCTTGTGGTGTGACCCCTCCTTACCCACTACCAGTACTGCAGCGGCTGCTGCCCCTGCCCCCCGTTGCTACCCATGCCGCCGCCCAATGCATACCTTGAACTCTGCCGTAGCCATCTTGGATTCTGGCACTGGTGTTACAGACTCTCAGCTGTGCTCCACTACTTCCTGGTCTCTCAGCCACTCACGAGCAGCTCCTCGACACGCCTCCACCATGCCCCTCGTCCGGATTGGTCACTGTCGCTTTAAATATTCTGCTTTGGCTTCACTTCCTTGCCGAGCATAGATCCTTATGGGATGTTACCTGTGTTTCTGCCACAAGCCTTGTTCTTTCGTTACATATCTCTGTTTTTGTTCCAGTTCGTTGTACTCGTCCAGTTTCCTCCAGGCCTGCTGCTGCTACGCTGAGTTCCTGAGTTCCTGGTTCTTAGAGTCCTGCTTCGTTTGCGCTGTAACACGGGGTTACTAGTGCTGCCTGGTGGTGTGCCTATTGCGGTCAGTCTTCCCTCTCCTAGACCGGAGCCATGGGTCGTGGACGCCACTCGCGTAAACCTCGTTCCCGACCTGCAGCGATTGCGCTGACGCAAAAGGACCAGCTTGATTTCCTGTTGCCGACTCCCTGCTTGAACTACGACTACCCGGATATCTCCTACCCCGACTCTGGCTTGCCCAACAACTATGCTGTTATCTCCAGTCCTGAACCCGGCCTGTTTGACTATGAACTGTGCACTCCGGACCAGTCTGCGCGGTCTAAGGTCTGTGATCTCATAACCCGGCCTCAGCCCCGCGGCCCGGTCCCGGTTTGTGGCGAGCACAATCGTGACAGTATGCTCGGCCCCACAAAACTGGACCGCGCTGTGGCGGGGGTTGGTAAATGTGTTAATGCACCTATGTCCCAGGCTGCGGACCAGTCCCTGTTTGAAGAACAGTATTTGTTTGAAAAACTGCCTCCGCCTAATCTTGCTTGTATGTACGAAGGGTTAACCCCTGCAGAAAGACTGATTCGTAAAGAAATATTGACTAAATCTCAGGAATGTAGAGGTTAAAGAAAATGTTTCAAGCCCAGTACTCCCAACTGCTCCTTCTTAAGTCCACTCCGGGACTGGAAACTGGGGATTTTGGGTTACTGGTTCAGGCCATAGACACCACCCTTAGATTATTCCTGGAATTTGACAGGAACATAAGTGAGCGTGAACCTTTACTTGCTGCCTACGCACAGACTATTCACAAACCCTTTTCTGTCAGTCCTGTTGTTAAACCTGTGGGGGCACCTCCCTCTCCAAAAAATGTCCAAACCACCCCACTATCACTGCCCCCTAAGGTAGAAGCTGCCATGATTTCTAGCCCTGATTGCACCTCCCATTGCTTAAATCCCAAAGATATGTCTGCCTTAACCCCTGCCAGTCAGGTCTGTGAGGTTCCCGTGGAGTATACTTGTATTTCCAAAGCTACGGCCCTAGTATCTGAGAATCTACCCTCACTTTCTAACTCAGAATCCCTAACTCCTGCCCTTGAGGTTTTTTCTGCTTTAACCCCTGATAGGCAGCTCTGCGTGCTCCCCATGTCAGAGAAAGAACCCCTTCTGCTTCAACGTTCTAAATTAAAATCCCTAAACTCTGTTCCCGAACTCATTCCTATATTAACCCCTGCAGGTCAGTCCTATGAGCCTCCTTTTGTAATCCCCTGTTCGCCAGCTAAAGCCACATCCTTGGCTCCAGAGGAGGAACTCCTTGTATCCTCAATTTCAGAGGCAAATCTCCCTCTTTTTGACTCTCAGGTACTATCTGCATTGATCCCTGTAAATCTTTGCTGCCCCCAGGCTAATGCATCATTTCTAGCATCAGAGAATGAATCCCCAAGTCTGACAGCAGTGGTTGCACTGAATGACTCCCCTAAGCTTGCTGAGTCCTTGAATTTTCTTTACTACAATCCCCCTGCTTCAGCTCAAGTTTCCGTTGCCATGTCTCTTGAAACTTCTGCTAAAATACAGGTTCCAGTTAAAGGTATTCAGGAAACAGGTTTTTCCCTACGCCTGTACGCAGAATCCCCACTCCCAGGTATTTCGCTGACCCAGTCTGTCACTCAGAATGCTGAGATCCCTGCTTCAGCACATAGTTCCCTTGTCATGGAATCTGTAGTCTTTTCTGATTTCCCAGACACTCCTGCCCAAGCAACCCCTCCAGAGATCAGCGTATCTGTTGTCACCCCCTTAGTACAGTCAGAAACCAACCTGCCTACATTACAAATTCAGGTGTATAAAAATCTGAGCTATTTTGTCTTCCTTCCCTTGCTAAACCTCAGTCCTTTAGCACTGCATCTAAATGTGCTCCAGCAACCTTTGGGTTATTTAGGGCTAAGATTAAAACCCCTGTGTTAAAGGGTACCTTCTCACACATATCCTGCAAACCTAGAACTTCCATGATTAGTCCTAAGTCATTTTCCACAGTATCTGATTTTCTTATTAGTGTAACCCAGACACCCACATCACTGGCTAGCAGTTCCGTTATCAGAATTTTTGCACTAGTAAACATACCTATTTCTGATTTTGTCATGACAAGTACCCTAGTTAGGTCCCTTGCAGTTTTTGATAAAACTATTTTTCCTACTAAGGTTTCTGCTATTAAGAGTTTTCCCGGTTCCAACTTACCGCTTATTGACCCTCTAACTTCCCCAGTACCTGTCACTGAATCCCAGGTGTCAGCTTCAGACGCTAGTTCTCCTTCTACCAGTGTCCCTGTTACTGATTCTGAGCCTCCAGCTCCAGACACTAGCTCCCCTCCCTCTGCTGCCCCTGCACTGCCTGATTGTCAAGATCCAGATATTAAAGATCCAGAGCCTACTCACACTCCTATTACAAGTACGATGCCTTTGGAATTCGTTGCAGCACGTAATCCGCCTCATGCGGTTGTTCAAATCTCTGCAAGGCCCTGTATACCTTCCCCGGACTCTGGTGCCATATCCAAAGTAACCCTTGCTGCGCTCCAAATCCCCAGTGCGGGAAGGCAGTTTCTTTTCACGGACCATTCGGTGGCCCCTGAAGTACCTCAGTATGACTTTAACTATGGGGTTTCTCTCCCTGTTGTCTCTGGCTTGGACTCTGGGAAGTGGAGATCACAGACTATATTGTCTCTCTCTGAGCGTTCTACAATATTTGGTAGCTCCACTAATGATTGCTTCTCTGCCTCAGCGAACCCATGGTTATCCCTCACGGAACCTTCTGTTGTGCCTGCGTCCTCTGTGTTGGAAATACTCAGTTCACACTTCAAGATTTCGGTCCCTAAGCCTGGTTTACTGTTCACCTTGTCATCTACTATACCCATACCTGGCAATGCACCCACCCACCCTATACCCTCGCTGACCACTACCTGGAAAACTTCTGGAGGAGAAGACCCTCTCAAATTCCCACGTGCTGATGTCAGCAAAGACTTTGTTTGTCCGGAGGGTCGCCCTGATAAACTCTTTCAACTATTGGTGCCTCCTGTCTTGAACTTTGGTACCATTACTAGAGACTGGGCTCCCAGTGGGGGTCCTTCTGCTGTTTCTGCTCCAGAACCCCCTGGTTCTTCACAGCCTTGGATTTCCAAGCCATTTCGCGTGGCGAGCCACGTACCAATAATTTCTCTACCATCACTTTCCTATCCTAAGTTTGTACTCGCCAATGAACTGCTGGTTTACGGATGCCCTGCTCGCCTAAAACAATTTAGGAATAACTCCATGTCTCCAAGACCAATGAGTGCCCACGAGTCTCTGGACCACAACTTTACTCTCCATCCTAGACAATTCCGGAACAATTCCAGGTCCCCCAACTCTAGGAGTGGTTATGATCGCCCTGAGGTCGATCCTGAAGGGGGGGGTACTGTAAGGAATCGGGGGCCACATCCCTTGTGGTGTGACCCCTCCTTACCCACTACCAGTACTGCAGCGGCTGCTGCCCCTGCCCCCCGTCGCTACCCATGCTGCCGCCCAATGCATACCTTGAACTCTGCCGTTGCCATCTTGGATTCTGGCACTGGTGTTACAGACTCTCAGCTGTGCTCCACTACTTCCTGGTCTCTCAGCCACTCACGAGCAGCTCCTCGACACGCCTCCACCATGCCCCTCGTCCGGATTGGTCACTGTCGCTTTAAATATTCTGCTTTGGCTTCACTTCCTTGCCGAGCATAGATCCTTATGGGATGTTACCTGTGTTTCTGCCACAAGCCTTGTTCTTTCGTTACGTATCTCTGTTTTTGTTCCAGTTCGTTGTACTCGTCCAGTTTCCTCCAGGCCTGCTGCTGCTACGCTGAGTTCCTGAGTTCCTGGTTCTTAGAGTCCTGCTTCGTTTGCGCTGTAACACGGGGTTACTAGTGCTGCCTGGTGGTGTGCCTATTGCGGTCAGTCTTCCCTCTCCTAGACCGGAGCCATGGGTCGTGGACGCCACTCTCGTAAACCTCGTTCCCGACCTGCAGCGATTGCGCTGACGCAAAAGGACCAGCTTGATTTCCTGTTGCCGACTCCCTGCTTGAACTACGACTACCCGGATATCTCCTACCCCGACTCTGGCTTGCCCAACAACTATGCTGTTATCTCCAGTCCTGAACCCGGCCTGTTTGACTATGAACTGCGCACTCCGGACCAGTCTGCGCGGTCTAAGGTCTGTGATCTCATAACCCGGCCTCAGCCCCGCGGCCCGGTCCCGGTTTGTGGCGAGCACAATCGTGACATCCCTTTAAACAATTTGGAGAAAATATAGAACACAGTCTAATCGACAATTAGATACACATTGTATATGGTTAAATACACACACTGTACAATAATGGTGCTATGTGCATAAACATGGGACATTTTTAAAGCTGAACATAGAGAAAATAGAGGGACTATTGAATAGTTAACTCCAACTGCATATGCCATATAAGGCCAGCCGGAACATAGTAAAGACTTAACTAAGGGAAATAGGGAAACCCTTGTGCTTACATTACCTTAATGGTATAGCCTATCGTTTGAGTTATTTAGATAATTTAGGTAATTGAACCATGGGAGATATTTATCTTATTGTGCATCATATATGTTCTTTAAATGCATATCGGTACTTTACTCATAATTAACCCTAATGTCAATCCATTTAATAAATTATACTTATGAGAGAGATTTCTACGAGGAAATTGTGGGGTTAAGAATATGCTAAATACTTCTACATAGATTATAGGCCATTAGCATAGTAAGACATGGGGCTTGAGTTTAATGTTCATAGTATGTAACATTGGGACTACTCTCTAATACCCTTTATAATGGAGCTCGTATTACCTGTGTGTATATAGACACATTAACTCATGGTCAATACCATATTGAACTATACGCTTATAAGTGCACTTGGTATTGACCATGAGTTTAATTAGATTGAGCCAATCGTAAGGGGGAGGTACTTATATATACCCTGGTAGGGCATAGGTATTCATTAGCAGCCCCTGACGAAGCCCGATGTGGAGAAACGCGTAGGGCCAGCTTTCACCTGCAGCAGAGAGAGAGACACGCCAGGAGGCCTGAGTGGAGAGACATTCACGAGGAGCTCCGGCAGTGATCCCCTGTATTGACAGACACTAAATCTCGCGAGAGCCGATCACGTGGTACGGAAGTAGCGGAGACCACGGAGAGGACTGGCAACCGGCGAATCTACACGAGTGTGAGAGACTCGCAAAACACTCTCTACTGCTTGCTATTTACTCACACAATGTGAGTGGATCAGCCATATTTTATTGTTTTTTATATATTAAATAGGTTTTACACATATCTTGTTCCCTTCCATTATTTCCCTCCCCCCCCCTCCCCCTCTTGTGTGAGATCCATCCATAGAGATACGGAAGTGCCTGAGACAAGGAGCTCCTGCAGCAGCTGTAACTGACTTCCTGTGGAGAAGAATCTGGAGATCAAGCAGTCCAAGAACAAGATCCCTAAAGCTACGGTGGCGAGTCCCAGAGAGGATTACATGCTCATACTTGTCGCATCTGTGTAAGCATATATCTTACCAATTTTAGTCTATGTATTAATAGATATACTGCCCTATGATCTCTTCTTGTGTTTTCTTTTTTCCCTGTCATATTTGCGCTTAGGTCACTCTTCTCCATATATATATATATATATATTGTATATATATATTGTGACAGAGTCACTGACTCAGTAGGCTGGAATAGTGAATGGAGAGACGCTGCAGCCAGTACAGAGTGTTAATCTCCTCAGACAGAAAGAAGCACAGCTGAAGACTGATTAAACAGGGGCTGAATTCATCAGTGAAACAAGTGCTTTAAAAAGCAGGAAGATGGTCACAGAAGGTGAGCTTGTTTTTCCACAGGAAGGTGGAGACAACTCTCCCGGCTAGGAAGCCGTTGCTGTTGCTCTGGTCCCCCAGTCCTGCGAGGAGCTATGCTGCTGGGACCAGCTGGGACCCCAACCCAGGATAAAGATACAGATTGCTGCGAGGCTGGACACAGCCTGCTCCCCGGAACCGTGTTCCTGTTTGCTGTTGGAGCTGCTTTACAGATAAGACTTTATTATTATGCTTATTGGCTATCCTTTGTGTAGCATATGTTTTGGGCATGACCAGATTAGCTGGCTGTCCTGTTAGTAAGGGCTCAAGAAGTGAGTTAGTTTCCCTAACGGGAACAGGCTTTCATTTCTAGTAAGTAGTTTTTTAAGGGACAGTGCACCCGTACTTTATTTTGGTTGTGGCTAATAAACCACTATAGTTGAACGTTTCCCCTCGTGTCTAGCGTCTTACTGACCCCACCGCGAGGCCGTCTTGCCACAGGTGGTGTCAGAAGTGGGATGCTATGCCTATGGGTGTCAGTAGATGAAGATGTGTTGAGACACTTAACTCAAGCAAAAAAAAATGATTTTTGCTGAAGCATGGAAGTTACTGCTAGCAAGCGCTGAGTGTAAATTTTGCCCCGTCGGGTATGAAAGGATTGCTGTGTAAAGCTAATGCCTTTTGCTGATGCGAGTGAATTTGCAGCTAGCAAGTGCTGTGAGTAAAGTTTGTCCTGTCTGGTATAAAAGAAAGTGAAAATGGATTTTTGCCAAGAAGTTGCCCTGAGAAGTACCCAGAAGGTTCAAATATTGTCAAGCAAGTACAACTTACGTGTATTGTGCAAAGTCTGCCCCATCGGGTGTGGGAAAAAAAACAAACAAAAAAAACGGGGTTTTAAAATGGCCGCCGTCAAGTGTCAGTTTTGCAATGACATAACCATACAAAACAGTGTCCCTTCAGGCCATATGATCATTATGATGACAACGCATATGTAGCCCTGAGAAGACAGACGTACCCACAGATGAAAGCTGCAAGAGTGACCAGTGTCCAGAGCGCAGGACCCCATAACCTTGGAGTCAGTGACCAGGAATTCGGAGCCGTGCCGGATAGAAGGAAACCAGGTGACCTGCTAAAGGAGACAGTATGCTGGGCCTGTCATGAACCAGGACAACAGGTGTCAGCAAGGCACCGAGATGTGCTGCAGACCGGAGTGATGGGCAGAATTGTCACAGGAACGGTGGCAAAGGAAAAGGAGGAGCAAAGGGAAGCTGAATCCTTGATCCAGGAAAAAGAGGCCTTAATTTCTGCACTCCAAACTGCCCATCGTGAACAATTGAATAGGGAGCGAGAAGCGAACGCCGAGGTACAGAGGTGTATACTCCCAGCTATACAAGAGTATGATGCTTTAAAGAAAACGGAGCGTCTCTTACGGAGTGAGTTGGAGGAGCTGATGACAAGTTTGGATAAGGCCAACACCGCAATTGGTAACATGGAATCAGAGAGAAGAAGTCCTGACTGGAGACTATGCTATCAGATGTCCCAGAGAGATGTGCAAAACTTCATCAAAGACTTAGAAGTTTCTCACCAGGAAGCTTGCGCGCTCAAAACAGAGCTGGAGCTCTCACGCCAGGAGGGCCACTGTCTAACTACAAAGCTGGATACTTTGAAGAAAGCCAATGAGACGGTCCTAAGGGATATAGAGACTGTGAAAATGGAGAATATATACCTGAAGGAAGAGGTTTTAAACCTGACTGGTCAGGTCAGTGATGGGACTGGGAAGCTTCACCAAGCACAGAAAGTGAGGCCACAATTGGCGGCAGAAAAATTAGAAGTATAGGCTACACTGCAGAATGCAGAGAAAATGCTGGAAAAAGAATGCCTCGCCCTGGAGCAGCTGAAGGTCACGATGAGTGCCACAAGAGCATCGCTGGAGGTGGAGCTTAGAAGCCAGGTGATTCTGTGCGAGAGGGAACATGAGAAGGTCCAAAGACTGAAGCAAGAGCTGGAGAAGCAGAGAGGCAGCGCCATCCCAATGAATCAGTATTCCAAGGAGAAAGAGGCCTGGAAAACAGAAGCAGCAGCGGTCCTAGCAACAAGAACTGCAGAGCTCAAAAAGATGAAGGAGGCGCTGATGCAAACCCAGAGTAAGCACCGGGAAGAGGTGAAGGACCTGAGAGGGGACTGGCAGCATCAGATTGAAGAGTTGCAGATGCAGATGGCTGAGCGCGAGATGCAGCGTGCCAAGAGGAAGGAGGTGTCCGTCGTCAGGTGGCCTGCCTGTCATTGCACCATGAAACTGAGATGGCTGATATCCGCAGACGGCTGGACTACACGACCAATGAGGGGGCCCAGCTGGAGCTGGACAAGGTCTATGAGGAGCACCAGCAGCTGCAGGTCCAGAATAAAGAAACAGAGACAGATTTAAGCCTTGCTTTGAGTCTGCTAGGAGATGTAGAATCGCGACTCAAATCTAAAGAAGATGAACTAGCAGCCGCACTGAATGAAAGAAGAAAGGCAGAAGGACTTCTTCAAGACCTGAGGAAGGATCTGGAGTCTGAGTGTGCTGGCCGCAAGATGGCAGAGAAACAAAAGTGTGACCTAGGCAAGGAGCTTGAGGCTCTGAAGACTGAGCGGGACGCTACGTTGGACTCTACTGCTGCCCAGCAGGAGGTTTCTCAGATGAAGCTGGAGGAAAAGCTTACAACCCCAAGACAGACGTTTGGGTCACTGAAGCAGTCCAAGGAAAAGGTGGCGGTAGAGATAAAGCAAGGGAGACGCACCAGGAAGTGTGCCAGTGATCGTAAGAGGCGAAAGACCGCACAGATTGTCCAGCGACTCTCTCAACAGAGTAAGTTAAAGAGTCAAGACAGAAAGGCCCAAGCCTATTAGTCTGCTGACAGTAAAAGAGAGGTGCCATGGGGTGCACTTCAGGTTAATAAGAATCCTGACCAAGTTGAAGGACTAAAGATAAATATTGTGGAACCCAACACTGAAGGTACGCTGATGGAGAAAGGTCCAAAAGCCATCACCACTAAAACAGAGTTGCTGTCATCACGAGAGAAGGCCAAACAGTCACTGGCGAGTGTATGAAATGAGCTGACCGAGGTCAAGGCTCTTCTACAGGGTAAAGGAGACTCTGAGCACAAGGAGATAGTGAGGTACCAGTCCTCAGGCCCAGATGGCCTGGTAATTACTCCAAAAAGAAAATGCCTAAATTGGAAGGCAAGAAAAAAAAAAGGTGGGAGGGAAGGGCCCACGTCAGACATTTTCGCCAAAGATGCTGGTGCACGAGAAGAGTGCACGGGCCACTCCACAGGACAATGTTTCGCTGGGGAGAGGGATATGTGACAGAGTCACTGACTCAGTAGGCTGGAATAGTGAATGGAGAGACGCTGCAGCCAGTTCAGAGTGTTAATCTCCTCAGACAGAAAGAAGCACAGCTGAAGACTGATTAAACAGGGGCTGAATTCATCAGTGAAACAAGTGCTTTAAAAAGCAGGAAGATGGTCACAGAAGGTGAGCTTGTTTTTCCACAGGAAGGTGGAGAGAACTCTCCCGGCTGGGAAGTCGTTGCTGTTGCTCTGGTCCCCCAGTCCTGCGAGGAGCTATGCTGCTGGGACCAGCTGGGACCCCAACCCAGGATAAAGATACAGATTGCTGCGAGGCTGGACACAGCCTGCTCCCCGGAACTGTGTTCCTGTTTGCTGTTGGAGCTGCTTTACAGATAAGACTTTATTATTATGCTTATTGGCTATCCTTTGTGTAGCATATGTTTTGGGCATGACCAGATTAGCTGGCTGTCCTGTTAGTAAGGGCTCAAGAAGTGAGTTAGTTTCCCTAACGGGAACAGGCTTTCATTTCTAGTAAGTAGTTTTTTAAGGGACAGTGCACCCGTACTTTATTTTGGTTGTGGCTAATAAACCACTATAGTTGAACGTTTCCCCTCGTGTCTAGCGTCTTACTGACCCCGCTGTGAGGCCGTCTTGCCACAAAATATATATATATATATTGTGACTTAAACCAGGGTATGGTGATAAATTCCATATATAGGGCTCCCAGGATACTGAACAGTTTCTATCCTGTTAGGCTGGAAAGTGCAGCCTCAGAATGCATGCACTCCATCCCACAGTTTGGCAAGTGCTGGAACGGAGGGGTGAGGGATCCAGACCAGAGTTTGTCTGCTGCCTGATTTCTCTCACCTGTCCTGCTAGTTAGAGATCAGGTATTTAAGGCTGATTTACTGGTTCCTCTCCCCTCTCCTCAAGAGCCTGGAGGCAGGAAGGCTGCTGGAAGCAGAGAGGGGAAACGCCTCTCACCAAACAGGTTAAATCATTCTGTTCCTTTTGTCTAAAACTGCAAAGTTCCTTATTTTGTTGTTGGAACTGGATAAGCCAGTCCAACCCCAGTCAGGGAAAACCTTAGTTAAATTATTGCTCAGACGAGCAGGGTTTTTGTTTGATTATGTTTTATTTTGAATTCCGTGTGGCAGTCTCAGTACCTGGGACTGAATAAACCAGGCAATAGCCTGTTTAAAGGAATAGCACGTTACGCCTCGTCATTTAACCTACCCTAAAAGACCATGTTTTAACAGTCCCGGACAGACGGCGGAGCCCCGGAGTAAGCCGTTTGTCACAATATATATGTGTGTGTGTGTGTGTGTGTGTGTGTATGTATAAATATACGTATAATATATGTAACGGCTGGACCCCCCTTGTCTGACCCACCCAATCTCACATTGGCCCGTGTGGTCTAACCGGTCCCCATTACAAGGTCGTGTGTGGTGGTGCACCTGCAAGTAACAGGACCCCTGAGTCTCCCGCTTGATGGTATTAGGGGATGTCATCAGGACAGGTAGCTGAGGTAGTGGGTACGAGTTCAACTTACTTCATGTGCAGCGCCTCCACCTCATCAGGGTCTATGCTTCCGCAGGGAGATGGTCCTGGTGAGGAACTCCTTCTTGGTGGTGACCGCCACTGCAGAGTAATCTCACACTCACACAGTGGGGGTTTCTCTGAACAAGGCATCTTTATTATATGCTTGGATGTAGCAGACTGCCCCACGCAGCTGCCGGCTCTAGCCGCACATCTTTCCGTGCTGTCCCTTTGCCAGGTACGCCCTCCCGTATTGAAGTGGGATTCCCTTTCTCCTAGGGAGATCACCACTGTGCCAGGTCCCTGGACACAGTGTGGCTTAGACAGACTTGATTGGTCACTCTGCTACCGCTAGTTACAGCACTAGGGTCACAAAAGTATTCCTCCAATCCCTTATGCAGGAAGATACATTCTACCAGCTGCTTCACACAACTGCTGGCTAACAGTTTTCAACCACACTAACTGACAGTGTTGTGCCCTTTATACCTCAGGGGCAGGCGCATCTCTGATGTCACTATCCAGGGACTCAGAGCATACAGCCACTCCCTTCCTTAGACAGGGCACCACACCAGGGTGTGAGGGAAAACCTCCATAACTACTGTTGGCAGGCCTGTACTTACCAGGACTTACAGCCAACAGGGAAGATATATGCAGTCATTATTATGCATGGCTACATATATATAACACAAAGGAAGAGAGAAAACCTACGTCAAGCACTCTGATGAATTGCAAAAGTAACAAAGTTTATGAACAATTACACAGAGAATAAGATTTAAAAAAGACAGATTAAGATCAGGCAGTGACCTAAAGAAAAAAACCTTCCAGTAAACCAAACAAATGCTAACTAAGGCTGAAATGTACTAGGGAAAATAACAATCTCAAATTAATTACTAAAGATTATAAAGCAGCAAAAAATACACAAATAATATTCTGAACAAACAGTTGGATCAAAAAAGTTCCCACAGAGTATTGACCTGCCCGTACAAATACAACACTTTTACAGTAAAGACATAGCAGTACTAGATGGAACAGAACTGAACCCACTGAAGGGATTTATCAATGCCGCAGGTCATATAATTGTGTATACTGGTAACTGTAAGTAGATCACTTGTAAGGGGTCTCATATCCCATTAAGAACAAGAACATAAAGTCCAGCAATGCTGCACGATAAGCAGTATATCAGCACAAGAAGTGAGGGCTGAAGGTAGGCAGCATGAGTGCTGCTACTGTAATTCAAAAGAGAAAAAGTCCCAAGTAGTAAATAGCAAGGTTAAGCATATCAGTCAATACTTCACCAATTTTCCCAAGCAAAATACTGGTTAGCGGTGTTATGGCTATGGCTAATTCTACGCGCTTGTATGCATTAGCCTGAGTCAGGATCTTGACTTTCAGGCTGAGGGGTAGACATCCCCACGATCAACCGGCAATCAGCTGAAAGAGTACATACTCACAGTAACTCATTTACATACACATTTTCATTCTGGAAAACACACTGAAGTCTCTTAAAATAGCCACTTCGTCCTGTGTTTGCCTTTGGTTTAAACAGTCTTTTCAATATTGAATACAGTGAATCTGTCTTTGTTTTTTTCTTTGCAATAGAACTCGCTTTTAGAGCCTCCTCAGACATTCTGGAATCGGGCCTCAGACTTTTGTTAGGATGTGCTAGTTACTAAGCTTCTACTTGGACAGTGAATTTGTGCACAATTCTTTAAAGCCCTGGTTACAATGTGTATTTTATTTATGTGGGGGTGTCTTCTGTGTAATCACTTCTCCTTTTATAACACAGTTTTCTAGGGAGACTGGAATGAGATACTAATTATAAGGAATAGATTCTAAAATTTACAGAAAGGGGCAGTTCAATTTCCTGCATTTTAAATGAAAAGAATATGAACATAAAAATATAATTAAAAACCTGTTAACTAAATTGAAGGTCCTGGTAAACACTGCTTTTATCTCGGCAACCTTGACAGACACCTCTCCCATGAGACCTTACAGCCACTGAGAAAGTTGCAGTCTCAATGGTTTTGTGGTTCCCAGGGGGGCATCTCTTCGGGAAGGGGGGGAGGGGTGGGGGGTCACAGAACGGAGAATGCATTGTTTACCAGGTCAATCAGCACCTACAGTATATAACAGTTTAGTTAAGTTTTTTTTTTTCTTCAATGTTTAAAATCTCTTGATTAAAAAATAAAACAAGGAAACAAGGGAGGTTAACTGCCATTTTAACCGGCTTCTCAGCTTGTCAGACCACACAAGTAAAGGTTTGTCAAGGCACCCAGATTTTAAGATTTGCTAGGAGATTACAAGACCATGCTGACTCTATTAAAGCTGCAGTTCAGTCAATATCCTGCATGTGTGTTTTTAATAAATCAGTTCTGTAGTAAGAAAAAATACTTTTAGCATTTCCTGTTTTAAAAAAAACAACTTTGAAAGACCAATTTTCTTGTATTCTATTTTAACAGCCATTTGCTAAGGCACAGCCCATTCATGTCCTGTCACAAGCCCTGGCACACCCCTTTGTCAGCCCTGAGCTCCCTCTAGCACTTGTCAGTGCAGGATTGCTCATGAATATTCATGAGCTTCCACTGACAGACAAGCAGAATATAAACAGATCCCTTCACTAATTATGTCACCAAATTTCGACCTATCAATACATGGAGAACGAATTGACCTGCAGCTATACAGTTCTTTAGTTAATTAGAGATTGCATTTAAAACCAGAGACATAACATAAAACACAGACAAAGCTCAGTGCACATCCAGAAAAACTTATATACGGTACAGTGCCTAAATATACATGTATAAATAACTAATAAATATAATGGTCTTTTAGTTTAACATTTTGGCCAAATTGTTGTAAGCCCTTGAGCCAAACTTCACGGCAGACCACGTTCAAGGGTCCCTACACTAATATAGATTCTTAATAACCTGTGCATTGCCAGGAAGAATGATTTATAATAAATCTGTCAATATGAGTTGCAAAAGTTCTAAGTCTGATTGAAGCTTTTATTAACCTGTACATTACCAGGAAAAGCACTCTGTAATAGATTTGTCACAATCACACTGCATGCAGGCAAGTTCCCCTGATAATTGGAGATGCCATGGAGTGAGCTTTTAACCATTTAAATGTGGGAGGGAGTGAGCTTCAATTGGATAGGAGGTTGCCACCCTCCAAAACAGCCAAGACTAGCTGCACAAGAATTATAAAACATACAGAACACCTACAAGCTCAAATTGAACCCCCAAGATACCCACAACACTCCTCTGTGAAACTTATATGCTTATATATATGTTGTGGGTATCTTGGGGGTTCAATTTGAGCTTGTAGGTGTTCTGTATGTTTTATAATTAGAGATTGCACACATAAAACTATTGAAGTAAAAAAATAAATAATAATAAAAAAAAAGACTGAACTGCAGCTTTAAGACCCTTGCCAGTGTCATTTCCTTTCATTAGAACAGTACTAGCACAAGGGTTAGTTCTCCTTAGACCTTCTGAAAGAATAGGAACATTGTATATTTCCCTTATAGCAGTGGTCCGGCATCTTCTGCTACAATACATTCTAACCACATTTGTATAATTGTGACCAATTAGTGAGCCTTCATATTTCTTTATCCTCATATGCTGCAGATTGTCCCCAGTCATGCATGAACAGGCTTTGTGTTTGCATCCATAATGCATAAAATGAACATTTAAGGATGACTAAAATAACTAAATTGAAGGATTAAATGCAGCATTTAGAGTCAGGATGAGCATTTACTTTTGTGCTATTGTTTATGTGCTTTCCACATAGCTCTTATCAACTAGAGATGTATGAACCAAAGCACTATGGGGCTTGTAGTTCCCATGCAGAGCCTGTATGTAATGGCCACCGCAACTGTGAAGCCTCTGCGCATGCGTGAGGCTCCCAGACACAGCGATACACAAAAATGTACACGACTACACAAAAATTCTAAAGTCACAACTCACTTAAAGCTGAGACTATAAATAGAGCTTACACACCACAGATGCTTCTGCATTTGGATGAGAGCTCAGGGTGGGAGAGGCAGTGCTACAGTACAGGCAGTGATCTGTGCTGAATGATCAATGTGCTGAATTAAAGTTTAATAAAATAATTATGTCTAGTATTGGTGAAAGAGGACACCGGCATGGTGGCAAAGGTAACCACAGACAGAAAAAACTAATAAGTTGGATCCTAGAGAAAAGAGTAGTAGCTCCAACGATAACAGCAGGAGTTGTACTTGACCCCTAGCAGCAGCCTTCTAGTTTGATTTAAAAAAAAAAAAACAGAAGGGCAGGTTTTGCCAATACCATCATTTTCCTCATCACTAGGTCAGGGGGACAAACTCACCACCTCGGTGGTAAAGATTGTCAATAAAAATACAAAATGTTGTTGGTAAGAGTGGAAACTGCTTACAGAGAGTAGCCATCCATGCAAATTATGCACATGTGTTCACAATAAGATGGAAGAGTATTTTTTCTGAATGGGGACAGGCATCATCCACTCTGTGTGCAAGGGGCAGGGCATTAGTAGCACAGCAGAACTAGTGAGAGAAGGGTAGGTATTAGATACTGAGTCAGTCGAGGCTGATTCATACTATTCCTCAGCAAAATTTGTAACTGCAGAATCAGGGATTTGGAGGAGGAAGAAGCTTGAGGATAATGCTACGCTTATAGTGCCGTTGCTAGCGACGGCGACTGTGACGTCAGGCTACGGTTGCTGGAAAAATCAAATTGACTTGACTTTCAGCGATCGCAACCAAGCCGTCGCGTCGCTTCTACTATAAGCACACGTGACGGCGGCAATACATTTGTTTTGCTGCGACTATAAGCGCAGCCTAAGGCTCTAGCTCTTCTTTTTCAAGACTATGGGGCCTATTCACTAAACAGTGATAAGTGGTTTAATGGTCGTTAAATGCTCTTATTGCGCGATACCGCCTGCTTTGCTATTCTCTAAACAGTGATAACAAGGCAGTATCACGCTAATTTATCTTTTTAACGACCTTTTACAGCCTGAGGCAAAAAAGTCATCCGACAAGCTAAAAAAAGCATTTTTTTTGCCAGTAATGGCTATTCACTAAACAGCGATAAGCTTATCGAACTTTAAAATCTTGCAATATTTTGTCGACCGCTACATGCTGGCGCTAAAGATATTGCAAGATGCATCAAAGCATTTAACAAACTTAAAAATTCTGCACAGGATTGATACCACAGGCTGGCGGGTCTCCGGTGGTCCCTTCAGGTCTCTTGCGGTCCCCAAGGGTGTCCGGGTGCCTTTGGGTGGTCCCTGCAAGTGTCTGGTGGTCTCCGTGTGGTGCCCATGGGTGTCCGTGTGTCTCCGGGTGGTCCCTGTGGGTGTCCTGGGGTCTCTGGTTGGTCCCCACGGGTGTTCAGGGGTCCCTGCAGGTGTCTTGGGGGTCTCCGGGTGGTTCCCGCAGGTGTCCGAGGGCCTCCAGGGGGTCCCCGTGGGTGTCTGGGGGTGTGTGCCGGCCTCCGGTATCAATCTTGTGCAGGAAAACAAATTTGTGTCAGTTTCATTACCTTAGCGGCCAACCAATCAGATTGTGAGATATACCATGTGACTCTGAGAGTCCAGACTGAGTCCAAGAAAAAGTGTGTGGGGAATAAGGCAGATAGAAATAAAACTACAATATTTTTCCTTCTCTGTCCCCCAAAACTCAGAAGTCTATGAAAATATACTTTATTAAATGTAATGTGCTTTTTAAATTTGGAACCGATGTCCAAACAGGCTGTCCGGGCTAACCCATAGGCGCCGGTAAGTCTCTTGGACATCGTAGTTCAAAGGAGCCAGAGGATGCCCAGAAGTGTGAATAGCATTTGGTCAGCGGGGAAAGGCAGAGTACCAGGTCCGGAGATCAATGGCAGTCCTCTGGGATGACACTTGCTCTGCCAGACCTGGTGGAGCGTGTCTAGCAGGTGGCATTGAGATAGCCAGGGAGAGAGGTGGCAGGCTTGCGCATGTCTCTTGGCTATTTCGGATTTTCCGCTGACCCGGCTTTTCTAGTTGTCTTGGCTCTGAGTGGTTGCTTGGGAATTTTCCCACGCGTTGATTGGCTGCTGAGTTTTGTGAATGAAACTCAGAATACTATAAGAATTGATGAGCCAATCAGATTGGTAGTCTCCGGTAGTAAGAGGGCGGGCTTTTCAAAGTTGTTTCTGTGTGCATAGCAGAGCAACTGGCTTCAATTTCAAGCCTTAAAAGCCTGTCCAGCTTTTTTGGACCAAGTTCTCAGAAACGAACGTAGCGGACGCGGTTGGGATTTTATGCCGATTTGAGTTCCAGGATATTTGGACTAACTCGCGGTCAGGAGGGACCAAGTTCTCAGAAGAGAACACAGCGGTGGCATATATCATTTTATGCCGATTTGGGTTCCAGGAGATTCCGGTCTAAGTCCCGGTCAGGGTAAAACTCTCCCATAGAGTTTCCTGCACCTAGGAAAGTCTACTTTTCAACCCAAGTCCCAAGTCCCAAGTCCCAAAGAAAGTGTGTCTTTTCATCTGTATTTTGTGTGTCATTGTGTGTAAGCGAATTTATGCTGAATAAATTACAATTTATTTCATTACCTTGTTTTGCTCAATGAATGATCCCGATAAAAAGGTGTAAATAACCTGGTCTCCAGTGACAATGAGCATTTAGTCAATGAAGTAAAACGGTTGAACCAACAGCAAGATTTTCTTAACTTTAACGTTTTTCACAAAGGTAGCACAGACAGTCAATAATTAGCAGGTAAATATACTGTACCTATCCCGGCCACAGAAAGATTTCACAAAGAGAATAAACATGCGTATTTACAATAGCTATTTTTCTATTATCATCTGAAATATCCTCTCGTATTGTTTCTTTGATAAGATTGTAGTTATTGGTAAAGGTCACATCTATTTAAAATATTCCTAAACTAATAAGGTCAGATTCCTCTAGACCTGACAACTGTCAACAGCGTTTCCAGTTTGTCTAATTTGTCCTTCTGTAACAATAATGTGTATGTGTGTGTATGTGTAATTGTTTTTCTCAGTTATCCACCAAACCCCTTGAATGGGCAGGATGAAGAATACCTCACCTTCAGAGAGTCTGCCTTCAATAGACAGGAAACATCAATTTAATATAAGCTAGTTGCATGGGATCAAGTGTCCTGGGAATGAATGAGTACATTCACAGGCGTGTTTTTACATATAGACAGCAAGGGTTAGTTTGTGAGCATGTACTTCTGCATGTGGTATTGTTACATTTACAAGATATATAAAACATTAAAAATAGCCATTTATAAAGTCTTTTATGTAAGGAGAAACGATGCGTCTGGCAGAACATGTAAACATCCGTGCCATGTCATCAAAGCCAATACGCAATCCATTCCAGCCAATAATGAAATGGATTAAAAGGAGAAACAAAGAAACATATTTAAAGTTCACTGTGTAGGCAAAGCAGCATAGGGCTGCGAAAAGCATCCAAAAGCATCCAGAAGGAAGAAAAGATAGAGCAAATAGGACATTTATTCTGTATACTGTGTATAAAATAAGCATATGTATAAAAAAACCCATGGACCAGCATGAAGAGTTTCATATACAGAAGCAGCAAGGCTCTGTACATTCCATTTGCCATACTCCACTTGGGCAAAGAGGTAACTATCAAGTGTGGAATTAAGCTGTCACTACACTGTGGGTTAAGGGAATCGTCGTGACTCGTGTCTGTGTCATGTAAGTGTCACTTATAAGTAAATATAGCTCAATTAAGAAAGTAAAATAAGATAAAATAATTGCCAAAAGTATCAAATTGATAGAGCAACAGAAACAAGAATACAAAATATGAGTAAAATTACATATAAAATATATCTTAAAATCTTTCCTTATAACTGCCACCTTAAAAAAGCCTATTATTTAGATATTATGTAACATTTTATTTCCTCCAATATTAGTGTTTCTGTTTTCATTGTATTTTACTTTGTATTGATATCTGTATTAATAAAATAGTAATTTTATCTTTTATTAGTTTTTTGTATAGCTTCATTCCAGCAAGAATAGGCAGAGAAAGGGAGACGCGGTGTTCCACTGTCATCATCACAAAGGCGGAGCCTGTAGCTGTAGCTTGCACGACCACAGTCTCTGTTAGAAGTGCTGATATATAGTGGCACTTATAAATGGCTGTGGTTAGTCAGCCTTTCTATTATAGGGCCGCGCGCGCATGGCAGTGAGCGTGGAGACGGCCGATGAGGGAGAAGATGAGGAAAATAATGATTTTGCGCTGCTACCGCCGCTATAATGTATGTATGTGTGTGTGTGTGTGTGTGTGTGTGTGTGTGTGTGTGTGTGTGTGTGTGTGTGTGTCAAAGCTGCACAATAAAAAAAAATGTATTTATACATGTATTTTTTTCTTAAATATTATTTAATGCATTTTTAACTCACATAATCTATACACACACATATACACTCACACACACATATACACACACACATAACACACATTACCTTTCATCTCAATCGCTCACGCACACACTATATAACGGCCCTAAGCCTCCTTGCGCTACCTCATTTACCATCTTGGGCAGACATAAAGCTTACTTTAAAAGTGAGTGCAATACCCTATAACTCATTTTTATGAAAGGGTATTACAGTATTGTTACTTGCATTCTTCCTTTCTCATGAGGTGCTGCATATACATGGGCGGAAGTGTCCAAATACGTTTCCTGGAATTCCGCTGATTGTTTTGTCCAAATTCGTCCCCCACCTCTAAAATCCGTCTGCGGCTTAAAAAATCCGAGCAGATGAATCCAAACCGGCCATTGGATGTAATCCAAACTCATTTTTAAGAATCCGGTCCATGGATTCCTTAATCCGTGTCCGGATTGTGAAAAGTGGGTCAGCTTGCGAGTTGTGTATTAACTCTTGTCCCGTATGCAGGTCCTGTGCTCACAGCTGTGCCGTATGTGACAGGATGAAACACGTACAGTAAAATACTATGGTGTTTGTGCGGTGCGTGATGTAAGCCACCATTGCAATGCACTACTCAGATACTATACCTGTGAAATCAAGGATAAGGTCCCTACTTGAAGCACTCAACCTCTACTGAATTTTATTATTTTATTTATATGTAGTGAGAGAAAGTAATAAACAAACAAATGGCGCATGTTAAAATCCCTGGTATCCCAAGGTATCCTGAAACTAAGAACCACCATTTATGTGGATTATATACAGATATGTAACAACCTAATATCACCAAAAGGATACACTATAAGGTGAATTCTAGACTTTTAAATAACCCTATTAAGGGGATCTCTTACTCCACTTATATGTAACAGCAAATATCAGTATATAAAATACAGTGATCGTATAGGGATAAGAACATCTTTGGGAATATATTATACCCATAGAAATCCCTTTTAACATCTCTCCAGAACGCAGATGTAGGTTTTAACATGCGCCGTTTGTTTAACACTTTCTCTCACTACATATAAATAAAATAATACAATTCAGTAGAGGTTGAATGCTTCAAGTAGGGACCTTTTGCATTTGTATACTATATTATCCTTTCCCTCATAGCACCCCTCTAGTAAGTACACTTCATAATATTAGCTGAGCGAGGACTACCTTCTTTTTCACGTATCAAATCAAGGATAAGCACAGGCCCACAATGAAATATGACAGAATATTGGACAGTGGAAACTCCTGCTGAAAGATGTTAGCCTAGAGTAGTCAGCTGTGTTTCTGATTTCTATACATTTATATTTGTAACATCTGGGTTTATTTCCAGCTCCATATGACTAATGAGTATTTTGTACACATGATCTTACTGTATGTTGGTACCTTCCTTTCTTATTTACAATCCCATACAAGATTAACGACAATACAATTACCATTACAAATACTGTTACAATCATAGCTGCTATCCTTGCATAGCACCCTAGGTTAAGTATAATTAAACACTAAGTTGGAGTATTGCTCTGCACAACACAGTAACCTTTGCCAAAGTTAAGGGAAGTCATTAGAGACATACAGTATATTTACGCTGGCCAAATGTAGACCCAATTAAACAGTACATATATTTAATATACAAATATAAGTCATTTTCTAAGAATATTTATGTTGTAAATATATTTTGCCATTTATGTTTTTTTACCAGAGCTCCACAATAAACCATATAAAACCCCAAGTTCTGTAATGTTCAGCAGATGTCTGTCTCTGAAATAAATACCAGTAGGGAATTTTGAGTCCACATGTAGTCTGAGTCAGTTCATACTGTATCACTCTATGAATGAAAGAATCCTTTTTATACTTTAAATAGATCATTTTGTCCACGTGATGTTTTGGGTCACCGTCTACTTCTTTGTTGTTACCAATAGGGATAAGTCCAGAGTCTCTGGTCTTCTATAGGTAATCTATCTGAAACAGAGTGGCATGTACGCCTGCTCTCGTGAGACTGTCCCTCATCTGTTTCAGTATGGAAGTGGGCTGTGGCAATTAATACTCACCTATTTAACACTGCTACTGCTACCTTTTAATAGGATATCATTAATAGGAGAACTAGGCACGTGTGGTCTTCATTTATTTACTGTAAAGGAATACCAAGAACCTAAATCCTAGCTCTACAACAAACCCTAATCCAAGGAACCTGGGGTGTGGAACTTCCTAAAATCAAAAGCAGGGAGTTCCTCTGAGCCAAAGGGGAGCCCCCACACCCTCCCCCTGACATAAATCCTATTTGTGGCTGCATCCCAGTGGGATATCAGTCCAATATAAGATGTATGTTAATTCACACTGACGGGGGTTAAATAGACAAAGTACAATTGTGAAAGATAAATCAATTTCCCATAAAAACAAAAATATTGCTATTTCTCCCTTATTCACTGACTGCATAACATTTAACAAAAAAGTTTGCTTTTTGGTTATATATCACAGTCTACTAATTTATCTTGTCAAAAACAAAATTGCTACTGGAAAAAAAAATGTGTATCTGCCAGTGCATAGTAACGATGTACTTTTTTAAGGGGACATATGAACTTTTATCTCAAACACAACCATTTTTAAAGACAGTCTGCAATTTATATCAGCCTTTCAAGCTATTTGCTCCACAAATTACTTGAAGGAAATTTTTCAGTCTCTGTTTTTTTCAGCGTGCCATGGGAAGTTCACAAAACTAAAAAGTATTTTAAATCAAAATATCTTGTGAGATTCAAAAACATTCTGCAAATTATAAATATAAATCTTGCACAAGCAATGAGCAAATAAATAGTGATATTGTGAGAATTTCATACACAATACATTCTGTGGTGGAATACTACACATTTTTTACCTTGAATCTGATTGAATTTCAGCATCTATATCTATCTATCTATCTATCTATCTATCTATCTATCTAGTCCCCTGATGAAGCATGTAAGTGCGAAACGGTCATTGGTCACATGAGGTTGCTTCACGCGTTCCCATTTGTGGAGTCACAGACCGGTGAGAGAGGATTGCAGTTTTTTTCATCAAGCTAACATTGTTTGTGGTCCGGACCCACCAACTTTTTGATCCACCAGCTACAGATCCACACCTCCAGATCTGTGTTCACCACAATTTTGTTGTACTTTTGTGTAAGTTTCGTTATGCTATTATGTTATTATTGTTGAAATACAACACTATACACAAGAATCCTTTTTTAAATAATGCACTTAGTTTAGGGACTTAGGGCCTCATGCAGCAAGCGCCGAAAAAGTGCTTTCGGCAAGTGTTGCCGATAGGCATGATTTTGGCGATTTGCCCTCACAGTATTCAGTAAGGGCCGAATCCATGCTGCTAGACTGGATTCTCTCCTCAAACCCCAGCAGAATCCAATCCTCTGGCATCCTTCCTGACATTTTCAGTGACCATGCAATAGTGTACTGTGTAAGAAAAATTAAACCGCCCCATTCAAGCCCTAAGGTTCTCCTCACTAGAACATTTAAAAACTTTAACCCACAACAGTTTCTGGATGACCTTACCAACTGCCCATGGCACAGAATCGATTTAATTCCCGACCCTGATTCTGCGCTCGACTATTTCCAATCCGAGTTCTTAAAACTCTGCGATACCCATGCTCCACTACGCAAAATAAGGGTACGGGGGGCCCACCTTCCATGGGTTACACCTGACCTTATAGTACTCTACCAGTTCAGGGATGCCTTGTGGAAAAGCTACAAAGTAACTGGCACTACCAAGGATCTCAATCACTACAGATGCATGCGGAACATGTGCACAAGGCAAACAAGGCATGCAAAAGCACAATATTACTTTGACAATTTCCACCAGAATACATCAAACCCAGCTAACTTCTGGAAGGTTATCAGCAATATATTCCAGCCTCCTAACCATCAACAACCAAGTAATATCACTAAGGGGGATATTACTCTGACAAACCCCACTGACATTGCAAATGCATTCAATGATTACTTTGTGGGGTGTGCTACTAACTTATTAGCTAAACGCAGCCCAAACCACAAACCAGAATCTCATCCTGGGAGTACCCCTACAGTCCCACCCCCTCCCAACATTGCCCACAATTTTCAATTTGGTCCAGTACCTGAAGAGGAGATTATACAAGCGCTCCTCAAACTAAAACTAAGCAGCCAATGTGGACCCGACTTACTACAATCTAGGTTCCTACGACTTGGTGCCCCAGCCATTGCCCAACTAATAGTCCATAGTCAACTCTATCCTGTCTGCAGGCCATATCCCTAAGACATGGAAAACTGCCAGAGTTGTCCCAATCTTCAAAAGTGGGGACAAAAACACTGTCTCAAACTAGAGGCCAATCTCACTTCTCCCAATTCTATCCAAAGTCATAGAAAAATGTGTCCACTCCCAATTAAGCGATTTCTATACCAAGACAAATTTCCTAGCCAATTCCAATCTGGGTTTCGTCCCAAACACTCCACCGTAACTACCCTGCTAAAAGTTTGCAATGAAATCCAGTGTGGAATGGAACGGGGACAACTCACTTGTGCAGTATTCCTAGATTTTGCAAAGGCTTTTAATACAGTTGATCATGCTATCCTGCTTAACAAACTCCAGAGCTCTGGAATATGGAAGCATGCTTTAAACTGGTTTCAGTCCTACCTATCAGGAAGATCCCAACATGTGTCCATCTCAGGCTCTAACTCCAACCCCCTGAGTATTACCTGTGGTGTCCCGCAAGGCTCTGTTCTGGGCCCCCTACTCTTCTCAGTGTTCATTAATGATCTTCCCACAGCTTGTAAGGAAGCCTCAATACACATGTATGCAGATGACACAATCCTATATACATACAGCCATAGCCTCTCTGACCTTCAACACATACTTCAGTCTGACTTTTTGAGACTCGAAAACTGGATTTCCCAAAACAAACTGTTTTTAAACACTGACAAGACTGTAACAATGGTATTTGGGACCAAGACTAAATTTGTAAAGCTTCCAGTGACTGAGCTCCTGATTAGAACCAACGCTAACACCACCCTAACACCTGTCACTAGTTTTAAATACCTGGGCTTATGGTTTGACTCCCACTTAACATTCGGGATGCACATTGATACCCTGACAATCAAGACCTATGCCAAACTAGGGGTACTTTACAGGAACAAATCCTCCCTAAGTCTCCTGGTCAGAAAGCGTATCGCACAGCAGATGCTAATGTCAATTATTGACTATGGAGACATAGTATATGGCTCAGCTCCTCAAACCCACCTTAGCAAACTTGACACCCTCTACAATTCAATTTGTCGTTTTGTTCTCCAATGCAACTACAACACACATCATTGAGAAATGCTCAAAGAACTAGATTGGTCAACACTAGAGTCTTGGCGCAAAGTTCACCTTTCCTGTCTTGCCTTTAAATTCTTCATGGGCAAGCTACCTAGCTACCTGAACAAGCTCCTCACCCCTACCACTTGCAGCACTTATCACCTGAGATCAGACTCCAAAAGACTATTCATGGTCCCAAGGCTCAACAAAGTATCTGGACGTTCCTCCTTCTCCTTCCGTGCACCCCAAAACTGGAACAACCTACCAGAGACTCTCACATCCACCACCAGTTTAAGTTCTTTCAAATCTAAGGCTGTCTCACATTTTAACCTGGTCTGTAACTGTTTCATACACTCATACTATATATTTTCTTTAACTGTGCACGCAATGTCTTTTATATAATGTATACCCTGTTCATTTATGTAACTGTACTTGTAACCATGTATTATTTGTTTTACTCTGTGCCCAGGACATACTTGAAAATGAGAGGTAACTCTCAATGTATTACTTCCTGGTAAAATATTTGATAAAAAAAATAAAAAATAAATAATGCTGATCCCTGCCGAATCACTGCGAAAGCAAAACGTTGATGAGCCGGTGATAAAAATTCCTGGCTCCCGATAACCTGCTGATAGGCCGTTTCTGCCGATATGTGTTTGGAGCAGAGAGAGACCTGCCGCTCTCTCTGCGCAAACATCGGCAAAATAAAAACATTTAAATACAACTTTTACTGATAGTGTACATGTGCAGGGGGTCTCCGGACCTGAACAGCATTGGTTTCAGGTCCGGGGACCCCCTGCTTCCCGAGATACAGTCCCCTGTGGGTCTGACCCGGGGCTCCCAGACATCCGCAGGCCTACCGTGGGGACCCAATTGTGGCCCACAGTGACCCAAGGAGACCACCTGGGGGCCATGGCGCTTGGCGGGACCCACCAACAGGCCTCCAGAACCTGTGTGAAACAAGTTGCTGGTACCCTGTAGGTCTGTCAGGTGACCCACCAGCCCGCCGGGGACTCCCGTGGGGCTGGGGTATGAACCCTGTATGTAAAAGAATAAATCATGTATTTATGGGGGGGCATAGGGGGTGGGTTATGTATTTAATAAATATAATGATGCTTATTGTGGGGCTGTGCATTGTTTTAATTGTGGGTACTGGGGGTGGGGGGAGGGGGTATTGGCCCCAAGGGTATGTGGGTAGGCCTCCCTTGTGGGTAGTGGGTGAGGGTGGTTATGCCTCACGTGGTGGGGGGTAACCGCTATGGTGATTAAGGGGTTAGGGGACATTACATTGGATGTTTTCATTCTTGTGTCTGTTTTGCAGCAGCGGAGGGGGCATGGCCAAGATGAAGATTAGGATGGCCTTCAGCGTGGCAGCCGGACATGGGTGAGTGCTATATGTATTTAATGTATTGATTGGTGTTTATGAATTTAAAATGGGCACATTCACTATTATCCATTTGTGGATAATAGTAATTGTGGCCAATACTATACTGTATGTGTTAAGGGGGGGGTTATTTCTTTATAAGTATGTATGTGTTTTGACATTAATTTGGGGGGGGGCACATAATTGGTACTGCAGGCCTGCGGGTAACACCCGAGGGCACCCGGAGGCCTATAGTATCTTTGATGTGCATATATGTGTATGTTAGGGGTTATAGGGGTTGTTGGGGTAATATATATAAATTTAGCGGTTAGCCGCTAAGGTAATGAAGTGGGCTTTTTCCTGCCTCGGATGCATGCCGGGGGGGCTCCAGTGCTGGTATCAGCTCCGGAGACCCCGGCATCAATCACAGACAGGAAAAAGGCCTGATTTTTTCTAAGTGTCAACCTTGCCGATGCTACTCCTCCACCAACTTGCCAACTTTAGTTGGCGGGCTGGATTGGCGTTAAATTCTCAATTCTGGAGTGCCGATCAGCAGCGAAAAGCTGATCGGGGCTACTAGATTACAGCCGATTTAAAAAAGTGCTGATAAGTGCCGAAAACTGGCTTATCGCCACCTGGCTGCCGATAAGTTTTTATCGGCAACCAAAATTGCAGATTTTTCCCACTTATCGGCGCTTACTGAATCAGGAAGGCAATTTTTGCGAAAAAATGACGAAAAACGGCTTTTCGGCACTTACTGCATGAGGCCCTTAGTTTTTTTCTTACATGGAAAATATAATATGGATGGTGTTGTATTTAGGGAGAGCAGAATCGTATATAGAGAATAAAGAATAAGACACATATAGTGCAGGATTGTATGTACTGTAATCCAATATGCTATACAGGTTTATGTCTTTATAAGTAGGCAATGCCACAACTCACATGGCCCAGTAAGGACAGCTGGCACTGAAAGTCATCTTTAGCAGATATGACTCCGTCTGCCTCCGTCCTCTCTGTATAGGAGATGATCAGTGGAAGGGTATCCCTCTCATATAATGGCGGAGGGAAAATGCTTCCCTGTGGTGATGCAGTACTGTCCTCACACAGGTAAGATGATTACATAGAGAGAGTAAGTGTAAAAAGTATGTACAGTATATATACTGTATTAAAACAATACAAGTAAATCCACACTTACATAAAAGTTAATGTGTAGTTGCCCAGACAGAGCAGACAGCAACGTGGACGGTGCAGCGTTTTTCGAAGATCACAGCTGCAGGGAATCCCCACTTCCGTGCCCGGCTTGTTTTTTGTTTCTCATCCGCCCGCGCCTCCCCTCCCCCTCCTCCTCTCCCCTCCCTCCCTCCCTCCCTCTCTCTCTCTCTCTCTCTCTCTTCTCTTTCTCTCTTTCTCTCTCATCAACAAGGAGTGTATATAGGTAATTGGTGGGTGCTCAAGTGCTTGGTCCCATAATAATGTTTTTTCATCAACAGAGGTAACAATACACAGGGATTATAATCAGTAATTAATGTTCCAGTCTTCAGTTTGGTTCAATAATTCCCTGAAGGTAGGGAGTGATCTTCTCCTCCTCATTGGGATGGCCCATAAATAAATGAAGGTACTCACTGTATTTCCCCTGTGGTTTCCTCAAGCGTGCAGCCGTGTCCAGGGTTCAGAGATATCCCCAAAAATACTTGCGTGGCACACAGCAACAGAGAACAGGTCTTGGTAATGAAAAATTTATTTATTAAAGCTGCATTAAAAAAATGGTGGAGGGTACAACAGTGGAGGGTTTTGTCCTTGAGACTTCAATGCGTAGGGTGTGTTTCAGAGTACATGTGCAAGTACATTCAAATTTTATATGTCTTTTATTGTATGCCAGATCATACAAACTGGAACTTTTTAGCTAATATTGAGAACGGAGCCAGCAGTGAGTCCCCATTGGGAGAAGCCACAGCCAATCCAGGAAATTTCTGTGACGTTACAGTTCACGCGAGACCTCGGTGAGCAGAGAGACCAAAGTGAGGAAGCGCACGGAGCGCTTACATTGTATCCGGTACACGGAAGGTACCCACGTATTCACCGGCCCCTGCAGCACACAGCACACTCTCAGATGGACATCTGACATCTTGCTGGGACCCTGCATTCATCGTTGGCGATTGAGATTTATCTCATACATGCTCTTGTTCCTGTGTTGTTTGTGAGTGCGCAATCTATATTTTAATCAGTCCCATATACATTTTGATACCTTATTACACTATGAGTGTGCCTGTTGTTTGTTTGTTTTTTCCCTATGCAGCCCTGTTTCCCCTAGAAATACAGTAACTACTAATGCTGTTGTCACCTGTCGGCTCACAGGAGCCTGAGCCTCTGCCACAGAGAGCCCTGGGGTGTCACACTTACGAATATGGTGCAGCGCCTCCACCTGCGAGGGATCCCAATGGAGTGGGAGGAGTCCCTCACAGGAAACAATCACGATAAGCACACTTGTGTAAAACAGGACTAGCTTTCTAAACATGCACACATAACTTATACTCTATACATATCATATTCAATACGATCACTGGGAAAAAATATAACGTAACCCCGCTCCCACCACCGTGTACCCCCACACCGTGTCCACAGTATAACCCCCCTTGTCCCTTGGTCAGCGCTGCCACTATGTGCGAGTACTTGTGTGGTGCACGTGCTAACAATACCTGCCCAGTGCTACGGCACATGGTCGTTCAAAGATCTTCACAAAGGATCCAACGATGACCCTCTGGTGACATCCGGTTCCAATACGACGGTGCTCCGTCAGGACAGTCCACCTGGAGTACAGCACAGCCTCAGATTCCAGCTCCCTATAAGTACAAGTACTATAAGCTCAGTATAAGTACAAGTACTGTATTGACTGGTGATCATGTTCCTTTCACGAATTACAAGTTTCCCTGTATCACTTGCACAGGCATATGTCAAAATATATTTCAGCAGGGGCTTAAAATAGTACTAAGTGCATTTCAGCAATGTTCTAAATATGCCCCCTATAATATCAAGTATTTGCTGACATTGCCTGTGTCAATTTGCTGCTATTACAGTATCTAAATGTGTTTTTAATGTGTTTTTTATTCAACTGTGTTGTTGTTAATAAAGTTTGTTTTAGAAAAAAGAGACAGTCAGCTAGCATTAGCATACCACCTGACTTGCCGAGCCAATGGTTGTGCACGCCGCGTCACCGCGACCCGTTGCGACGCGGGATGATGACGTCACACCCGGTAGCGCGAGGCATAGTGCAGGTGAGTATAAATTACGCAGCAATACATGTATTTGTCACCTTGATAAAGTGCCCAGTGCACGAAACGCGTAGGTGCGTTCGTGTTGCTCTGTTGTCCTGTTGCTGCACCACCCTGCAATAAACCTGACCTGTTGCTCATTGGAGTGTTCACCTTGTTATTCTTTCCGGTCTCACTGGGAGCTGGAATCTGAGGCTGTGCTACACATCACCACTTCTCTTCTTGCTGGCTACTTACCTGGATGAACTGCACGCCCTGGATGTCTAGAAATCCTGCAAGCACTAAGGTAAAGGGCCACAGTGCCCCTACATATATTTATATGGTTACCAGTGCCTCTGTTTATCTTATATTGGTTACTAGGTGGGGCCTATATGATATTTTGGTTGTGGAGGTCAAGTGGACCCCACTAGATACCTAGCCCGTACCTGACAAATTGCCATATCATTCATGGACTTTCTACTGTCATCCAGTATTATTTACACATGTTATGGAGGAATTCTGACCAATTTGGATTCATCACATCTATCCTGTCCCACCCGGAGTACAGTCCTGCTTCCTCAGTGGAGTAGGCCTGATCGCAAGCCTCTGCGCGGGAAGCGCAGCGTCCGCTGTGTCCCTCACTATCACCGTGCAATACTAAAGGGGCAGAGTCCCTAACCTTGGGCCTGTCCATGAAGCACAACAATCTATAAAGTGGCTCAGGGCCTAACTCGGGCCTAGGGGCTGCTGGCCTAATGCAGTGGGTCACGGACCCCTGCACTCACCTCCTACCCCTAGCTCTTCCTGGTCCTGACTGCCAACGTGCTCCCAGTGACTTACATCACTATCCTGTTAGCAGGGAACTCTTCAGCCCTATTGGCTATCTACTGCCATGTGACTCAGCTAAGGCTCATGGGAATTGTAGTTCCCCCCTAGAGCCTCTGTCTGATATGCTGGCATTCGCGCGCTTGCCTCTGCGCATGCACGACTTGTCTGAGAGCCTCCGCATCACCTGACACACTGCGCAATTCCAAGATGGCGGCCCCCACTATTCGAGTGCGCTGCTAGCAGCCGCGACTGGCTTGCCTGATCCTGACCACAGCGAGGTGAGCGCGGCAGGGGAAAGACCAACTGGGGACCTGGCTACATCTAGATATCCTTGAGGGATTGGTGGTCCGTTTTACAGGCTGCAGAGACTCTGAAGGACAGCGTTTTTGGGACTGGACTTTTCATTGTGTATTGTATATTTTGACATATATTTTTCCTATATGTAACACCTTTCCCCCCCCCCTATCCTATCGCAGATGGGGACCATGTGGGGAAATCTACACTTATGTTACCGGGTGTGGTGCGTCACCTGATAGGCTCACAGAAGGCCTGAACCTCCGCCACTGGGAGCCTGGGGTTACCTGATTCGTCGAACACAGTACCTCCACCTGTAAGGGTTCTCACTTGAGTGGGATGGTCCTCTTACAGGAACCTCAATAAAAAAACACGCACACAGTGTATGCTAATAACTGTTTACTATTGTAACTACTAATAATAACTTCGGTACCTGTACCACACAGAATAATGCATATACACACACATGGACGTGCACCGAGTGCACCCATCAACATAAGTATTCACCAGAGTACCTTATGTCCAAACCCACCCACGTGTCTTGGAGATAGCGCTATCCCTGGACGTGTTGGTGCACTATTTATAGATACCTGCCCGAGCCTCCAGCCTACGGGTACCGCTATACAACTGGTATGGATCCAGGGAAAAGGGAGACCAAAAAGCGCATGGATGGATCCGCCTGATCTGACGTCCTCCTACTCGTGGGGTGAATTCTGGCGTGGATAATATCACCACGGCTCTGCACCGTCTGTACCTCGACGGGATCCGTCTGCAACCGGCAGGCCGCAGTCACTGCTTGGCGTGGCCTCCACGAAGATAGTCTCTATGTAACTGAGGGGTCTGAGCCCAAACCCAGGAATCAGGCTGTGCGACACTGAGGGTGTCCTAACTTAACCAAATAGCTAAAGGGGCAGATCTCCTTACGTAGGGCCTGTCCCTGAAGCAACCACAAACTGGGGCAATGTCATCAGTTATTTGGGGCCTCTGGGGTTAACTAAGCCTATTGCCAGGGGCTACTGCTCCCTGCACACACACTCTAACTCACCCATCACACAGCTCCAACTGACATTCCTCGCAAGCCCGAAATGTATCTCTTTGCTCTTGCCGAGAATCCTGGCCTCTTATTGGCCACTATGAGGCACCTGGTGCCTGTCTCCCTAGGCCTCATGGGAGTTGTAGTCCTGCGGAGGCTATAGCTGCATTGGGGCTGTGTGCGTGCTCATACTACGCATGCGCAACTTCCTAATGGCCGCCGCAGCTCCCTAGTGTCTTCGGCGCATGCGCGACCACTGCGCATGCGCGTGCCTTTGTAATGGCGGCCCCCGCTAGCCGGGTGCGCCGCCGAGACTCCTGCAGCACTCACGACTGCAGTGCCCACAAGGAGGGGTATCTCGGGAAGCTCAAGGGGACCGGGGCTATACACTCCCCCTGTTAAAATCCCAACGACCTCGCTTGGGTAGCAGACATATAACAGAGAGTTATATAATGAAAAATGCATTGCATAGGTTATACAGCAAATCACATGCACTTGTTCAACGGTACCCAACATCATCACGTTGATACCCGAGGCCAGCTGAGTCTCATAATGGGGTGCACCTGACTGATTGAGAGACTGACTCCTGGGAGTCTTTTGGAGCTCATGATTGGGGGATACAGTCTCTAATCCCAAACCATCTCCTCCCCCTTGTAGAAGGAATAGTAAGGGATCTTGGTGCCAGACATTTGCTCGGCCATCCGCACCATGGATGATACAGGCCAGGGGGTCTTGCCCCTTGCCTCGGTCCACCACATGGTGAATGAAGCACTCCATAGTGCGCATGAAGGTGGCAATAATTACCAGAGCGGTCTCAGCACAGTCTTGGTTCGCTCCAATAATCTCTTGAGCGGCAACGTCTTCTGGGGACATCACAATATCTACGGGTAGGTCCATGTCTTGGGAACGAAAAAGCTTGAAGCTTCCTCTTGTAGGAGTAAGCACCGCGTATGGCCGCTGTACTGGATATCTTGATGGTGTCAAATCTGCTCTCTGGTCTGCAGAGATCTTCTAGGGGGGACACCTCCACCAGGACGCGATGACGGGGTGAGCCCATCACCCGGGTGACCCTACCTTTGGAGCAACCATGCTCCGCGATCACCGGGGAGCTCACACCCGACACCCCTGGGACAGTCAGCTCACCCCAGTCGTCGTTGGCAGGTACTGATCCCAAGCCTGGGACGATGGTACCATCGTTGTAGGCCGGACCGGCCTCAGTAGGGCCCATGGGCCCACAGCAGAGTCCGCAGTAGGTGGGGCAAACAGCCCATTGTCCTCAGCGTCACTTGAGTGGTCCGCCGGCAGGCGCATCACCATGGCTGATTGGTTACTGTTGTCAGTAGAAGAGAATGGAGGTAGGGACGCCTTACCCTTCGTTGGTTCCAACACCTGTGGTTCCAGCATTGGAACCGATTCTGGAGTTGAGTCTGGAACCGCTGTCAGGGCGCACGGGCCCTCCAAAACCTCGTCTCTTGAGGTAGGTAGACTAGCAGCATTGACTGGCTCAGTAGAGAGGGTTGTCGCATCTTTCTCTGCGAATTCCGTAGGCCGCTGCAGCATGGGTTGCAGGAACTGTTCTCCGCAGCAAGCACTCTTGGGTCCCCAAGTCAGTTCTCCATCTCCATCACACACACACACACACACACACACACACACACACACACACACACACACACACACACACACACACACACACACACACACACACACACACACACACACACACACACACACACACACACACACACACACACACACAAGAATCATTTTTTGAATAATGCACTCAGTTCAGGGACTTTGTTTTTTTGATATATGGACAATATAATGTGTTATTTCTATGCTCATCTGCTGCTATGTAATCTCTTTATCCAGTTTTCCTGCAATTTCAGTCTAGGCCCACTGGAGTCATAGAATTCTGTCTGTCTGATCAGTTAAAAAGAAACATCTGGGGCTATTACAGCTGTATTTTGTCTCTGTGCTCAGCTGGATTTCTCCTCCTGCTTTCTAATAGTTATAGGTCAGCATTTCTTCCTCTTTCTTTTCCAGTTCAGTTGTATGGGTATCTTCCAACACCTTCCAACATCTGAAGAACAGTTATTTTATTAGCAATTGACAAAATAAACTCCCAGTAAATGGATTTCAAATTGAGAATATTTGAGAAGTAGTTACTCTCAGTGGTTGAATATCAAGATATCAGTTTCTCCTTCCTCCAACTGACCTTTGCATCCCATTTTTGTCATTACTGTAGGACAAGACAGTATATTGACCCCGTAAAAAAAATGAATGCGCAAATTAGTTTAAAAAGTGAAATCCTGTGCAGTGCTATATAGGTGAAAAAAAGCACTCAAAGCTGGTGCGTGTTAGTTGTTAAACCAAAAATGCAAATTTTGCTTGGAAAGTTGTAGCAATAATGTGTTACACTTAGTAATATAATATTCCATTTCAGCTGCAGCATTTCAGACTGCAGCACACAGTTAGAAGGCGGCCATTTCATTAGACACAATAAGTATTTTTACAGATTTATAACAGGAGCACCGAACAATCAGTTTAGGTAAGAATGTAGAATTCTACATTGTCACATGCTTTACATATGTAGCCTAGTGCCCATGGCTATAGTCTTTCCACTGGCCTCAACCATATAAGTATAGATAGGAACAGGCAGTGTTGGGGTTAAACTCCTGCACAGGGCCTAGCCTGCAGTTGCAGCCTGGATAGCTACAATGTTGTCATATCCAGGGACAGACCTACCAGCAGTTTTGAGTATCATACCTTGGGAGGGTACTGGCTGGGTCACATGTATATGGTGTGATGCCTGTCAGAACCTGGACCTGCCCTGTTATGGGGCAGGGTTACAAGCCCCTCCCCCGGGTATAAAAGCTGCCACTCCACCAAATTGTGGCTGTGTGTGTGTCTTCCCTCCCTCGGTGGAGTCGGAGTGATTCCCCTTGCCCTATCGGGGGGTGAGGGAGCGGAGCTGTTTCTCTATAAAACAATGAAGCATTATAGTTCAGTACATGTAGAAATGCAATTTTTAATATAAGTTTGCAGGATAACTTCTTAGCTTTCTGGATGGAATTGCTTAAGCATAAGACATTTATTTGGATATGTATCAAGAGTTAAGTGGAGCAGTGTTCCAAAACAAGTGCAAATTGCATTATTTTGTGTCCCTTCATGTCTAGGTATCAGGTGCTTTGCACCAGTTTTGATCCACTTGCACCACTAAGCGTTTTGGGTAATGGTTACAAGAGGAGTTAGGGGAGGAGACAGTCAGCATAATATTCTAATGAGATGTTTCAAACGTTGCACCTACAAGTCGCCTTTACCTCTTTTTGTCAAATAGGTCCAAGGCGTTGTTAGCTACTGCTCCAAAAGAGATTTGCGTCAAATGTAAACACTGTTAGGAAAATAAATGCATGTGCAGCTGATGCAGATTCAAAGTGTTGTTCCATTGTCTTTGAGCACATTGCTTCTCGTGATGCATTTCCCCCTAAGATTTAGCATTCGCTTGACAAAGAGATCTTTTGCTAAGTACTCTAGAATGTATGAGTCTAGCAATTCATTTTAATTAGGAATGACCACTTAGGTACCACAATTATTTTTTGAGTACCTTTTAACTAAGATTATTAGCTGGACCTTTCTGCCCATCTGAATTAAAACAAACAGAAGAAATACTGACAATTTCTGGTCCATTAGTACGTATGGAAATGTCTGGGAAATGATTATAATTCTTAAAATAAGTACTGCACAAAAGCTCGACAACCCCTCTCAATTTGAAATGTTGCGAGGACTGTCTAAAAACATTCAGTTAGGCATTATTCTTTTACTCTTCCCCTCTAAAGCCTCTCACCTAACTCCTTGGCTGCATCTGGCTTTCATCAAGCAACCATCATCAACTTGCTGCCCCCTACCTATAGTATTTACTGCTTTTTCCCTCCCCCCACTACCAATAAAAATGAAATGTGTTTATCCATCAAAAGGTTACGTACAGGGTCTTGCAGACGTATCCACCTCTGCCAATAATGTCACAAGTTATTGAATTACAAATAATGTACAGTATGTGCATCTTTTTCAAACAAACTACTTTTATTCAAAGCTACAGAGCTGTAGTGGTTAAACTGAACACTGTTATATAAGGAGGAGGTTAAATGTCAGTAAAGAAAAAAAAAAAAGACTGAAAAATACTGGTTGCATAATTATTCAGCCCCAAAAGTCAGTATTTAGTAAAAGCACCTTTTGCAGCAATTACTGCTTAGTCTTTTTGAAGCGGTCTCTACTAACTTTGCACAGTAGGATGGTGACATTTGTGTCCATTGTTCACGGGAAAATGTAAGCAGTTCAGATAAGCTTGGAATTTAGACCAATATGTAAAAATTGTGTTTGCACAAAAGCATATACAGTAGATAATATTGCAGACATGTGGGGAAAAGTTTTGTGGTCAGACGAGACAAAAATGTTGCTTTTTGCTCTAAATTCCAAGCGTTACATCTGGCAAAAGCCCAACACTGAACATGCCCCAGTTAACACAATCCCAACTGTAAAGCATGGTGGTGGCAACATCATTTTATGGGGATGCTTCTATTCAGCAGGGACTTGAGAAGATTGTCAGGATAGAGGGGAGAATGGATGGTGCAAAGTACAGGCGAATCCTTCAGGAAAACCTGTTTGAGTCAGCCAAGACTCATAAACTGGGAAGGAAATTCATATTTCAGCAGGATAATGACCCGAAGCACAAAGCCTAAGCCATACTGGAGTGGTTAAACAAGAAGAGAATTAATGTTCTGAGTGGCCCTGTCCAAGTCCGGACTTGAATCGAATCCAAAGTTTTTGGAATAAATTACAAGCTTATCAGAACTGGATCAATTTTCCTTTGAAAAATGGGCAAACATTTTACCATCCTACTGTGCAAAGCTAGAAGAGACCAATCCAAAAAGACTCATAGCAGTAATTGCTGCAAAGTGTGCTTCTATAAAGCACTAACTTAAGGTGCTGAATACTTATAAAACCAGTAAATGTCACTGTTTTATATTTCCATTGCTGACATTTAACCTCCTCCTCATATACTGTAACAGTGCCTAGTTTAAACACTACAGCTTTGTAGCTTTGAATAAACATAGTTAGTTTGAAAAAATTGCGCATACATTATTTGTAATTCAACAAGTTTTGACATTATTGGTAGGGGCGTAATATTTTGCAAACCACTGCATGTATTAACCCTACCTCTTCTTTTTCTTTCATTGTGTGCTGCTTTGCTGACTAATGTTTAATTATTAAAAACATCTGGAAAGATATATTTGAGGTATAGGGTGGGCCTGTTTAGAACAGGAAAATATGGACACTGCAGATGAACCAAGTTGTTATATATATATATATATATATATATATATATATATATATATATATATATATATATATATATATATATATATATATATATATATATATTCACCACGGTTGTTGTGTTTTGCCACAACCATATCCACAGAGAAATAGCTCCAGGCATTTATTTAACATCTTTTTAATGAGACAATACTATAAAAAGTTCCTCACTCATACTGTACAATACTTGTATTCAAAATGTTTCCCACCTCTTCCCTGTGTAGTTCTAAAGGTATTTGAAGGTCATATTGTCTCTTATACTCCTGGCTGCCAGAGTTTCATACATTTGAATTTGTTTGCAAAAACCCAACACCCCTACAAATATTGGCGAAATGAAAACGAAAAAAAAAAAAGCAAATACACTACTCACATGAGAATACAAATATGCAAGAATAGTAGAGGTAGGCAATATTTTTTGCCGAATTTGTGCAGCTGATCGGCTGGTTCCACTGGTCCGCGGATTTCAGGGGATCAGTCTCAAAAAGGGTGATTCCCATTTTGCGTATTTAATTATTATTATTACCAATACACTCCACGGATTCCACAACCCGTGGGCGTATTTGTAGAATCCAATCTGCAAATCAGCAATCCGTTGGTGGCTTCTTAAGAATCCGCCAATGGATTGAGGAATCCGTATGGATCCAAATCCATTTGCAGATTTTAAACCGCGAAACGGATTTTGGAGGTAACATCAGCAAAAATCCGGGAACCGGATTTGCCCATCTCTAAAGAATAGTCCCTATTGCTTTCTTTAGTATCCATACTCTAATGTTCAGGTGCGAAAACTGTATCAATTCTCCTTTTCTCCTTTTCACCACTTTATTGCCACGTTACTAATACACATAGGTATAGTTTTTAATCTGAATAAATAATTTGTAATAAATAAATAAAAGTTTCATAAAAGAAAAAAGTTCTGTGTCCCTGTTTATTTACATAGTCGATGGTTAGCTATTCACCCTGAATGCTTCCTCCTCCAGATGCTGTCATCCAAAAATTAAGTAATCACAGACAGAAGGGGAGGGAGAGGGGGAGAGCAATGACAAAATACATGCCTGTGTAGGCTCTTCTTAAATCCCTTCTTTATGATGTGTGTGTGTGTATGTGTGTGTGTGTGTGTGTGTGTAACGGTGCCCCCCACCCCCCCCACCAATCGCAGTTAGGGGCCATTACAGGGCGTATGGTGCATATACCTGCTGGCAACAGGAGGGCTGAGTCATCCGCAATGACTTGGGGACACAGGAACAGGCTTCTGGGGTTCATACCCGACATAATACTTAGCAGTGCAGCGCCCCAATCTACCATAGGCTCCAGGGAAATGGAGATGATCTCACACAGTAGAACTGATTACTTCTCCCCTCAGTTAGATCACACACCAGGCCGGAGATATAACGCAAACAGGAACGGTTTATTACTAAGGTCTGCAGTAACACAACAGGTACTCAGCAGTCTTCTGCCGGATACAGTCTCTTGGATCAGCTATCACTGAAGATTGTCCCTGGACCGCCACTACAGGCCAAGGGCACCCGCAGCTGTCCTCGCTCTTCCCCACATCCCTAGCGGAGGCAGCAGTATTGCTCCACACTCACTCCGCCCCGTAGGGAAGAGCACATGGGTAGGCCCCAATCTCAGGCTCCCAGTCGTGTGACCTGCCTTCCTCAGAGGGAGGGAACAACAACCCTAACTTTTGGGCGGTCCTGCCCTTAAGTACTGCCAGAAGGCGTGCACCCCGTTGTCTCAGCTACAACCGGATGTACCAACCCCTATGGATTGCTGAATTTGAGGATTGTGTATTTTCTGTGTATTTTTTCTGCTCTCAGGCTGCCAGCTCTCCCCAGGGAAAGTTACATGTTTCCCTGTTCTGAAGATGAAAAAAATCCATTTCATATTTGTTTCAACAGTTCCACTAGTGCTCAGTTCCATCACTGATCAAAAATACGACAAGCCTTCATACATTTGATTAGTTTATCATGTAATGTCATGCAATGACCTGAAGGTGCTTCAGTATCAGATGTGTTCTTGATGTCATTTAAGAGTAACACCTTCAATACCCTTTGAAAGTTAGCAGCATCTGGAGCAGATAAACTCCATAAGTGTAAAGCTATCATAGCAACACAAGCAACTTGATCCTTTGACACATACAGTATAATGTTCCACTTTCAAGGGATTGTTTTACATCTAACTGTTTGGAAAGTTCACATGTGGGAGGGATTCTTGCATCCGTACCATTTTTCTGGTGGTTAAATGGGAGTGGTACAAAATAACTTTTTTATGTCACTGCCTGTACTTCACATTCTCTACCACCACCAGCTGCTGACTTTTATATAACTGAACAGGATAAACTCACTGCTTGTGCTGCAATAAAGATGTCCCATGGTGACCAGTCTTGCAAACATGCTGTCTTATTTTCTCAAAATAAGCTGCCGATCAAGAGGTTTTTCTGATTCAGGATAACTAAAAACAAAAAGCAAGAAGTGGAATATATCTGATATTATATTTGTCATGAGCCTATCATTGCCTACTAGATGGGCTTCACCCTGGATCGGATATAAAATATTCTGACAATAGGAGGATCAATAGGAAGTCAAAAACATGTGGAACAGCTGGAGGTACAATTACTTGTGAGCCATTACAAGCAGGGGCCATATTTACTAAACAGCCCTATGCCATAAGACACCTTCCAGCGCAGTAAAAACTTTTTAGCACATTTACTTGAATGAGCCTAATGGTAATTTAAAACACTACACATTTTTATATGAATCCTTTACAAATTGTAGGTCCCAGATCACTCATTGTATGACTATCTGCATCACTAGGAGTTATTTTGAACATTTTTAGAAGTTGTGATGAAAGGCTCATTAGGCATATGACATTTGTTTTGCATTATGTAATATATCCAGGACTTCAGTAACAAAAATGGGATAAGCTTCAGAATACATTTAAAGTAGCATGTTTTAAGTAGAATGCAGTGTGGATTTGAACATGGAGTTCAACAGGAGTGAACAAGTGGACAACACCTGAATCTTGTATTTTGAACTACGCTGGAAAGGAGGACATTATCTATCCCAGACTGCACATCTCGGCACTAAATTATTGCTGCCATGCCGCCACTACTGTTTTCATTTGCTTTGATCTCACGTCTTTTCAAAATACGCACTTCTTTCTACCTTCCTCCTTCTGTCTCCAACTCTATTCATATATCTCCATCTCTCCTTCCTTCGTCACTTCTCAGTTCACATGAACTCCTGTCTTAGCTGCGCCCTCTGACACCACACAGCTGTATCCCCTGCACTAAAACGCACCCCTACAAATCAGCCTCACACATTCTATTTCTATCCATGCTTCTCCTCCTTGCTTCTGGGGATATCTCTCCCAATCCTGGTCCCTGCCTTATTTCTACATGCTGTCATCCTCACCTGCCAAATGCAACTTCTACTCCTTCGATTCTGTGATGGATCTTCTATGTTCTCCTACTGTATGTGTTACCAGTCATTGAAGATCCTTATAAGTATTTTGTTAATGTTATTTCAATTGACAACGGTATATATCGATTGGCACCAGTTACTGTTGTAGATAGAGGAATGTTGTAGACTTTGAGTATATACTGTACTGTCACAAAAAATTGTACAAAAAAATTCATGTGGGTGCCCAATCTGTGAGAGGTCCCAGGAAACTCCCCCCCATACAGATGCAGCCAGACATATTGTCAAGTATTCAGCCAGGGTACCGCAGTTCAAAGCTGCCTGATCACTGCCTGCTCGTGGATTCTCAAAGGCCAGACTAATTGCCCATCATGATTAACACAGTTGGTTCCGGCTTCTGAAGTCTTCATCCTGGAGGAGACACGCAGTGAGAGCCGACAGAAACAGTCCTTCTCCCTTGGCACCCTGAGGCCTCGGATATAGTAGGCATGCGCGTGCGTCGGAGCACCTGGCGTCGCGCGCCTGCTTCAGAGGCGATCCGTGGCCTGGGGATCTGGATGAGGAGACGCGATAGGGAGGCATGTCGGAGGCATGCCCATGACGTCATGTGAACGGTTCACCCTCATTGACTGAACCGTGCATGTGACCCGGCTATCACATGACAAAATCAAATAATTTTGTCGCACGAAAAAGCGGCCACTACATCCCACTCTATCGCACGTGCGGTCGCGAGCTCTATGGCTGTCCTCATTGAGGTATGGCTTTTTGTTTGTGGTGCACGCTCCATCGCGTGTGCCATTGCGTGGACTATGGACGCAACCTAAAGGTCACCATGCTGCTTTTATTTTATTTTTCTTACATAGTGTTGAAGCAGGAGGTTTCTGGAGCTGAACTGCATTAATTTCAGGTCTGGGGAACCCCTGCTTCCTGAGCTAAAGGCCAGTATCTCCTCCACGTTTAAATGTCCCAGTCACATGACACGTGAGAATTAAATATAAAGGAGATACTGTTCAGGCACCCTTATAACAAAACCTGTATCTCGGGAAGCAGGGGTCCCCAGGCCTGAAATTAATGCGGTTCATCTCAGGAGATATCCTGCTCCAATACTATGTAATACAAATAATAATAAAAATGGCCTCATTACCTTAGTGGCTAAGGTAATGAAGTGGTTAAACTAAAGTACCTGGTTTGTGAGGGGTAGAGGGGGTGGGTAAAGGTGGTAGTTGCCCCATGGTGGGTGGTACGGCCTACTGAGAGGGTTATTGGCGGGGTTAACCCCTTTATTACAACTTCTAAGGTAATTAAAGGGTTAGCCACTCCCGCTACCAACCCGAGGGGCCTAACCATGACCCCGGGGCAACTACTCCTTCACCCACCTCCTCTACCCCAATCACCACACACACACATTGAAAAAAGCACTACTGTAGTAGCCAAATGGCTAATAGCGCTTTTGCAAATGGTGTACCAAAAAAACCCCCAAAAATACACAATACATTACATTGACATTGCAATAAACCCACTCATTGCCATTGCGGTTGTCAAATAACTAAAAGCTTTCAAACGCATAAACATTCTTCTTCCCTGTACCTTATGTTTCCACTCTAATTTCCTTTTAAGTTGTAAGCTCCTTGGAGCAGGGTTCTCCTTACCTACTGTAACATTATTCTTATAGTCTTCTGACTTAATTGTACTTCACTGTGGAATATGTTGGCACATTATAAATACATTATAATGATAATCTTTGTATTACTTAGAAACTCCTGTGTACAGTAAATAAAAATACTACAGTACTTGGGATGCATTTGCATGTTTCAAACAGGTCTGCAACCCTGTATTTTCCTATTATCACTTAGCAAACATTGCTTCCACTGCAGCCAAGGATTCTGGGTAATGACAAGCAAATGAGCACATTGTCACTTTTTGGTTCTTATCCATTGTAACATGGACCCCTATGAGCTTATGCCTGCCATATTACACAGCGTTTCAGCACAGCCTGGGTTAAAGAAGTGCATAGTCAGTAAGCCTACTCACAGACAGCTGTTTCAACCTTTTAGGTCTCATCAGTGCAAGGTTGGTTGCTGGCTGAACAATGTGAAACTGGTACATGGGTATAACAGACATTAAAAAAGTTATGGTCAGTAAAAAAAAGTGACAAAAGCCTTCCACCATACAGTGTACAGTAAATACAAATATCACTTGCAGTGGATTTGCATGTTTCAGACAGAAACTCCACAAATCTCTTTAATAAGAAATGTAAAAAGTTGGCACGTGTGGGCATCCATAAAGGACCTCATGTTTTGAGTCAGAATCTTCCGCCTGCAGGAAGTTTCAGCTCAAGCTGCCTTTCCTTTCCTCCGTCGCCAGTTTTAATTTTTTTCACTACTCTTCTGCTCCCTCAGCAGTCAGCATATGTTTCCCCATGTGCCTACACAAGCCAGGTCACACTCAGTGCACATCCTGGTCTCTCAACAGGCTGAGCACCAGCACCAGAAGCGCAGACTTATGAGCAGTACAAGGATTATGCATACAGTACTTTTGAGGTAGTGCAGAACAGTAGATCAGGTCTAGGGTACACGATAAAAGATAACCTTGGCAAACCCCTTTTTCTGTGGCAGCTGCTGGCATGCTATGTTTATTAGCTTTGTGTATTTTGGCATATAAAAGAGTTTTTGAACAGCAATAAATATTATAGACATTTATTTCTTGAATCAAGTTGCTGAAAAGATCTTTGAGGATGTATATAGCACTACCTCAGCTAGGATGGGGTTGTGCATGACTAGCGCAAGCCAGATAGCTCTCGGGTAGACAGTTGAGTTTAATTTGAGGGGGCGGGCACTAAGGTACTTAAGGGACGGGAGGGAGAACCACCTACCTTCTGGAAAATGAAAGAAAATAACAGTGCTTATGTGGAGGAGATCAAGCATATGTTGCCGCAGTTACATACACAGGTTCATCCATCGCCATAGCTGAAGTCCCAGATGGCGAGCGGAGTTTCTAGAGGACCCTAGTCAGCTCCATGTGGAGTCATGCCAGTGTTTCAGAATGGAGGGATGCCGCAGCGGAGCAGCAGCCTCTGGGAGGGCTGAGAAGCAGGAAGGGAGGGCGTTTTAAAGATCTGAGGATGCAGTGGAAGTGCTGCAGGATTGCCAGGTGGTTGCGGTTATCCAGGATGAAGAAGGGTGGTGTCAATCAGGTTATGGGTCTAAAAAAAATCTGGAGGGGGTAGGATCTAGAGGGAGGAAATCTAGGACCCCATACACTGTGAAGTGGGCAAAGCCTGGAGGAAGCACTGAGGATGTGGTCTCCCACAATAGACAGACAAAGAGGGAGTCAGTAAGGACTGGCAACTGGCAAGAAAGTAAAGCCCAGGAGCAAAAGGGCTGAAGCAGGAAAGGAGGCATCGCCAGGATTGCTGAGATCTCAGGATCTGTCCCTAATGGATTGGTTGGAGGCAGGCATAGGCCCTTCAGGAGGAGGTGGGGAAGATTTGAAAGAGAATCATCAGAATAACAAGGGTTTGTGGATCCCACAACCGCTTAGGCAGAAAAGAAGTTTCTTCTGGACAGAGGCAGCTCTGGTGCATATTGGAATGGCATCAGGGGTCCTGGGAAGGCTGATATTATGGATAGGGGGTAGGGGAGCCAGGCCAATGGTGAAAGGCACAGCAGGTGCGGATTTAGGTTTGCGGATTGATTTTTTAATGGATGTAGCAAAGTTTTTTGATGGGCAGAGGAGGAGGATTTGGGGGGGAGTCAAGTTAATTTAAGGGACAGACTCATAACCAGAGTGGATCAGGTTTGGGCTACACCGGACATATGGCTGACGATGACGTGGGGGGCATACTGGTCCTGCCCAGTCATCCATAAAAGGGGGTGTAGGTTGAAGCCGGGGTATGTCATGTTGGGAAAGTATGTATGATGATTATACATGTGTGGCAAGTCCGTTTGTCTGTTGCTGTGAAGGAAAAGATATGGAAGGGGGAGTATATTGATCTGGTTACTTTAAAATGGGGATATAAGGAAGAGCGTAATGGGGAAGGCAAATAGGAAGGAGTTAGTGTGAGTGGTTTTCCAAAGTTGGTTGGTGATTGGTTGGAGGCGTTTATGGTTTTGGAAAGCGTGATTGGTGAAAAATATCCCTGGAATTGTTCACATTTATTTACGTATGTCAGCACAATTTGGGCAGCATGTAAGGCTTTGAGGGGTGTTGTTTGGTTGAAGTATGATGATGGTTCCAGGCAGAAATGAGCAATTCATGGGATTGTAGGGACCTGGATGTATTTGTTAGTGACGCATAGGTATATGCCCTTTCAAGGGGTGGTTGGTGTCAGCCAGTACTCGAAGAAGCCATCGGGGAGTCTGGAAGGCTGTGTATTGGGCATTTAATAAGAGGTAATGTGTAAATTTAAGCATCAGTGTGGGGTGTGCAGTGGAGGACTTGCAGCAGCAAGGTGTTTTAGGAGAGGTAGAGGAATGGGCGGATGAGGTAATGGCAGGGAGTTTGGTCAGAAAGGGGAGGACAATTGTGGTTTTAGGTGAAATGGAAAAATGGCTAGATTATTACCCTAATAAAAAGACAGGTATTTTTCTGAGGAAAGGTTTCAAAGAAGGTTTTTGGATTCCCATTTAAGAGAAGGAGGGCAGGGAATGTGGGATGAATTTATTATCAGTTTATGACTACTTATTGGTGTGAGGAATCGGGGAACGCGTCCCTTGCGGCGCGTTCCCTGCTCGCTTACCTATAGTACTGCAGCGGCAGCTGCCGAAGATCCGACCCCCGCTGATGCACGCATCCTCGCTCCTGTTACAGAGCACGCGCGCACCCGCTCCTTCTATGCACGGTCACGGAGCATAGCTCTGCCCCCTCTGATGCGCCGAAACCTCTGCTGTGCGCTATACCCACGCATGACGGCGCGCAATTATCTCCAGCTGTGTGGCAGGTCTAGCTATGAGCCCTTGTCTCCTGCAGCCGATCTTTGGCATTTGCGGAGGCCCTGCCTCCGCTCCGCCCCCTCTCCTACTGGTTGCTGTCTCCTATGAAAGACTGCCACTTCCTGTCATACCTTGCTAAGCATAACAAAGTGTAGCCTTGTGTGTGCCTTGCTTTGTCCTGTCTAGTCTAGTTTCTTGCAGTTAACCCTTTGTGTACCGAACCGGCTTGTTGTGGATTCTCTCTGGCTCTTGACCCCGGCTTACGGACTCCAGCTACGTGTATCTCTCCAATCCCAGACCTTTGGCTTATGGACATCAACTAAGTGTACCTCTCCAACCCACGGACACCGGCAAGTATCAGAGTGAAGAGGAAATGGTAACCGTGGTCACAGCAACTCCAAACAACCAACGCATTGAAAAAAGTAAAAAACTTTATTTAATCTAAACAGTGAGCATCAGCACCAACACTCTGACGCGTTTCGTCTAATGATAGACTTTATCAAAGAAGTCTATCATTAGACGGAACGCGTCAGAGTGTTGGTGCTGATGCTCACTGTTTAGATTAAATAAAGTTTTTTACTTTTTTCAATGTGTTGGTTGTTTGGAGTTGCTGTGACCACGGTTACCATTTCCTCTTCACTCTACGTCATATCCGGAAGGAGCACGCCGACACCACGAGCAGCAGCGATGGCGACTGCAGTTTTCTAAGCGGGATCACAGCAAGGGTTTCGTGAGTAGTAGACTAGTTATTCTTTTCATCCCACTGCAGTAATCGGGCGGAGGTGAGGCTTACTGGCACCGGACTGTGACTTACCTTGGGGTGTCTTCTTTGGAGTTACTCCGTTGTACTTCTACCGGATTAACCAGCCCACTGACCTGTACTGTCACTGCTTTTGCTTATACAGCTTCAAAGACTTATAATTTTTATTGGTGTCTGCTCCAAGACTTATAGGACGGCTGCGGGTCCAACAAAACAGTGGTTTAGTAGACTCGGTCATATACGGGTTAACACCCAATTTACCGGCAAGTATCAGTTTATCCTTTCTCTCATACCCAGACCCAGCAACGCTGATAAACCACCTTCTGGACACGCCCCCACTACTGTGGGTGCGTGGCATAGTCCTTCCCACCTCAGGGTCAGGTCTCGTTTGTGGGCTCACGCAAGCGTTACAATTGGGCAGGATGGCAGATCCACTTGATGTTTAATCCCTGTATACTAGTATACAACATGAGACAGGGATAGAAGCAGTAGCATACTTTAATTTGTCTGTGACCTGCTGACCTACTAACACACAATTTCTTCCTATTCAATGGAAAATTCTACCACCAAACACATGTAATGGTGTTTGCGACATACGCAATTATATACTTGGGGTGGTGGGAGGAAGTACATGCATTCCCAGAGGAAATGTTGGAGTACACACAACATATAGAAATGTGGACACAGTATATTGACGATGTGTTATCAACATTAGCTACAATCTTATCGTAAACTCAGAAATCAGCACAGAAAATATATAATTTCTTGATATTGAAATATCAAAAAAACACTCAGGGTAGTATCAGCCACTGAGCTGATACACATTGATACACAATGATACACATTGTAGTTTACTCCATAACAATAGGGGGTATCTACCACCAGAGTCGCATGGAGACGACATTACTGTTTGACCTGCGTGAATGCACTACACATATCCAGTCTCTTGTGAATATTATATATTCTCTTTACACACTCTACTACTCACAGACGTTTCCACCTTGTACACGGTTTAGCAAACGATATATAGACCTACTGTATTGCTATATAATCAGCCTCACTTTAGAGAGGCTACACTTATTCTATTTAGATTGTGCACACGCAGCACTAGTTGACGATAGCGTCCAGCAAATGAAGGTGGTCCCTCAGTATAATTACAGGATAAATTATTTTCTTTTAAACAGAGTTAGGCATCTGTATCATTTTAATATTAGTTTCACTAAATGTTAAGTTTTATCCAGAGGTTCTCTTGAATGCATCAATAGGTATCTTTGTTTATAACACCCCCTTCCCCCCCCCTTCCCGAGGGAGATTTACATACAATGGGTGGTATGGTGCTAACCTGCAGGCTTACAGAAGGCCTGAGCCTCTGCTCATTGGGATCTGGGGGGTGCCGGGTGCAGTGCCTCCACCCATGGGGATGCCGGCATAGACGAGATGGCTCCTCACGGGAACATATGTAGGTATAAAGCAAATAACCACACACACACAATAGTAATAAACAATAACGCTTTACCAGCAGGGTCCCTCCAAATACACAAGCACAATACAGCACAGCAACAGAATAACACAGACAGTGATAACAACACCACCCCTTCCTCCTATTCCAGGGAGCAACTATACCCCCTAATGGTTCCGGTTGCACCCTATCCTTTGGGCACCCAAGCAAGCAAGGTGTCTGCCAAGGAAAAGCGAATGTGTATGTGAGGACAGCGCTACCCACCTTTGTGTATTGGTGGTGCACGTGGGTACCTTCCTTGTTACACTAATATAACCAGAGAGTCCTTCTTAGAGAACAGGAGCCGCATCTGTGATCCCACATTGCAGGCCCTCCCAACAATATCCCTACTCTCCTTACTTCTGGCAGCCGGGTGGTAGTACCTCCAGACCTGGGAATACTCCCTTGCAATTCGTCCTGCTCCAACGCTCCACTGACGATCGCTAATAGACAAGTCCCTGACGTATGGCCATCCATGCTATACTCTGCTAGAGTGGCTCAGGGAACTAACTCGGGCCTACTGGTTTCTCTTTCCTAGTCCTAGGCAGCCTGACTGGCTCCCAGGACACAACCTTCCGCTCCGCGGTCTCAGGCAGCTCTCCCCTTGCCCTTGCATTAGTACCCAGAGGATATCCTGCAGGGGATATCCTTTCTCCAGTCCTTTTCCAACCCCAACATGGCCACCGCACCTCCACATAGGAGTCCGAAGAGCTGCATCAGCTCCCCCCCAGAGGTGAGGAGGACTACCCTGTTACATACATATAGTATAGTATGTTCTTGAGATTGCAAGCTTTTTTTATAGATAATGTGAGGCTTGGTTGGTAGATGGGGTCTTAAAATAGGATCTAACGTAAAGAAATGCCAGGATTTTAGTAAACTCTTGTAAATAATGGTAATAGTGTATATTTCCATTGGCCCTTTAGGTAACAACTACTCTTGTTAGTGGAAAAGTGATTTCCAGAAACATATTCTTATGGAGAAAAGCAAAATATTATATATATATATATATATATATATATATATATATATATATATATATACACACACAGAGTGCTCAAAGCTGTGACCATGCAGCAAGCTTAAGCCTATAGGGAACCATGTTAAAAATGGTTTTTGAATCAAAAAGTGGCACTGTGTGCTCATTTGCATGTCATTTCCCAGAATCCCTTGCTGCAGTGGAAGTGCTGTGTGGTGGGTGATAATGGGGAAAATTGGGGTTGCAGACCTGCCTAAGACATGCAGATGAGCATACAGTTGTATTTACACACATATATATATATATATATATATATATATATATATATAAGAAAAAAGAAAAGAAAACAGGCGCACACCTAGTGCATTAAAGTTTACCAATAATTTTATGGAACATTTAAAAGCAGACAAATGCCCACTCACAAGTAAAGCGTTATTTGAAAGCAGTTATGAGATTGGCCCTCATAAGCCAGTGGTGCCGTTCGAGCCTGTAATGGTGTCCTCTCGTGCGCGGTCTCCTTCTACCGGAAGTGACGCTCACCCGGTCTGGTGTCCCGCACAAAACGGAAGTCCCTCCAGGAAACCGAGGCCTCTCCTGACTGCCTCTAGCTGCTGCACCACCAATCAAGCCAAATGATGTATCCACTGAACTGCTTTGCCGAGCCTCCCACAAGCTGCGTTCCTCTCAGTCTGCTCTCAGTGGGACAAGTGTCTGCTCTGCTCTAGCCACGCCCTAAGCGTTTCATCATCGATGATGACTTCTTCAGGGGATCTATATGTATATGTATATGTATATGTAGAGGTATTAGTACCGTGTTAGCCGAGCTTCAATAATCAAAAAATAAATAGATGATACCGTTCTGTGGCTTACGAACTGCTTTTATTTGTGCGAGCTTTCGAGATACACTGATCTCTTCTTCCGGCGAAGTAACGGTGACTTTCTGTCCACCTGTCACTTGAAACCCCTTACATACCTTCGCTACATCGATGACATCCTCCTGATTTGGACCTCTGGCGAACAGGACCTCCTACAGTTCTATGACAACTTCAATACTTTCCACCCGACCATCAACCTCAAACTCACCCATTCCCCGGATGAAGTACATTTTCTAGACACCACCATTACTATAAAGAACAACCAACTACAGACTTCTGTATACCGCAAACCTACAGACAGAGCCAGCTATTTGAGGGACAACAGCTTCCACCCGACACACACCAAACATGCAACCATCTACAGTCAAGCCATACGATACAACCGGATATGCTCCGACACAGCAGACAGAGACCAGCGGATTAAAGCCTTGAGATCAGACTTTATAAACCGTGGATATAACCACAGAATTGTAGACCAGCAAATTCACAAAGCCACCAGAATACCAAGAAGTGATCTCCTTGAATACAAACAGAAGGAGACAAGCGACAGGGTTCCTTTGGTGGTCACATATAACCCACACCTAGGAGCCCTACGCAAGATCGCCAGGAAACTACAACCCATCCTCCAGGAAGATACAAGACTGCAACAGGTCTTCCCTGAAGCACCCTTATTATCATACAGACAACCCCATAATCTCAAGAATATTATGGTGAGGAGTAAAGTATTCAGCAGTACAACTGAATGCGGGACAAAACCATGCCAGGACCCAAGATGCAAAACCTGCGCAATGCTCTACACAGCGGACACAATACAAATACCACACAAGAATCGGGAATACAAAATCAGAGGAGAGTTCACCTGTTCCTCCAGCAATGTCGTGTACCTCATCATGTGCATGAAATGCCCAGGGGGCTGCTACTACATAGGTGAGACAGGACAGGGGCTAAACAAGAGAATGAACCTGCATCGCCACAGCATCACACGCGGAACAAGAGACAGTCCTGTTGGCGAACATTTCTCTGACTCTGGCCATAAGATGAACGATCTGAGGGTTGCCATACTCAAAGGTAATCTTAAAACCCCGAAAGAGAGACGGTTGCATGAATACAAATTTATGCAACTGTTCGGGACACTTAGCAGTGGCCTAAACAGAGATCGAAATTTTATGAGTCATTACTGACACTAGCGAACTCTCTTCCCATGAGCGCTAAAGGCCATGTCTGTACATACTGTGCTATATGTATGCACACACAGCTGTCTCTCACACATACTAATACTCCTTATTTTTCCATCCATATACACCAATAGGGACCACATAGTATCCACACACACTTTAAGTTGTGCTACTAACGCTCACATTTCCACACCCACCCACACCATTTATATCCCTCTCACTCCACACACACCTTGTGTAGAGCACTGTTTATACTGTGGGCTCTCCATTCATTTTTATTCACACTGATACACATACACACTCTTTCTTCGCTTGCTTTCAGTTACCCTTTGACACCTCTAGCCATAAAACACATCCACACCGGGGGAAGGAGAAGCACAGATAACATTCCAAGAGACACTGTTTTTAAGTTATCCTTGCTTCATTCATTGTAACATCGCCGGAAGAAGAGATCAGTGTATCTCGAAAGCTCGCACAAATAAAAGCATTTCGTTAGCCACAGAACGGTATCATCTATTTATTTTTTGATTATTGAAGCTCGGCTAACACGGTACTGATACCTCTACATGTATATATATATATATATATATATATATATATATAATATATATATAAACAAAACACAAAATTAGATGCCGCAGTCAAATCAGCTCAAAAGGAACTGGTAATACACAAAACCAGACGTCAGGGTGCTGTCGGTGCTTTTTTGAGTCCCTACCTACCCTATGATCGGCCAATCGTCACCACATCTCTAGGGGAATTCTATTTTCCCCTTGTTTTGTTCTGTTCTATTGGGACTCTCATTATATGGTTCTTCCATGTTTGGGGTTTTTTTGTTTAGATATTATAAGTTTCATTTGTACAGCAGTTATTTAATATGTGGTATTTGTTTTGGTATGTTTTCATTATTTTATTCTTGCATTACTAATAAAATCCATTTTTCTATTTTCACCATATATTTTCTGAGTGCTCCATTTTTGACCCTCTTTTCTCTTTCTGTGCTTTAATATACATATACATATACATATATATATATACATATATATATATATATATATATATATATATATATATATATATATATATATATATATAACAAAAAGGCCAACACAAAATTATGTAGCGCTCAGGTGGAAATAAGTGATAAAAAGTGTGATAATTGATTAATAATAAAATCAATTAATTGTGAATATTAATCTAAACTATACATTACAACCAACCATAATGTGATCAGTGATTGAGGATAAGCCCAAAAGAATGTTCCACTTGTAGAAGAATCAAGAGAGATATAAGTCCCAAAGAAGATCCAGGGAGAGTATTGCAGCTTTAGATAGAAGTGGTATAGCCAACCACTTGGAATCTAAGAACAAAAAAACAAACAGAAGCGCAAGCTCCATAGCATGTAACTGTTTAAACAAATGAGTACATTTATTAAAGTCTGTAGCCCAAAGGAAATGCACTTACAGGATTATAAAAAGAAACCATACGTGGGAGAGAAATCTCTGTATGAAGACATCAACGGTGGTGGGGGAGTCCAAAATAAGCAGGGTGCACCTGATCAGTTCGTAGCCACAACCAGCTTCTTTCACAAGCTGGCACCAGATCGCTGCAACCCTCACTGTCTCTGTGTCCTCTGCTCCTGAATGAATCAAATGCCAGCACTTGAATTCGGCTGAATGGAACACTAGGATGCCCAGGATTCCACGTGTACACACCCACACGTGATGACGTCGCCGGCCCTACGCGTTTCGTCACGTTTGCACGACTTCGTCAGGGAATCTAGGCCCCATAGATTTTAAACCCCATAAAGTACAGACTTCTTTACTGACTGTATCATAATTAATTATTAATTATACAGTAGCAATATATTATATCTTTCATACCTTATGTAAAAAACTGTGGAAAAAGTTGGTACCTAATTATTACATTATATTGCTTACAAGGAAGCATCCCTTGAAATTACGCTAATTATTTAAAAAAAAAAAAGTTTTATTTAAAACGTAGTTATTATTCTATTTTTCCGAAATATTTTGATATTAGAATGTTTTATCCATTGAAAAAAATGGCAAGTGTTTTGTTATTTATGACAAAGCTATGATATGAGACATGAAAAACATCTTGATTTCATTTTTGTCATATTGTTGATATTCAAAGCCCACCATCACTATATGTGAATACATTGCATTTTTAGTATTCTGAATAAAATTTCCGTTTTGTAAGACTGAATAACCATAAATCACAATACTATTAATATAGAGGAATGTCCAAAAACAACATTAGATAACCTTGCAGTGCTTCTTACAAGAAAATAACAGTAATACCGATGTCTCTATATATTTATATATATTTATATATATTTATATATATCTATAAACATAGAAAATAAGCTCCACGGGGAAGGGACTGTGTCTGCAAAATGTCTCTGTAAAGCGCTATGTAAAACTAGCAGCGCTATACAAGAACATGTTATTATTATTATTATATTTAGAAATGTAGTTGGGATTACTAACACACAGCTCCGTGGTAATTAATGGGGCAATTCCACTACACTCACAAGAGTATTAATTTTTTTCATTTACAATGTACAGTGAGTTGTGAGAAAAAGTTTGTGAACCACTTAGGATTTTCACATTTTTCACAGATTTCAAACCTAAAATGTTATTAGATCTTAATCTAAGTCCTAATGATAGATATAGATAAACTTATCAAACAAATGACACAAAAACATGATACTTTTTCAACATCCACAAATGATTCAACATTCAATATCGTTGTGTGGAAAAAGTATGTGAACCTTTACATTCAGTACCCTGTGAGCACCAATAACTTCAACTAAGGGTTTCCTGTAACAGCTGGTCAGTCTCTCATATCAGTTTTGAGGAATTTTGGCCCATTCCACCTTGCAGAACTGCTTCAACAGAAACATTTTAGGGCTTCCTTGCATGTACAACTTACTTCAGATCCTGCTTCAATGTGGTTTAGGTCTGGACTTTGATTAGGCCATACTAAAAACACAGAATTTATTCTTCTGCAGCCATTTTTCGTAGATCTGCTTGTATGTTTAGGATCATTGTCATGCTGGTAGACACACTTTCATTTTTAGCTTCAGCTCACAGACCTGACATTCTCCTCTAGAATCTTCTCCACAATGCAAAATTCATGGTTGTGTCAATAATGGCAAGCCGTCCAGGTCCTGAGACAGCAAAGCAGCCCCAAACCATCACATTCCCACCACCATGCTTGACTGTTGGGATGAGGTACTTCTGTTCTAATGCAATTTTGGTTTTCGCCAACCAACGTTTCTCATTGAGGCCAAAATGTTCTACCTTTGACTCTTCTGTCCAGAGACCATTGCTCTATAAGTCTTGTGGATCATCTATGTGCTCTTTCAACTTTCTCAATTTGTCTGACAGTGGATTGGTGGAACCCCAAATCCTTAGAAATTATTTTGTAACCCTTTTAGACTGATGAGCATCAATAACTGCTTTTCTGAGGTCCTCTGAGATTTATTTTGATTGTGACATGACGTGTTTCCACGTGTTTGGTGAAGACCACATTTACAAGGTTTCTGTTCTTTATATAGGGCGGGGCCTCCCAAAAGCATACCTGAAGATCTACCTAATTATTTAAACACCTGATTCTAATTATCCCCTGTAAGGTCCGGGGGAACACCTCTCTCTAAAGGGGTTCCCCCCGCGACTTCACTTACCCCCGCTCCAGCTCTGTCTTCGCGCCGCCGCGGGTGGGATCTCCCTTCTCTTCCGTTTCCCGCGGCGGCTACTGATCTCGAGCATGCGCGCGAGCACAGCCGGAGACTTTTACGTCCTCCCTCAGGGGGAACTCCCGCCCCCAGCTGAGGCCGCGTGCGCCTCTCCCACGCGGCGCACACGCCTGATGCGCGTGCACCGCTCACAAGCTGCACATCTAGCTGTGGTAAGTCTCCCTACCAATCCCTATCTTCCCTGGGGCCGCTCCCTCGTTACTCCCCCTCTCCCTATTGGTCCTTCCTCCTACTTATACCTTGCTCAGCCATTCATTCTTTGGCTGAGCATAGCTTTGTATGACCTGTGTTAACCACGGTCGTGCCTGCATCAGTTCCTGTCTCTTTGTCTCCTTAGTGATCCCATGCGTACCGAACCGGCTTGGCTGTGGATCTGCTCTTGTCTTCTACCCTTGGTTTGTATCCTGACCTCCTGGACTCCCCAACCCCCTCACCTCGGTTTGCAGATTCCGACCTACCTCCCGGCTCTGGACCCCAGGCTCTCGGTACCACCTATCTTCTGGAATCTCCCTTCTCGTCTGCGAGTATCTTACTTTATCTTATACTCCCAGACGGTTCCAGACGCCTATTTTCCACTTTCCAGGTGTGTCCCCGTAGCTGTGGGTGCAGTTTGTTACCCATCTCACCTCAGGTTCGGGGTCCCTCCTTGTCCGTGGTGAGCACAGCGTAACATAATGCTCAGCCCATAGACATGGACCCTGAAGAGGTTGAGCAACCAAGCCCAATGCAGCGACTTCTCCAGCTAGAGGCGCAGCTTGCCTCCATGACGCAGGAGCTCTCTAGACTCTCCTCGTTGCAGCCTTCCCCAGGCTCCTCGGCCATGGCAGCTGCGGCGTTTCCCTCCACGGGTCTTCCCGTGGCTGTAGATCCTTGTCATGAGTGCAGAGGGTTTCTTAATCAGTGCGAGATGCAATTTGAATTATCTCCTTTGCGCTTCCCCACTGCTCGTTCAAAGGTGGCCTATATTATGTCTCTCTTGAACGGAAAGGCCCTAGCCTGGGAATCCGCCATCTGGGAGCGGGAGCCTGCCATGACGCATGACTATTCTCGCTTTCTTCGAGAATTCAGGCAAGTATTTGATACGCCTGGTCGTCAAATTACGGCAGATTCTTCTCGCTTCCATATTTCCCAGGGTACTCGTCCTGTCGCCGAGTATGCTTTGGACTTCCGGACCATCGCGGCGGAGACCTCCTGGAATGATGGCTCACTGTCAGCAACCTTTTGGCAGGGTCTGTCGGATGACATCAAGGACAAGCTGGCCACTATGGAGAGACCCAGCAGATTGGAGGATCTCATTGCGGTCTGCATCCGCGTGGACCAGCGGCTACGAGAGTGGAGACTTGAACGCGCTCTTCCTCGTACCAACTCCTCCCGATCTTTCAGCCGCAGTCTCGTCCATCACGTCCCCCAACCCATGGATGAGCCCGAACCGATGCAGCTCGGAGGTCATCGTCTATCCGCGTCTGAGAGACAGCGCCGACGAGATGGTGGACTGTGCCATTACTGCGGTCATCCCGGTCATCTGCTGGTAAACTGTCCTCTGCGACCGGGAAATACCAGGACCCAATAAGGTATGAGAGGGTCTCGTTGGGTATAATCTCTTCTCCTCTTTCTTCTTCTAAAGTATTTCCCAATCGTATAATGCTGCCTATTTCTCTGGCCTGGAATAACTCCCTGATCCCCGCCTCTGCATTTATAGATTCTGGGTCTCAGGGGAACTTTATTGATCAGAGTTTTGCCTATAGGAATGGGATTCCCTTTCGATCTAAGGCTGTTCCAGTTGGTCTGGAGGCCATAGACGGGCGTCCACTCCAACCAGCCTTTATTTCTCTGGAGACTTGTTCTCTATCCCTCGCCATGGAGGACGGCCACCAAGAGAAGATTATCTTGGACGTGATCCATACTCCATCGGTAGATGTAATTCTGGGACTCCCCTGGCTGCAACTTCATAACCCACAAATAGATTGGGTTGGTAAGGAGCCCATACGATGGAGCCCCCGGTGCCTTAAGACCTGTCTTCCCCCCAAACGGACGTTAGCCGGAGTGGAATTACCCGCAGAGTATAAAACTTCCCTTCCAACTGTCTACTGGGACCTGGTGGACGTTTTTGATAAGGTCCGTTCTGAAGTGTTACCTCCCCATAGAGATTTTGACTGTCCTATTGAGCTTCTCCCCGGTGCTACCTTACCCAAGAGCCGTTCTTACCTGAGACCAAGGCCATGACCGAGTATATCCAGGATAATTTGAGGAAGGGTTTCATCCGCAATTCTTCATCTCCAGCTGGAGCTGGATTTTTTTTGTTAAGAAAAAGGATGGTTCCTTGCGCCCCTGTATTGACTACAGAGGTCTTAACAAAATTACGATCCAGAACCGTTACCCCCTGCCACTTATTTCTGAACTCTTCGATCATTTCCAGGGGGCAACAATTTTTTCCAAACTTGATCTCCGCGGAGCCAATAACCTTGTCCGCATCCGTCAGGGCGACGAATGGAAGACCGCCTTTAACACCCGGGATGGGCATTATGAATATCTAGTCATGCCTTTCGGCCTGTGCAATGCCCCAGCGGTCTTCCAGGAGTTTGTCAACGAGATCTTCCGTGATCTCCTCGACAGCTTCGTTATCATATACCTTGACGATATCCTTATTTTTTCCAAATCCCTCTCTGACCACATTCCACACACTAAATTAGTCCTGTCCCGCCTTCATGAGAACAATCTCTATGCTAAGCTGGAGAAATGTTCTTTTCATCTTTCTTCCATTCCCTTTCTTGGATATATCATTTCTAGCACTGGCTTCTCTATCGACCCAGTCAAACTCAAGGCTGTCTTAGAATGGCCACAACCCACTTCCCTGAAAGCCATACAGCGATTCTTGGGATTTGCGAATTACTATCGTAAATTCATCAAGAATTTTTCTTCTACTGTGGCCCCATTACTGCCCTCACCAAAAAGGGAGCTAACACAGCAGTATGGTCTCCTGTAGCTCTCCAAGCTTTCGACTCCATCAAAAAATCTTTTGCTTCTGCTCCTATTTTGCGTCACCCTGATCCCAGGCTCCCCTTTACCCTAGAGGTAGACGCATCCGACGTCAGTGCTGGCGCCATTCTCTCTCAGAGACAGTCCCCACAGGCCAAACTTCATCCCTGTGGGTTCTTTTAAAAAAAAAATTCTTTGGCAGAACGGAACTATGACGTCGGAAACAGAGAGCTCTTGGCTATTAAACTCGCCCTTCAGGAATGGAGACATCTTCTGGAGGGAACGGAGACCCCCATTTCGATCTTTACCGATCATAAAAACTTACTTTACATTGAGAGTGCATGTCGCCTTGGGGCGCGTCAGGCTCGATGGTCTCTTTTTTTTCGAGATTTAATTATCTCATATCTTACATCCCTGGTTCAAAGAATTTAAAAGGCAGACGCACTTTCACGTCAATTCCTGTTTGAGGATAATTCAGAGGATATCTCCGAAACAATATTACACTCCAAATATATTGTTTCGGCCAACTCTTTTGATATCCTGGATCAGGTCATGGCAGCACAGTCTAATCTCCCGAGGGGCCTTAAGGTGCCGTTGGCCGTCTGTATGCAGCTCCACGCCTCCTTTAGAAGATTCTTGAGTGGGGTCATTCTTCTAGGTCAGCCGGTCATCCAGGCATTAGCAGGACTTCTGACCTCATTGGTCGTACCTTTTGGTGGCCAACCATGTTGCAGGACATTTCAGAGTACGTAAAAACTTGTCCAATCTGCGCCCAGGTTAAGACCGCTCGTAAAAAGCCGTATGGCCTTCTACAACCCCTCCCTATACCAGAACGCCCATGGAGTCATCTGTCCATGGACTTTGTGGTGGAACTTCCAACCTCTAAAGGGATGAACACCATTTTGGTTGTCGTGGATCGTTTTTCCAAACAGGCCCATTTCATTCCTTTCAAAGGCCTTCCCAATTCCCCTACCTTGGCAGACATTTTTGTCTCAAAATTTTGGCGAGCGTGCGCTCGCAGGATGGATATCACCCTCCATTTTTCGTCCGGGTATCATCCCCAAACTAATGAGCAAACCGAGAGAACGAACCAAACTCTGGAGCAATACCTCCGATGCTTCATCGCAGACAGCCAAGACAATTGGGTAGATTTACTTCCATGGGCAGAGTTCTCCCATAACTCTTTAAAGAACAGCTCCACGTTGAAATCCCCTTTTTTCATTAATTATGGTTTTCACCCGGGTCAGCTGCCCATCACCTCAGTTCCTTCCGGGGTTCCAGCGACCGATTACCAAATCAAGGATCTTCAGGAATCCTGGAAAAGGATCCAAGAGGCTTTGAGAAACGCAACCCATAGACAAAAGGCACAGGCAGATCGTTACCGTCGTCAGGCACCAGTCTTCAAACCAGGGGATAAGGTCTGGCTCTCCTCCAAGAACATTAGACTGAAGACTCCAAGCCACAAACTGGCTCCCAGGTTCTTGGGTCCATTCTCAGAAATAGAACGGATCAATCCTGTGGCATATCGTCTGGAACTTCCTCCATCCATGAGGATACCCTCCGTGTTCCACGTGTCACTGCTGAAACCTGTGTCCCGGAGTCCACGGTTCCATAGGACACCGATTGACCCTAAACCAGTCATAGTTCAGGGGAAGGAAGAGTTCGAAATCCAGTCTATTCTGGATTCCAGGAGGACGAGGGGTTTGGTACAATACCTGGTTCACTGGAAGGGCTTTGGGCCAGAAGAAAGATCTTGGGTACCCTACCATCAAATACATGCCCCCAGACTGCTGTGACTCTTTCACTCCAAATTTCCCCAAAAGCCATATTGGAGTCGTCCTGAGGCCGCTCCTCAAGGGTGGGGGGATACTGTAAGGTCCGGGGGAACAGCTCTCTCGAAAGGGGTTCCCCCCGTGACTTCACTTACCCCCGCTCCAGCTCTGTCCTCGTGCTGCCGCGGGCGGGATCTCCCTTCTCCTCCGCTTCCCGTGGCGGCTACTGATCTCGCGCATGCGCGCGCACGGCCAAGGACTTTTACGTCCTCCCTCAGGGGGAACTCCCACCCCAAGCTGTAGCCGCGCGCCTCTCCCACGCGGCGCACACGCCTGATGTGCGTGCACCGCTCACAAGCTGCACATCTAGTACAGCTGTGGTATGTCTCCCTACCAATCCCTATCTTCCCGGGGGCCGCTCCCTCGTTACTCCCCCTCTCCCTATTGGTCCTTCCTCCTACTTATACCTTGCTCAGCCATTCATTCTTTGGCTGAGTATAGCTTTGAGTATAGCTTTGAATGTCCTGTGTTAACCACGGTCGTGCCTGCATCAGTTCCTGTCTCTTTGTCTCCTTAGTGATCCCTTGCTGCGGATCCGCTCTGGTCTTCTACCCTTGGTTTGTATCCTGACCTCCTGGACTCCCTGACCCCTTCACCTCAGTTTGCGGATTCTGACCTACCTCCCGGCTCTGGACCCCAGGCTCTCGGTACCACCTATCTTCTGGAATCTCCCTTCTCGTCTGGCGAGTATCTTACTTTATCTTATACTCCCAGACGGTTCCAGATGCCTATTTTCCACTTTCCAGGCGTGTCCCCGTAGCTGTGGGTGCAGTTTGTTACCCATCTCACCTCAGTTTCGGGGTCCCTCCTTGTCCGTGATGAGCACAGCATAACATCCCCTTTAATTTGACTGATGAGAAAAGATTGGTTTTGATTAAAAAAGGTTATCATTGAATTCTTCTCAACAGGAACTCACGTTCTAACTTCCTTGTGTTTTCCTCCAAATAACTTTATTTCATATAGCGCTTTTCTTCCAATGGGATTAAAAGCGCATCACAATTACAGTACAGTGCACGGTACATAGCAAATAACAATTGTTACAGACACAGTCCCTGCCAGATTACGTTACAATATATGTTTTTTGGTGCCTGACGGAGTTAAAGTGACTTGTTCAATGCCACAAGGATCTGACACTGTGAAATGAACCAGGTTCCCTTGATTCAAACTGGGTGTCATTGTTTACAGTCAGTGTCTTTACTCACTGTACCACATGACAATATCTTTGTAATTATGCTCTCCTCACTTATTGTCATTAAACCAAACAAAGGAGAGGGGACGAGAAGGTTACTTTGCCTACTGCATAAATAGAAGCACAAAATAGTAACAGAAACCCCTCTCTTGTAATGAATGGAGTTCTATTACCTTGATAGATCTGGTGCTACTTTTCCCCTCACTTCTGCCAGGAGACTTTGATGTATAACCCACACACGACCATCCGTGGAAATAAATAAATAGTGGTTGAGAGATCTTCATTTGGATTTACATGAAAGTGGCAGTCCCATATACAGTACCTGGGAAAAAAATTATTTAAAAAAAAATTCTCTTTTAGAAACATGCAAACTCATTAAAGCAAACGTTTCTGTTATTTATTTTGTTGTGAGAATGTCAGCTTTCTACTACAGTATGTTCTGGGCAAATATGATCTTATGTGGTACTTACTGCTGTTTCCATTTATCTCTTTGTCTAATAAAAGCACTCGGTTAAGTGAAAAAGGGTCTTTTAGACCATTTATTGCATATACAAAAACTCAACAGAACACAGCGTTTCGGGGTGTTATCCCTTGCTCAGGTGCAATAAAACGAGCATGATCCACAAGAATAAGCAATATACATGCAATACATATATCTGAATTTCACTATAGGGTTTAATTTTATTTACATAGATTTTTCTATTTTGATTGACATTAAAAGTACTTAATTACAATGGCTGTATCTTGCATTAGCGTTTTTATCCTTGAGGTGACAAAGAGGCTCTCCTTATAAAGAAGCTGGAGCTAGACACTGGAAGATTTTATTACGTCATTATATCACTCAATGGATTTGAATATCTAACATTTAAAAAATTTTACCCCACAGAAGAGCAACCCATATCTGAACGCATATAAACACCAGGCACACCAGGACTGCAGACTCTTGCTTTCAAAGTCCACCAGCTCCAAATGGCGCTCTCCTCTCAAACACAATTTGTTACAATTTGATAAACACAAAATCCCAGCAAACTCTAACCACAGAACCCACCACATGTGGGTTCTGATGTTAGAGATTGCTGGGATTGTGTGTTAATTCATTTAAAATTTTAAACTGGTATCAGTTGGTTGGAGGTTAGTGGCCCCTCCTCCCAGGGTTTAAGCTCACCCCACCCCACCTACTTTTGAAGTAGCAGATCTTTCCATGTACCTGTGCAGGACAGGTCTATTATGACCATTCTCCCTTCACCGCAGAGGTAAATGAGAATTATCACAGGTAGTGTTAGGACCTGCATACAGGTCATGCTGTGAAGTGGCTGCTGGATTGTAACGCTCTGGCCAAAGGGTTTAACTAAATTACCCTTACTCATTTGTCACATTGGATGTACTGTAGTATTGGGTATTTTTGTCTTAAGTTACAATTTGTGTCATTTAACTAGTTTTATTGTTATACAGAAACAATTGCAATAGAAAAAATCAAATCAGAAATAATTTTCTAATGTGACTAACATATTTTCAAAAATAAATTCAGAAACTAGGGCCCTATGTAAATACTTTATAGAAAGCCAGGTCATACATTTCCAATAATAATAATACATACATGCACGAAACTGTTTGTCTAAACATAATTGCTGATTATTTAAACTTTAATTTTTACAGTAAGAGCCTTAGGCAAGGAAAAAATATATCATTTAGTTTTTGATCTGGTTATCTGATATGGTTCCATTTATGTAACTGAAGAATGTTTAGGAAATAAACAACATGACTTCCATCCAAACCATTTGCTAAGCAATGAGGATTCAGTTAACATTCATTAACATGTTGGGATAATGTACTCCAGAGGCTATGTATCAAGCTCCTGAAAAATGTATTTAGATAATACATTTTGGCTGGTCTCTGCACCAAATATATGAAACTTGTTATTCAAGTACCCTACATTTGAGGCAAATTGAAACAAAAGAGGGTTTTTTTTGCCAAATCAGAACACTTTTGTTAATATGTGAATATTTCATGCACTTACAGTAATAATGCATTTAATTTCACTAGTAGTTAAAGTATGACAGTACTTTTACAGTACATGGTTTTTTTTCCGGCGAAAGATTGCAAGGGTTATGCTCCCGAGTACCTCAAAAATAATGTAAGATGCAAACCTTGAGATTAAGTTTGTCCTGTCTATGTTTAAACCGAATCCATGTTGAAAATTAGAGACGGGCGAATTCTTTTAGGAAAATTAGGATCCTTCCTAGGCTTCATTGTACAAGTTGTGCAATACAATAGGCGAAAGCTTTATAGAATCCATGTTTAAAATGAATAACTTAAAAGGGACATGAACAGTTTTCTAAACTTCAAGTTAACGCCCAAATAAAAATACCATTTGTGGGTACATTTGCATGTCTCAGACAGTTCTATAACCTTGTCTTTCCCCATTGTTGCTTAGGAAACAAGGCTTCCACTGCAGCCGGGGATTCTGGGTAATTACATGCAAATGAACACTCACTGTGACACACTCTTTTCTTCTTATCCATTTTAACATGGACTCCTATAAGCTTACGGTATGTGTTAAAGGAGTGATAGTGCGCTACCAAGCTGTGGCAATTAAGAAATAATGTAGTGATTTAAACTAGTGTTCCAGTGATAAACCAAATCTAGCAATAACACAATATTACTGATTCACAATAAAACAATGTGCCTTAAAAAATTATGATATTAATTCCAATGTGAAAAACACAGATAGTGAAAAAGTCTTATCTGTGAAGAAAATGATGATAAAAGTTCCACAATTCTTTGTGCAATTTGCAGAGGAATCCAGGTGTGTGCTGCTCTCCTTTAAAAATATAGAGAGAGGAAAGCGCAGAAAACGCCCATAGTATCATTTAATTTATTAAAATCATTACAAAAAAAACCACAGGTTATCATTTAACTCACATTTGGCAATATATTGTATAAAAAGGCATTCACACTCTTGTAGGGAAGTGTGGCACCCGGTGTGGCAAAGTTGCTTGTCCGATAATGTCCTTCTCCCGCTTGCCTGTGAGACGCGACGGCCGGTGTAACTGCAGCTGTCCTGTGATCCACCTGGCAGCGTGTGGAGTGTAGGAAGGGAAGCGGGAAAATGGAGGGAAGGGGAGATGACACTTGCATCAGTTTAATAGAATCTATGTAGAGTGTAGTAACACAGGGCAATAGGGATATTGATCATAGCACACAAAAGAGAAGACAGGTTCCCTGTAGAATGCACTCAATTAAACTGTGTGCAATTGTTAAGATTTAAAACACTTTATTAGAAAAAAATATAAAAATAGTAGTAGATTGTAATAATGAAGTCTACGGCCAATCCATAAGACATACACATGTAGCTGTACAATCAGGGATGCCACCTCTCTTGGTCTGACCCGGAGACTCTGGGTTTTGGGCACTTACCTCTGGGCTACGGGTTTAGCCCGTCAATCTCCGGGTGGCAGCGTGATGTGGCGGCTTCTCGGAATTCTTCTGCAATTCCCCCTCCAATTGCAGTGAACATGGCTGCACCGCGTTGCCGACGTGACGTCATGCCACTATGCAACGTCACGTTGCCATGGTAACGTGACGCCGTGTAGTGTCATGACGTCACGCCGCCAAGTAAGGGATTTATTTTCCCGGGTTGGCCTTCAGTAGAAGGTGGCAACTCTGCGTAAAATACATCTAGATTTAATGCAGAGAATTGACTGCAATTTTAATTCTTATAGTGAACTCGCCCCGGACAGTAGGGACAATCTATGTGCTCATTGAGCCCAAATGGGGTTTTACTGTGTAAATCATATATCCATTGTTGTTCTCTTTGTAGAAACAATTTGCTATGATCTCCACCTCTGACACTAGATGCTATTTGTTCTAAACCCATGAATCTTAACTGATTCAGATCACAATCATGGTGCAGCAAGTAGTCTGGGAAACTTATGTCGGTTTTTTTATTCAACTGTAAGTGTTTTTTGGCGTTTTTAATATTATTAATGGTCTTTTATTGCAATATTGAGTTCACGTTTCGTTTTCCCTATATACTCCAATCCACAACTAATATTCTACACTTTGAATTTATACTTACAGTTAATAAAGTAAGTGGTTTTATTAACCCTACACGTAGGTGACTTAAAGTTTTTTTTTTCGAGTCCATATACTTACAAATTACACATTTGTTACATCTGAAATGACCTGTCAGTTGGCTAGTCAACCACATGTTGCCATCATTTATTTGAGGGATTTCTTTTACAGTATACAAAGGAAGTAGCGTGCACAAAGTTTACACTACCACTTCCTACCTAGCTGTAATCCATTATTTTAAGGGCAAGTGAGAGAGTATTACCAGCTACTCAGATGCAGGAACACTACAATATATCATATCCACACATTTTATTTCCCCATTGTGCTCCACTTCTCTCCTGCAGGCTTCTCCTCATTTAACCTCAGTCTTTCCACTTCTCTAGCCCCATCTGCTCCATCATTTATTTCCCCTGTAACATACTCCTTTTTTGACTGGCAACATGGCGTTCAGACCTGCAGGCATGCTGCACTCGTGCTAATGGCTTCAGGGCTTCCTTTCTGGTTGGATTAGAGCACATCAATCATGACTGGGGCTGTTACTGATTTTCTTTGTTCTGACTCACTGAAGTTCAATGTTACTACAAATTGGAGTATACTTTCAGCCAGCTGCTTTCTAACTAGCTACAAAAAAACAACAACATTTGTTTGGCTTTTTATAGCCTTCCAGCTTGGGCTTGCTCTTGTAATATTGATTGCATTAACAAAAGAAAACTGTTACAGATCCATATTATATTAATAGTGCCTCTAAAACGCTAATGGAATATGATAGACTAAGAATCTGACAGCAATAATAAAACACACAGGTATAACATAAATTTTACAACATTAACATACAAAATACACATGATCATTCTTCCTGTAATTATACAGGTAAATAAGAATTTTAACCCAGGTGAGTGTTAGACCCTTTACTGCCCTGCTACGGTCATGCCTTGTAAGTGGCAGCAGGCTTAAGACGCTTTGGCCAAAGGGTTAAACTAAATGACCTTTTTTACAAGAGATATTTAGGTATTGCACTGTGTATTTTTGTCACATTGGAAGTAGCTTTGGGCATATCTGTTTTTTGTTGTAAACATTAACATACACCCACAGATGTAGCAAACCTTACGGTTTTCATTGCTGTGGCCGCTCCCAGAAGAATTAACGCTGTGGGGGGGGGGGGGGTGGAGGGTGTTCCATTCAGTAGCACGGACCCTCACAGAGCGATTGTGGATGACACTATCCCCAGCACCGCAGACGTTTGCTTTTTTTGTCCACAGTGCTGAGGACAGTAAATTTTCCTACATGTGTATTCAATATGTATGGACCATGCTTATTTATCCCATTTGTTTCTATTCAAAGTTGGGTTTTCCCAGACCCTTAAAAACATGTATTAAATGATGATGCTGCAAAGTAATTCGCTGTTATCGCCATGTAGTGATTTAAAAAAAAACCTTTGCTTGTGTAGCACCCTGCTATATTTCTATGGCCTGGCATATGTCCTAGTAATAGCAGGCAGTGCTAGGGTTAATAAGTCACGAGCTGGTGAGATCACATCCCTTCATGTTTCAATTATGTAGCTGCTTACAGACACATGTCTGGGCCTGGAAGGTGCTGGGACCACATGACAAGATGAGGGCCTTGCTGCAGTTGATTCTGCCCAGTTACTGGGGCAGAATAGCCTGGCTCTTCCTCCAGTATAAAAATGTGGGTTCCTCCAAATGAAAAGAGTTTATCCCTATCTAGGGGTGAGTGCCAGTCCTCCCCAACGTGGGGATTGGAGAAGTATGTCCAGTCTACCTGGAGGCCTCTGGTTTCTAAGGTGAAGAATACAACAGATATCCAGTGAGAGATGGATCCCATAGGAGTTCCCTGCGTCGATCTTTCTATGATAGAGGGACCCAAGGGAATACACCACGGAGCTTGAGTATAAGCTGAGCAGGCCAGGCAGGTTATGATCATGGAAACCCCTCCTGGCCTTGGTTAACAGACAGGGAAGAGATTCCTGAGATGTAGGGTCCTAGAATCTAGGTGACCAAGAGCAGGCTACCCTTGCAGGGAGTAGGTGGACACCATACGTCCTGTCCAATATAGGTCATGAGGTCCTAGTGTTCTCCATGCCTGCATGGAACTCCTGTCTGGAGGGTGAGTGGTTACTTTGGCGTAATGCCCTGAACAAGAAGGTTCATATTCAAAGCCTGTCCTGATGCTGCTGTCTTGTACTGATACTATTTTCTTATTCTGATGCTTGTACTATGAAGAGATGCTTTGTTCACTGACCTAGTGAATGGATTCAAGGACTGTTGTATGCTAATACACACCAACAAGCTATAAAGTTTCTAGCACCCTTTTTTCAATTTTTTCCTGCACTTAACAGGCTTGGCCGGACCCCACGAGGAAAGAAGACCCTGAGATAAGAGGTAAACCAATTGAGCTAACATTCTGTGAGCAGGTATAAACCATGTCAGAGAGAAAGAGATTGTTATTCATGTACACCATATCTCATGCAGCCGGGTGGGATAGCGGTGTTATACTTGGAAGCAATAATAATAGCAATAATCCAAGCAACGAGAATATATATTTCCTTCTAATAGGTCGTACACTGCAGTACTGTTGAAAAGATTTCTTATAGTGAAGGATCAAAAGTGCTGTTAAGTATTTTTTTTATAGCTTCCGTTTTAAAAGCTAGTCAATGACTTCAGCACAATAATAATTATATTTCTATTAGTGTATGGTCTATTTAATGATTTGTTCAAATTGTTCATTAGCTTTAATGTGTTTTTTTCTTCTTCAGAATAAAATATACTAAGGTTACACATACTGTTTTAGAGACATGAAACAGAGCATATAAATACAGTTGTGGGAAATAATGACACATTAGAGACGGGAGAAATGGTAGCAGGGGAATTGTAATTGCAAATAAAATGAATATGAAGCAGACTGACTGTGTGTCTGCAAAAGAGAGAGAGATGCAATTGCCAAATCAAATATGTTAGATGTGTAGCCAGGACTGGTTCTTTGCTACCAGTCTGCCCTCCCTAGCAGTAAGTCATGGTAAGAACAGGCCTGCTAATATTCATCATGGGTTTTCCCAACTCACAGCAGCATCCTTGAGAGACAGGGGAGGAGGTGGAACTCGGTCTGGGTTTACTCAATCCTGGGTCAGACATGGTGCCCTCCTCCTAGTGTACTTATGGGGGTTGCTACCCAAATTTTTAGTGAGGGCCTCTCCCCACTAGAGAGAGGCAGGGCACACACAGGTTGAATGGAGATTGGCCTTCCCTGTTCCTCTTCCCCTAGGGGAGAGTGAGTGTGTACCAGCAAGGACTGCTGAGGGGGCCCTTGACCCGGTGTAGGTCCAGGGACCATCCTACAGCTGGATACAAAGCCAGAGACTGCATTGGGCCGAAGACTGTCGAAGACTGCTGTGACTGTGTGGCTAGTCAGAATAAAACCGTTCCAGTTATTATTCCTCCTGCCTGGTGTGCAATCTTTCTAGGGAAGGAGAGGGTATTGAGTTCTACCGTAGGATATTGCCTCCATATATCTGGAGCCTGCGACAGATAGAGGCGCCGTACCACTAGAGATCAATGTCGGGCATGTACCCCAGAAGCCTGTCCTGGGTTCCCACAAACATCGGCGGACAACTCAGCACTTCTGTGAGCCTACAGGTAGCATGCACCAAACATCTAGTAACAGGGGAATCTCCCAGAGACCAGGGGAAACACTGTTACAGATGTAAAACAAAACTCATACAGTATCATTTCCTGTTAGAGAGTTCTTCATACTGTAAACACATACAGTAGGCCAAAGAAAATGATGGCAAGAATAATGAAAAAGTTGCCCCTGAATTATGTTGTGGCTGTATACCTACTTTTCTGTAAGTACATAAAGCCAAAAATTACTGTAAGTACATAAAGCCAATAAGTACTGTAAGTACATAAAGCCAGTTCTTTTAACTCTCAACGCTGCATGAAAGCTTCTAATTTTTGTTTTTATAAACTGTTGCTTATGGTTTGCAATCAATACCTCTTATTAACTCTTTCAAAAACAGTGACAGTGTATCATAAAGAATGAAATAGTTTGGAAATGAAAATTATTGATAATAATGAATTGCAAGTTTTGATGCACTAAAGATAAAAAGAAAAGGAAAGGAGCGCAAAACTCATAGTGAAGTCTGTATTTTAATTGACAAAAATAAGAGATTAAAAACTCGCAGACGTCCATGGGTATATGGCATAGATTGAATCACTGTGGGAGAAGCAGGGCTGCCATCAACATTTGCGGTGTTCTGACAGGTCTCCTCGAGTTTCCTTTCACATTCTCCTTCAGTGTATACAGCCGGTACACTTCCGCATCACGTGGTTGCGCGATGATGTTGTGACGTTGTGGTATCTCGTCGTGCTGATGTCACCAAAAGTGCGGACTTCCAAATGCCCCGATCGGCTCCCACACACCACCGCCTCTTGCTCCGAACAGCCTTAGCTTCCCCATAGGTAAAAGCAATGAATTACCCTAGAAAAGGGAAGACAACCAGGGCTCAAATATATGGGAATCACTATGAAGAAAGAAATCCACTAGCGTAATTCTGGAACACTCCATAATCCAATAAGGTATTGTAACATGCAAGAAGCAGAGTAGCACCCTTATGCAAGCTTTGACTATCTGAGTTTGAAATGCACTTATAGAGGATTTAGCATTGAACTGCGGTCATCTGACCATAAATGTATTCAAACGCATAGGAATCACCTCTTGAGAACAGCATATAAGTCCAGCATGTAAGTCCAGCAACAATTGAAATGATACTCACAGTTGAAATGAACAATAATGGTCACTCGCTAGTCAAAGACACATCCACAGGAGTTTCTTCACTTGCAGGGCAAAGGGTCTTGTAGCTGCTTCTTCTGTGTGCAAAAAACGTTGAAGGTAAATACTGTTGGGATGTACCAGGCACAAAGCCCAAAAAAACGCTGCACCACAAAAACGCAAAAGAGAGATAGTAAAAAACAATTTAATGTGCCAAAAAGAGAAGGTTACACTGACATGTTTCACCAACAAATGGCTTTATCAATGTGCCTATCAGAGATACTGTCCTACGTGTTTCAAGGAAGCTTGTTCCTCCTTGTCAGGGGTTGTGTATCACTGAGGCCTTAACCCTGTATAAGTAGGGTTGGTTAACCCATAGCAACAAATAAGTATATATGTGCACTTGTAGCCATTGCAATATAAATAGCTGCTTATAGTCCGATCTGTGCACACAAGCAGGTATTCAAAACTATAAATAAAATACTCCCTAGGAGTTAATCTATACAAACAACGATCTAAAAAGTTTGCCAACAGTATAATACAATGAGACATATATATTGGACTTGGGGATAAATATGAACGAATCACTATGTGCATATATATATATATGTATAAAAATAAACCATTTGACATAGCACATATTTCCAATTTAATGGGTAAAACCAATGTGGATATGCAATCACCATTAAAATTAATTAAAAATTATTTTTAAAAACTATTCAATTCATATAAATATCAAATACTAATTCAAATTAAGAAAGAGACTAAAAATGTATTTTTTCAATTTTTTGTGAAATATAGAAAATTGATCAAAACGTTTATGAACAGGAATTATAGAAAAGTTTTACCGAAAGTCACAAGAGTTACAAGAATTACAAAAAAGGATACTCCATGTGTCATAATACCCCTAAGGATGTTGCCTCTGTGCTCCAGGAATCTTTGTTTGAGGGTGAGTTTAGTCCTGTCCACATATTGTAGGTCGTATATGCATTCTAAAAGGTATACCACAAATGTGGCATTACAATTTATAGAACTCTAAATAGGGTTAACAGTGTTGGAATGCTTTGACTTAAAAGAAGTTATTCTGCACTAAAACACACCGCTACAAATCATCCTCACACAATCTTTTTCTTTCCATGCTTCTCCTCCTTGCTTCTGGGGATATCTCTCCCAATCCTGGTCCCTGTCTCATTTCATCCTCGTCTCCAGCATGCAACTTCCACTCCTTCTAGTGTCAACCCCTGTAATCGCATACCCATCTCCTGTCACCATCCCTCCTCTTTCCCTTTCTACTGTGCCCTTTGGAATGCACGCTCCCTTACTAACAAGTTCTTCTCTGTGCATGACTTCTTTTTCTCTCACTCTCTGCCCTTCATTGCTATAACTGAGATGGCTCACTCAGTCTGACTCTGCTCTGGAAGCTGCCCTCTCTTATGGTGCCCTTTCTTTCTTGCACAATCCGTGCCCTGATGGCAGGGGTGGAGGCGTGGTGCTCCTGCTCTCCTCTCTCAGCAAATTCCGAACCCATCCTATTCCTCCCTCCCTTGCTTTTCCCTCCTTTGATGCTCACACTGTCCAGATTTTCTCTCTTCTCCCTGTCCACGTGGCGGTCATCTATCACCCACCTACCTTTACTCATCTGCCTTTTGTCTTTCTCTCTCACTTTGAATACTGGCTCTCTTTCTTTCTCTCCTCAGACTCCCCTGTTCTTCTCCTTGGGACTTCAACTGGCATATTGATGACCCTTCTCTCCCTTCGGCTTCCCACTTTCTCTCTCTAACCTCTTCTTTTGGCCTTCAACGGTGGACAGCAGCCAGCACCCACAAGGATGGCAACTACTTTACCTAGATATAGTTTTCACTAAAAACTTTTCTCTCTCTGATTTCTCCATTTACCTCCTTCCTCTCTCTGAGCATCACCACATCTCATTTTCTCTCTCTCATTTCTCCCCTTCTCCAACTCCATCTATCCCTCATTCCTGCAGAGACCTGTGCTATATTTTCACTCTTCCCTCTCCTCTCACAGCTCTGCTCCAGACCCTGACAACCAGGTCAGGAATTAGGAATTTGCCCTATCATCCCCTCTTGATCTACATGCCCGCTTTCTCTCTGCTGTTATCACCCTAACCCCAGACACCTGGCTAAATTCCCACACGTGCATGCATTCCTGCACTTATTCCTCTTAACTGAACGCCTCTGGAGGAAATCTAACACTCTAGCACACTTCCATCACTTCAAATTTATGCTATCCGGTTTCAACTCTGCTCTCTATCAAGCTAAACAAACCTTCTTTACTTCACTAATCAACACGCACAAGTCTAACCCACACTTACTCTTTTCTGTCTTTGACTCCCTTCTCAGACCACCCTCTGCTGCCTATTTTTCTTCCTTCATCTTACCTCAGGACTTTTCCAACTATTTCAACGAAAAGGTGGAATCCATACGTCAGGAGATCCCCTCTGTATCCTCCACCCATCCTATACCTTTTCTTAACTCTCCTCCTGCCTTCCTTTACTCTTTTTCAGCTGTCACAGAGGAGGATGTGTCATTGCTGATCTCCTCTTCTCCCTTCATCACCTAAAACCTCTTGCTGCTACTATAATCCCTATGCTCACATACATTTTTAACTCATCCCTCTACTCTGGTACCTTTCTCCTCCTTCAAACATACAACAGTTATACCATTACTCAAAAACAGCAAGCTTGACCCTACCTGTCTTTCTAACTATTGGCCTGGCTCACTCCTTGAACATCTTGTATTCTCTCGCTTGCTCTATTTTCTCAACACCTATTCTCTCCTAGACGTCTACAATGTGGCTACCACAATACTCACTCCACTGAAACAGCTGTCTCTAAAATAACTAATGACCTCTATGCTGCCAAAGACAGAGGTTATTGCACTCTGCTCATATTTCTCGAAATCTCTGCAACATTTGATACTGTGGACCACCATCTTCTCTTTCACATTTGCCATAAACTTGGTATTTGTAACAAAGCTCTATCCTGGATCTCCTCTTACCTCTCCCACCGTACTTTCAGTGTCTCTTTTGCAAACACCTCCTCCTGCTCTATCGATCTCCTGGTGGAGGTACTCAGGGCTCTGTCCTGGGACTTCTTCTCTTTTCTCTTTACACACTCTCTTTAGGGGACCTTATCACATCTCTTGTGTTCAAATACCACCTGTATGCTGATGACACACAAATTTATTTATCAACCCCTGACCTTACACCTGCTGTACAGACCAAAGATTCTGGATGTCTCTTTGCTATATTATCCAGGATGGCCCTCCGCCGACTTAAACTTAACATCGCAAAACCTGAGCTCCTCATACTTTCTGCCAAACCTGGCCTTACTACCTCATTCCACATTACTGCTGGAAGTACAATCATACACATATTAGCATAAGTACGCTGCCTAGGGGTCACACTCGACTCGTTCCTCACATTCTCCTCTCACATTCTAAAGGTAGCTCAAACCTGTTGTTTTTTCCTCTGCAACATTACAAATATACGCCCTTTCCCCTGTTGCTCGACTGCTTAAACTCTGACACAGATCCTCATTCTCTCCCGTCTTAATTACTGTAACCTCCTGCTGTCTGTCCTTCCTGCCTCTCACCTGTCTCCCCTACAATCTATCCTAAATGCTGCTGCCAGAATCAATCTACTTTTTCCTTAAATTTGTCTCAGCATCTCCCTGCTGAAATTCGTCTCTTGGCTTCCTATCAAATCCTGTATCACACTCTCAATTCTCCTCCTCACTTTTAAAGCTTTACACTCTTCTGCTCCTCCTTACATCTCAGCCCTAATTTCTCTATACACCATCCCAACTCTTGCGTTCTTCTCAAGGATGTCTTCTCTCTACCCCTTTTGTATCTAAAGCCCTCTCCCGCCTTAAACCTTTCTTACTGACTGCTCCACACCTCTGGAATGCGCTTCCCCTCAATATCTGATTTGCTCCATCCCTATCCACCTTCAAGACCTGCCATAGAACACACCTGCTTAAGGAAGCATATGAGTAGTTCCATGGCTGATAATTTACACCTCATACATAAAGAGTGGCCCCTTGCAGACGCACTTACCAGCACACACTCCTACGGCCTCTGTATGTTCTTCCAACCAATTAGATTGTAAGCTCTTCGGAGCAGGGACTCCTTATCCTTTTATGTCTGAAGCTCTTCTTCCCTTTATGTGTTATTTGTAGTATTGGTAATTTATATCATTATCATGTGCATTACTGTTGTGAAATGCTATGTACATTAATGGCGCTATATAAATAAAGACATACATTCTGTACATACATATCACTGAAAGTGCTACATTTGATGTCAGCATGTTCTAGTTGATTACGTTTTGATGCAGCAATATGGGTTTCAGTGTGTTGGCATTGTTTTAGGTACTTTTTGTGTAGCATGTAGTATGTTTGTTGGCATTTATAAGTTCAAGTCCTATACGTTGAATATTGGAATGTACGAGTACATATTGGTATGTGTCTAAATGAGCATATGAGTACAGAATATGAGTACTGTAACTGTGAGTTTTTCAGGGCATGTCTCTCTCTCTGTCAGAAAATGGTCTGGAGCTCCACAGACTCATTCTTCAGTGCAGTCGGTACTGGATGTCTTTGTATGTGAAGTCAGGCGACTGCCTGTAAACGCATCAGGTTTTGTTTATGAGGGTGTATAAATGTAAGTGTCATTTCAGTTGTTTATTTCCAGTTCCAAATCCTGGAGGAAATAGACATAAAAACGGAAAATGACAGTAGATAAGGAATATTTGGCACGCCTAGTGGGAGATGAAATTTAACATGCCTAAATGTAGTCACTTTCTGTAATCCGAATACATTGTAAACAATCTGTCACAAACGGCAAGAATTGAATTGGAGTGTGGAAGATTTCACTGCCTATTCCTTTATTGTCTTTCAATAAGATATATGTTTGGAACAAGAGACCTTGGCAGACAAAGGGGGACTTCTGGTTCCCACAAACTCTCACAGTCTTCTCCAGATGCATCTACATCAGCATCTGGATCACTTGAGTCCAGGAAATAAAAACTAGAAAACAACTGAACATTTCGCCAAGATTGGCAAACATATTTTTTATATTACAGTACATCTTGGATAAATAAAAGATGTTTCTCTTTCCCTGGAGGGTGAATTCGTGAGATCAAAGCAAAGTGTTTTTTTTTCTCACCATATCATAAAGCTTCATATTGGATATTGACTTATTAGCATACAGCCATTAGCAACCATTTAGAATTATTATTCTTTCAAACTAATAAGTCTAATGCTTTTTCTAAATTGCAGACACTAACAACTCACATTACTTATTTATGTTTTATCGGTGCATGTCACCTGCCATATTTGCTCATTAAAATTGTGAGGCAAATCTTTTCCTGGCCTCCCTTAAAGAATCTAACAGGAGACAACTAAAATGTGTTTTTATTTATCCACACTTCATCAAGCAAAGCGAGATTTTGCAATATTGGAGGATTGTATTATAATAAGAAAAATAAGTAAAACCATTTTTAGTTTACTATGTATTGACAGAGCCTTTGGTTTGTAACTGTGGTCTGATTCAAACAGAGTTTTTCTGTCTAGTACTGTACTTTTACCTTGACATATAATCTAGAGTATCTATTTATCTAACGCCTAGATTGGAAGTTTCTGCACTAAAGGGTTTTTAAACAAATTATGGGAGTCATCTCTTAGAATTTCTTCCAAGCAGTGTGTACATCATGTATCATTAATTACAATAACTCTGCTTATTTCGGGTTTCTTGTTGCCTTTTTCACCCACCATAACTTAAAATGTGTATGGTAAATCCTACTTCCTTGAAAATTGCAAAGCCAGTACATCCAACCTCACACTGATGAGACCCATTAAGGTTGAAACATGTCTGTGAGTGTTTTCGCTGGCTTTGCATCTGATTCCCATGCTGTGCTTACACTACCGACACACTTTATTAAAGTGTGGCCGGTACCGCAAGCCGGGAGATTTCCCGGCTTGCTAGTGGCCGCCCCTCGGCGTGCCGCGCGTCATAGACGCGCGGTCACGCGTCTTCGGGAGCGTGCGCCCCCTGCACGCGCGTCCAGGGGCTCCCCGAGGGAGCCCTGGTGTCCCGCGATCGCGGGACAGCGGCAGGGGGTTCCGGGGGACCCGGCGGACCCGGCAGCGGTAGGGAGAGCTCCCCGATCGGAGGGCGCTCTTCCGCTGCTTCGGCGCGCGCCCGTCACTCTCGGGCGCGCGCCAGGCTACTGCTGCGGCCAAGAACGGGCAAATGCTCGAATAAACTTGGCCGCAGCAGTACAACAGTGAGCATTCGCTTATAAGGGTTCCATGTAAAAATGGATTTCATGCAAAAGGTGACATGGTGTGCTCATTTGCATGTTATTTCCCAGAATCCCTTGCTGCAGTGGAAGCACTATATGCTAGGCGATAATGGTGAAAGGCAGGGTTGCAGACCTGTCTAAGACACGTGAATGTGCTCACACGTGATCTTTTAATTTGCTATATATATATATATATATATATTAAAGGGCATTAACTGTTTGAGAGAGTGTGTTCTGTCCCCGTATGAGTTTTCTTTACCTGGCTGCAGTTCCCCTAGCCTTAGTTTTTACTGTGAAACTCACATAGCTGGCTTCTCAGCCTGTTGCCTTGGCAACTCCTCCCCCCCCCCTTTTATTCTTTTGAGTGGGACTGCCCCTCCACCCCATGCTTTTTGGTTCAGAGCCTGCTCTATTTCCCTTAGGATTACATAATATCCTGTCTCTTTTACTGTTGGCCTCCCTGCAGTTCAGAACTCACTCTGATTTCCTGGTAAAGTTATTGTTATTTACCATCCCATTTGCAATTACTAGCCCCCCTTTCCTCTCCATTGTTCCTATTACACAGTGTGTTCCCTCAGTACCTTGTTCCCCATTTTATTTCTGTGTTGTGCACAATAAACACTTCAGTAAATAAGAAGCTTCCCCCCCCTGCCAGGGCGCGCGCGCAGGACTGTTACAGGGCGCGCGCGCACCCGTTCTCTTCTGCACTCCTCCTGCAGTTTGGGCTCCACCTCCCATCAGCTGGAGGCTATTCCCACTGGTGAACACCACGCTATGCATCTAAGCCTATCCCTGGGGCCGCTCAGTCAAGCCCCCGCTCCACCACTTGCTCCCATTGGTTCTCCCACATATATAGTCCCTGTCTGCCCTAACCTTCCTCGCTCTGCATAGTTTTCTTGTGGCTCAAGTAGTACAGAGGTCTATGCCTGGCTCTCTTGTGTTTTGCAGCTCACGCTCCAGTCCCTGCCCTAGTTTGATACCCTTGGATTTGATCTCGGCTCTCGTTAGACTTCGTGTACCTTGCTACCCCCTGGACTCGGCTTTGGACCTCACTACGCTGCTCTCTCCTGCCCTTGACCTACGGCTTTCGGATCTATACCTTCGGACCTCTGGCGCCCCGGATGCGGCAAGTATCTGGCTAACCCTTTCTCACCAGACCCGGCAACGCATCTTACCACACTCCGGGCACGCCTCACTGCTGTGGGTGCGTATTATACCCTTACCCACCTCAGTACTGGGGACTGGTCAGGTCTGCAGGCAGTCAAGCGTTACATATGGCATCCGAGAGACTTTACCAGAAGGTAGCTGACAACGCCTCGTTAATCCATTCGGTTTCTACGACGATAGTGTGGAAATCCAGCAAATATCTAGCCACGGGTCAGGGATATGTGGAAAAGAGAAGAAGCAGTTACCTTGCAACCAGGTGTATGAAAACAACTGCGGAATTCCCGGGTGAATTGTCCGATATCCTGAGTGAGGTCAGGTCTTCGTTTCCAGAATGGAGAAGCCCAGGCTAGGGCATCATCGGTGAGTTGCGAGATAATGTACGCCACCTTGGATCTTTGAGAAATAAATAGAGTAGGCATTAGTGTGAACTGAATAAAGCACTGATTCAAAAAGCCCCAGCACCCATGGGGGTCATCACTATAACGGTTGGGTGTAAAAAGTCAGGGTTCAGCAGACGAAGTCATGGGCATGAGAATAGATTAGTAGCAGAACAAGGAAGAGGAGCTTGCACCCAGTCAGTAAGAGACAGGAGATTCTGTTGCAGTGAATCCCTGCGTCGGTCGTTCTGTTCTAAGTACTTCTCAATTTTAGAGAACATGCTAGCGTGCATGCTCAAGACTTGCCCCACCTCAGCAGGGTCCATGTTTGTGTGGCTGAGCATACTGTAATGGAGTGCTCACCACAAACAAGGCGTGATCGCAAGGCCGAAGTGGGGATATATTTAAACACCAACAAACAGCTGTGTGGGTGCATCTGGAGTGTAGAATTGTCGAGGTACCCAGGTCAGGGTTGGAGAGGTATGGATAGTCAGAGGTAATTACCGAGGTCTGGATTGGAGAGGTGCGGATCGTCGTGGTACTTTGCCGAGGTCAGGATTGGAGAGGTGCGGATTGTCGTTGGAAGCCGCGGTCAGGAACGTAGAAGAGCGGAGTCCAGAGGAATAGCCGGGGTCAGGAACAGAGAAGGTAGGAACCATACAAGACAAGACTATGGAGGCAAGGGTAGCAGTGAACACTTTGCACATAGGAAGGTTTATGGTCAGCCGAATTGCTAGTGTGACAGCTGAGCATATAAAAGAGACAGGAACCAATGAGCAACAGGCTGGAGGAGGCATTTCAGTGAGGCAGGGTGTGATAGGGATGCAGGAAACAGGTGTGGGAAGGATCCCTGATGATGCCAGATGACATGACTCATGCGCGTGCCAAACGTGCGTGCTGCGTGCCGATGACGTTGCCGCGTGGGTGGAGTCTGGAGGTGGGACCAAAGGATCGCGGATTTACCTCAGAACGGGATGCACACATGACCATAGCATGGCGGCTTGTCACAGGAGGAGGAAGAAGAGTGTCACGGTTGATGGGTGGAGCGGGAGTCCCGAGCACGGGTTGGGCTAAGCACTGGCTGCGCCGAGTGCGTCGAGAACCATGGATCCTGACAGACCCTGATCCAGATCCGGCTACCACACTGCTCACTCCACTGAAACAGCCCTCACTAAAATAGCTAATGACCTCCATACTGCCAGAGTCAAAGGTCATTACAATCTGCTCATATTAATCGACCCCTCTGCAGCATTTGATACTGTGGACCACCCTCTTCTTCTTTACATTCTCCATACTCTTGGTATTCATAACAAAGCTCTATCCTGGATCTCCTCTTACCTCTCACATTGTACTTTCAGTGTCCTGGGACCTCTTCTCTTTTCACTTTACACACTCTCCCTAGGTGACTTAATCACATATCTTGGGTTCAAATATCACCTCTATGCTGATGACACACAAATTTACTTTTCAACCCCTGACCTTACACCTGCTGTACAGACCAAAGTTTCTGAATGTCTCTCCACTATATCATCCTGGATGGCCCTCCGCCGACTTCAACATGTCAAAAACGGGGCTCCTCATATTTTCTCACAAACCTGCCCTACTACCTCCTTCCACATTACTGCTGGAAGCCCAATCATACACCCAGTAACACAAGCACAATGCCTAGGGGTCACACTCAATTCCTCTCTCACATTCTCCACTCACATTGTAAAAGTAGCTAAAACCTGTTGTTTTTTCCTGTTCAATATTAATTATAATAGTTTGTTCTTGTATAGCTCTGCTAGTATTATGTAGTGCTTTACAGAGACATTGTGCAGACACGGTCCCTCCCCTGTAGAGCTTAAAATCTATGTTTTTGGTGCCTGATACACAGGGAGATAAAATTACTTGCCCAAGGTCACAAGGAGCAAACACCGGGAATTGAACCAGGTTCCCCTGCTTCAAACTCAGTGCCAGTGTCTTTACTTACTGAACCGCTCCTTCTCCCGATATTACAAAGATACGCTCTTTCCTCTGTTGCTCGAATGCTAAAACTCTGACACAGTTCTCTCCCATCTCAACTACTGTAACATTCTGCTGTCTGGCCTTCCTGCCTCTCACCTGTCTCCTCTACAATCTTTCCTAAATGCTGCTGCCAGAATCACTTTACACTTTTCTAAATCTCTCAGCATCTCCACTGATGAAATCCCTCTCCTGGCCTCCTGTCAAATACCGTATAACACACTCAATTCTCCTCCTCACTTTTAAAACTTTACACTCTTCTGCCCCTCCTTACATCTCAGCCCTAATTTCTCGCTATGCACCATCCCGACTCTTGCCTTCTGCTCAATTATGTCTTCTCTCTACCACTTTTGTGTCTAAAGCCCTCTCCCACCTTAAACCTTCTCACTGACTGCCCTGCACCTCTGGAATGCCCTTCCCCTCAATGTCTAACTAGTACCCTATCTATACACATTTAAGAACCATCTTAAAACACACCACCTTATCGAAGCATATAATTAGCTCTGTGGCTGATACTTTACACCTCATACATCGATCTTGGCCCCTTGCAGGTGCACTTACCCGAACACCCTCCTACTGTCTCTGTACGTTCTTCCTACCTACCAATTAGATTTTAAGCTCTTCGAGGCAAGGACTCCTTTTCCTAAATGTCACTTTTATGTCTGAAGCGCATATTCCCATTATATGTTATTGGTTTTATTTGTTATTTATATGATTGGCACGTGTATTAGTGATGAGAAGCGTTATGTACATTAATGGCGCTATATATATATATATATATATAAAGATATACATATGTACACATACATTTCCTAATTTCCTATCAATCATTTTTAGACTTTAGTATTAGTTCTGGACATTAGATATCTCTGGAGGAGCCAGATATGTCCTTGTTTTGCAAAGTACAGTATGAGAGGTGAACCTATCAAATTCCTCGAACGGTAAGAAAATCATACATACAACACACTATATACACTAAACATAAAGGGAGCTAGATTGTTTCAAACAGGGGGGTATTGAAGGGAGTGACAAGTGTCACGGTAGCAGAAGAATCCGCTAATGCTAACCCAAATAGCAAGGTGACAAAAGTGGCAATGTGAAACTAATAGTGTGGTGAAAAAAATAACAAAAACAAAGTGAAACTGACAATCACAAAAGAAAAAGCCAACAATGTGCACGTTAGTATAGTAGTGGCGTAAAACGTGCACAAAGTAACAATCCCAAGGTACAAATGTCCAATAAGGAAACTGAAACAGATGTAAAAGTTCAATGTGATACAACCTAGTGTGAACAGTCCCAAGAACAGAGATTAAATGGTGAGTGCAACACAAACTAAGTGTAATACCTATTAATACAGATTGTGGTATACATGTGATAACTCTAAAGATGGCCACCGTTAAAGGGCACAAACTAAATAGTGAGAAAGAAATAACAGCAACACACTGCAAAAGCAGAATGTCAATAATGTCTTATGTCAAGTGATGTAAAATATAATCAGTTGAAGCATATATCGCTATATGCAAAAACGACTATATAAAATAAAATCATAAAATAAATGAATTATAGTAGCTATAATTCAAAATTCAAAATAAACGCTGAGTATGTAAGGGAAAATATTTCTGGAGTTTACTGAGAATATCATTAAAGCAGCACTTAATCTCAAAGGGTTAATGCCTTATCCAAATTGTGTATAACTCCGAAAAAACTTTATAGTGCAAGACGTATACTTGTGATAAATTCACCTATGTGACTGGCTATGTGCTGTTCTCGCCTATATAGGGAGTCACCAGGTGTCAGCAAATCATTCAGCCAGAGCTACAAGTTAGAAGGGGGTAAAATTTATGGGGGTAAAATTTATAGGGTTAATATATCTATGCTGCTATAAATTATCTGCCACTCCAGGCTTCACAAAAACAGGCTGCCGTTCATCAATCCTGGAGCATGTACTATAAAAGCTTCAGCAGGCCGGGATTTACCCTTCCAATATCCCACCCCCCAGAGAGAGAAATACGCAGGTATGAGTAGTCCTCTCCCTACAAAAGGAACAGACTTAGCTGGCATCACCAACATCACTGGTGTTTCTTGTTGGGTGGTACTGCCTCCTTGCAGACCGGAGGGATATGTAGCCAGCCGTTGTCATGGTGAGTAAAAAGGTGCCGTTAACCCAGTCAGTGCTGGGACGCATCCAATCAGGTAAATTAGCGTGACAGATTAATTTGGCAGGATACACATCCAGTAGATAAACATGTAGTCTGATCTGGAGTATTGCCCCTCTTCTGTTTAGTAGAGGGTGCTCACGCAATTATGAATAATAACTTCACTGCTGTAACACCTCTCCTGGAATTTGTGTTTCATAAGTATCGCTTTTTCTCGAATAAAGGTGCATGAAGGGGTGATCTTGGATTATAAAGACTGCTAGTTTATAACGAGTCCCTTGCTCTCCTTGTCTACTCCTTGATTATCCCTTCATGCACCTTTATTTATCCTAATAGGCTGATGTAAGAGCACAGACCCCTGCACTCTCCCTAGCTCCATTTTTTGATATCTAAATTCATATACTACTGTAACTTGTTCATGTTTCATAGCCAAACCATAGAAAATCACACATCACGCAAGCCAATGGTTCAGAGGAAGGATACAGCACATCTGGGTAAACTGAAATAAAGATCAGTGTATTAAATATCAGGAACCAACATTTCACCCCACTGAGGGATCTTCAGTTTTCATTTACTAGAATTGTTTGAAAATAATTTTCCACAAGCGGCAATGTGACCTGACGTAATTTGCTCCTGTGTTAGAATTTGCAAAGCACTTAGGGGCCTATGCACTTAGCTCCGTGATTATCCGTCAGGCTGAAAAAAAATAACCCGTCCGATAAAAAGTGAAGTCCTTCAGCACATTTTCTATCGGACGGGCTCAAAACAGCCATACCGTGCGTGTGCACTGAAACTTCACGTACGCTAGCTGATAGAAAAAAAAGCTGCGTGTAACATTTACATGGAGATTTGACATCTCCATGCAAGGCTGTTACAGGCGATCGAACACAAAATAAAATCATTTTAATAATAGTGTACATGAGCAGGGGGTCTCGGAGCTGAACCGCATTGGTTTCAGGTCCGGGGACCCCCTACTTCAGGAGATACGGGCCCCGTTATGGATTACAAAAAAAAGAAGAAAGAACACACACGTGGATTGTAAGGGTTTGTTATTTTATGGTTACCTTTGGATTTTGATCGAGAACTTCCGGTTCCCCTGGATTTCGGTGAGTGGGCCATCTAATGGTAAGTAAACAAAAGAAAAGTATATTATTTAAACCTTTACAGGCTTTTTTTATTTCCATTTAATGCCCCTGAATTGATCTATGTCCCTATGGATATACATACATTCAGGGACACTGAATGGGTGAATTGTATGTGATTTGTGGATGTAAATGCATTGTTTTTTATGCTCATTTATTGCCCCTGTAGGTTATGTATATCTAGATGGGTAGACATTCAGGGATAATATATGATTGCTTTGCTAATGTTTATGTTCTTTTCATGTATTTCAAATGTATTTAGCAGCTTTATTTATACATTGGTGTGTGTAATGTAATTTTTATTTAGTTACATGTCATTTTTAATGGTTTATTTCTGGTAGTTAGATTTGATTAATGTGGTTACCTTTGAATTAGAATTATTTTGTAATGGTTTGGCTTTAGGAATTGAATAGTGAATTGTATAATTGATTTGGAATGGATTGTAATTGGTTTAGGAAATTGATTGATTGATGGTAAATTTATTTATGTTACTTACTTTCTATTTGATTTTGTGGATGGCATTGGTGGTTAGGGGACATTGTTCATAGTGTATTTTATTTTTAAATTGATTTTGCATAGTGTTACATGATGCACAGATTATTTGCATCATGTACACACTCAAATGCAATTGTTTGACATTTGATATATATTTGTCTAGGTGCTGGTGTGTTGGGAGAGGAGCTATCATTTATTTTTAAAAGTGCTGGTGTTTTAATGTGAAGATGAAATGTGGTGCTGGTTTAATTTTATTACAATGTGCTGATGCTGAGATTCTGATTTCATGTTTTTATTTATACATGCTTATGTAATCCTTAACCATTTATTTGTATATTGGTGTTATATATATGTGTGTATATATATATATAAATATATATCTATATCTATCTATATCTATATCTATATCTATATCTATATCTATATCTAATCAAAAAATAAATAGATGATACCGTTCTATATATATATCCCACTGTACAAATGAATGGGGGCAGGGTGGGTTAACCCCTTAATGACTATAGCGGTTAATGACTGCTAAGGTGAGTAAGGGGTTAGGGGACATTACATTGGCTCTTTTGATTGTTTTGTATGTTTTGCAGCACCGGAGGGATATGGGCAGGATGAAGATGAGGATGAAGATGGACTTCATCGTGGGTGCCTGGAAAAGGTAAGTGTAATATGTATTTACTGTATTTATTGTAATTTATATGTATTTGAAATGGGCAAATGCATTATTATCCATATGTGGATAATAGTAATTTTGCCTATTACTGTACTGTATGTGTTAGGGGGCAGGGGAGGGTGGTGTATTTAGTTAGCAATATTGTTTATTTCTTTGGAGGCACAACATTGGTACTGCAGGCCCGTGGGTACCCCGGGACTCCCGCGGGGACCCCGGGATGGCCGCGGGGACCCCTACTTGGTGAGCCGGGGACCCCCGGACCCCCGCGGGGTCAGCCAGGGACACCCACGAGACCTCTGGCCTCCCTCGGGGACCCCCGCGGGTAAGCCGGGGACACCCGCCGGCCTGTTGTATGGATGGTGTGTCTGCAAAAATGTAAACAAAGACATTTTTCTAAGTCCTGATTCTTTTCCGCCTGCCTTGGGCTGGTGTGTTTTGTTCGGCGGGTTTTTAAAGAACGGTCTCTTAGCGTAGCTTAGAGAATCCCGCAGAAGGGCAGAAATCTGCTTATTTATCTGATCGTACAGGTTTGTTGGGACTTAGAAACATTTCAGGGAAAAGGCAGTTTAAGAACGGAAAGTGCCTGTTAGCGCTGCTCTGTGAATCGCGCTGAGCGGAATATCACGTTCGCAAAGCACTTTCCGCTCTTAAAGCCACTTTACGGAGCTTAGTGCATAGCCCCCTTTGACTTTAAACACTTGCTGAATTTTCTTTTGCAAATGTTGCCGTTTTTATGACTTTCTTTGCCTGATTCACAGACTTCAACAACAAAATACCAAATCTCTGGATCTCTGCATCAGACTATTAACTAGTACTTTCATGCATCAGTTCAAGGAAAAGGGAATTAAATGTGAGGTTGAAGTAGATTCCAAACGGTGACACAGAAAGTCGGACTTCATTGTGGAGCTTGCTATAAATATTCCAACATGAAAGTAAAGAATAGAGAATGTAGCTTTTGAGCATGGCCTTTATTATTGTCAGTGTTTACAGATGTAACAAGACTTATTGTTTTCAGTAGTTGAGCATGCTGCAGGACCGTGAACTCGACTTTCCTAGTGCCAAATTCTTATCGCGACCGCAGAGCACTGTCTTAGGAGCCGCGACTTTAAGGTTTTTCAATTGCGGTAACTCTTGCTACATCTGTAATTCAATCTCTTTGCAATATATGCTGTGTTTAAAACAACCATTTTTAAATATGTGTGCAAGGAGAGTCTGAAGCACCTTGCTGTATCGTAAAAGGACAATTAAACAAATTTGTTGTCACCTTTTACCATACTGGTATAAAATATAATTCTGTGCGTCATTATTGTAAAGCCTCAAAATGCTTTCTATCCCATGCTAATTTATCACAGTGACTGCATACAGTATAAGACACAGGTTGCACAGCTACGTCTTACAGTAACAGTACACACAAGCTTTCTCTTTGGATTGGTATATGATATGCACAAATTATATGCATAGAGGTTGTTTCCCTTTTGAATAATATGATTGCCCATCTTCCTGAATATTAGCGCGTAAGAATTCTCCATGGTTTATAAATGTATATAAAATGACCCTTGGAGGGAGGGGGAGGAGAGGATGAGGGAGAGGTTATTTAAGGGGCTCTTGCCTCATGACCTACCTCTCTCATCCTCTGATTACCTCCCCAAAAGGTTCCCACTTACCCCACTTTGGGGTTCAGGCTTTTGGGGTAATGTTATGTTTTATGTTTATTGTTAACTTATCATGATATTGTAACATGTTTTATTTTTATTAAAAAAAAAAAATACAAAAAGAGGAGGGTATGGGTTAAAGGTGTTGGTGGTGTTATTACGTTTATCACATATAGAAAGAGTGGTGTAGACTGGTCAGTTTTGCTCAGGTGGTTTATCTGGGGGAATGTGAAGGATCCAAAGGATGCGCTATTAAGTTAGAGCCAGGTGCTCTGGGCCTACCGTGGTAATTCTAAGGGGGACCCTACCGTGGTAATTCTAAGGGGGACCCCAGGTATTACGAGCCATGAGTGATCACTGAGTAATGTAGCAGTGGTGAGCATAATCAGGTTCACTGAGTGGGGCTACTTGCTGACCAGGTCCAGGAGTGTTGGTGTTTATGTATAATGAAAGGGTAATACAATACAAGGAACAATATAAGTAGTACAAGATAAGTAATAAAAGGGTCAAGATAAGTAGTTTAAATTGATCTCTTGATGAAGGGGACAGAGAGCACCTGACCTGTTCTGTTCAGATCTTTATTGAATAGAATGCTCTATTTTGGGGTTTGTCTGAAAGAGTGCATATTTCATGAATTGTTCGACCTTGTGTAGTAATCAGACACAGAGGGAACACCCTATTTTAGGAATTAAATTTACCAGATCATTGCCCACCCAGAAAAACTTCAGAGTCACTATGTAATGGGGACCAATAATGTGGTTGTTCGTTACTGATTTGCTAGCTGAAAAGTTTATTTTTATCTGAATTTTTAAGTTCTCCCTGTGTCAGACCAGTCTGATCCCATACAAAGAAGAAATCTGGTTTTACTCTGATGTTCGCCCCCCTACGCCCCAAGATTGGGTGGCACAATTTGTTTGGTATTATTTCTTTAAACTGACTCTTTAAGCGGTTTAGACTAAATGGCTATTACTTTTCTGTAACCTGCAAGGAAAGAACTGTTTGTTTTTGATCATTTGTATTCATTCATCTTCTAGAAATGCAAAAGGAAGTAGCCTGCCAGATACTGTTTTCACATGTTGCTTTAACTGGAATTCCTGAAAGAAATCCTGCACTGTGTTATCTTGGAGTCATATTTGTTTGGATTTAGTTTTTCCTACCCCAAGGCATCACCCTTTGACCTGCACTGTGGGTTTCACGCTTTCACTATATAAAAACAACCTTCAAGTACGTCAACTAAGACTTGCACCATGGAGCTGCCTTTATTCATTCAAAGCATCTCTTTCCCTTTCTGTCATTGACTTGTTCACAATACAGGACATCTTTGTGAGCTGTGCTGATGAGCACATAAAATCTTCTCTAAGTGTAATATTACCTGGGTGTAGAAGTCCTTAAACTCTTTGCTGTTATAGGTGGTAATTTGTGTTGGAGGCCCAAGTGGCGTCAAAGGGGATTAAAATTTAAACCCATCAAAAAATTATGTCAAAGCAAAGGTTCTTCTCAAAATGTTTAGCACTCTTTCTTTTTAAAAAAATCATATTATATCCGTGTATTCTTTAAATAACAAAAATGTAATTTGCAGGGATAGCCAAAAAATGCATTACAATCTGTAAGGGAGCAAAATAGTTAACTCCCTTTACAACGCAGGAAACTACACACTGGTATCAGGTTTCCTACTGTACCTGAGCTATTAGGTGCATGTAATGAACTCCTGATTAAACAAGGTTTAAAAGGCAGAAAGTGAGCACCTATCAGTGTCCCTGTTGGAGGCTCTGCCAGACTTATGGTTCTTGGTCTGCAGGAGAGGAGGGTCAAGGAGGATCGCCTGTGACCTAGCTGTAATCTACACCCAGCTATAATGGAGCTCCAGCCCAAAGGGATCCAGGCTATTTCACCAGAGGGTTTTGACTGAGAACAGTAGGGAACCCAAAGCCAAGTCAGTCTAGTAAGTTTCCAAAATGGAGTAGACTTTGATTTTGTCCTTTATGTTTTGACTTAAAGGGACAATACGCGATACTTTATGTTGCTTGGTGTTGTAAATAAACCTTGCTGAGGGCTTGTTTATCACAAGTTCTACGTGTACTGTATGTGTTTCACTAACCTTTTCTACAGGCCGCTCCGTCACATCATCTGAATAAAAAGAGACCTATACAGCATAAAAAACAAGGACAAATTAGTACTGGTGACATACAGTATAAAATGAATTGCTATCACCATCACTGTCGGAAAGGGTGTGTGATACTGTATATTGCTGTGCAGTGCACTGCATGCCCCTTGTAATAGAAATGGCAGGGGATATGAAATATTTTAATTAATCTGGTACATCAGGAGTTAACGTTGGTTACAAATTGTGTTAATAAGATGTTGCTGCCTTTGTCCAAGCGTTTAAAAGAGTTTTTGATGCTTCCGGTCGCTGGTCTTCTGCTTCGCTCCTTCGAATCTGGCAAGGAACTCGTACTGTGGGCCAGTATGTCATTGAATTCTGAACTCTTGCTGCGGAGACTGGCTGGAACAATGAAGCTCTGCTGGCAGCATTTTGGCAGGGGCTTTCTGAGGGTTTAAAGGATGAACTGACTTGCCGAGCCATCCCGAAAGATCTGGAGGAAATTAATTGCTCTTTGTAGCCAAATGGACCTCCGGGGTGCAAGAACGACAGACCGAGTGAGACCGGTCCCCAAAACCTCCAATAACCCAGCTTGACCCCCCACTTTCATACCCCTTTTTCTACACCTCTCTGTGGATGAACTGCTGCAATTAGGTGATACCAAATTATCTGAGCAGGAAAGAACTAGGAGACGTGTCAGGGGGCTGTGTCTGTACTGTGGGTTCGAAGGTCATCTTGTCCGAAATTGTCCTAAAATGTGGAAACCCCAGTGCCCAGTGAAAATAGAGGAATATTCTCTGGGCATTTCTTCTATTCCTTCTCTATCACAACCTTCGCGGCTCCTCCTGCCGATTCCACTCTCCTGAGTATCAGTCTCCATCTTTACAGATCATCTCTGCCGTATCATCATCACTTCTGCAACAGATCTCGCAGGCTCAGGCAGAGGATCCTAGGTCAACATCCACATGTTGTCTAAATTATTTGTCCCCCAATACCAAAGTGAGGTGTTGCAATGGAGTCATAACTCCAAGACGGCTGGTCAGCGTTAGGCTGGTTAGGAAGACTTGCGATTTCCTTGAACAAATCTTTTGGTGGCCAGAGATCTGCAAAGATGTAAAGCAGTTTTTTGGCAGCCTGCGTTATATGCACTCAGACGAAGGTGCCAAGGACATTACCCTGTGGGTTGCTCCAGGACTCACCCATTCTCACCTGCCCGTGGACCCACTTATCTATGGATTTTATCATGGAACTGCCTCCCTCCAGGGGTAGGGGTATGATAACCATACTGGTAGTAGTCGATTGATTCACACGACAGGCCCAATTTATTCCTCTCAGGATGCTACCCACAGCCTCTGAACTATCAGAGATGTTTATTAAGGAGATATTCCGCCTCCATGGAGTCCTGACGGATGTAGTCTCAGACCGTGTATCTCAATTCGTCTCCAGATTTTGGAAAGCCTTCTGCCAAAGAATGCGTATCGCCCTACATTTCTCTTCTTCTTACCATCCCCAGTCCAATGGTCTCATGGAAAGGGCCAACAAGTCCTTAGAACAATTCCTCTGCTGCTTTGTTTCTGAGCTACAGGACGACTGGGTTGATTTGCTCCCGTGGGCCGAGTTTTCCCATGAAACACGATTCAACACTAGAATCACCATTCTTTTGTGCCTATGGGTACCATCCACTTGCCTTCCTCCCTCCTATCCCCTCTCCGGACTTCCTGCAGTGGATGACAAAATCCAAGAACTCCAATTACTCTGGAAGAAAATTCAGATCAATCTGACCAAAGCCTCCCTCAAGCAAAAAACCCAGGTGGATAAACGTCGATGACCACCACCCCCATTTCAAGTGGGAGATCAGGTTTGGCTGGCTACAAACAAAATATCTGTATGAAACTGCTTTCCTCCAAACTCGGGCCCAAGTTCATTGGACCTTACAAAATCTTGAAACAAGTACTGTAAATCCGGTGGCGTTCAAATGGAAACTTTCGGATAACGCAAGAATACCCCCAGTGTTCCATACACGCTCTTCATGGGAAGGGTTATGGACCCGAGGAAAATTCATGGATCAAATCCAGGGATGTCCATGCTCCCAAACTGATCCAGGTGTTTCACCGAAAATTTCCTGCCAAACCGGCTTAGATCGCCATCACCAGAATCCTCTTCAATATTTGAACAGAGAATTATGAAATACATCCCCCTGCTAATCAAAGTCATCAAGTCCCTGTGATTTAATGTGTGGCTCGTCCTTTTCAACATCTGGCTGTGTTAACAGCTCTATAGAGTCTAGTAACATCAATGTCGGCACTAATTGCTATTTTGGACAGTGAAAAGAAGAATAAGCATACCTGTAATAGTGTGCTTGTTGTTGACACTTGCAGCAGTAACAGCCTCAGGCATAGCAGAAGCTGGCGCTGGTGTCAGTGGGCCTTTTTTTTCAGTACAACTGACAGTTTTATTAACAGTCTCAATATTATTCTTCCACACATTATCCATTTTAGTTTCAGAAGTACTAGCTCGGGATAGGGACATAGCTGTCTGACTTCATTTTCATTTTCAGTTCCCTTTTATATCTCTTCTTAACTGGAAGTTCATTTTCAAATTCTAAACAGAAAGAGCAAGTGGACCATCTGCAGTGAGATTGTTGTGAATGTAATTCATTGACTGTCATTGTTATCCTTCTGCTCATACTTGCTGTGACTATTTTGATAATGACTTTTAGTACTAGTTGTAGTTGAATGATCACCAGTACAAACAGCACCAGTTTTAACTTATTTAATTTTATCAGATTCATCACCACCAATGTCGTCACTCCACCACCACAATGACCTTCACCAAAACTACTTCCACCGCAAGTTCTTCCCCACCTCTACATCTGCTTTCCAAATATGTATTAGAGAGAGAGAAAGAAAAAGAGAAAGAGAGAGAGAGAGAGAGAGAGAGAGAGAGAGAGAGAGAGAGAGAGAGAGAGAGAGAAAATTATTATTATTATTATTACAGCAAGTGGGTGGCTGCTGCTGCTGCTGCTGCTGTATTTTGTCCTATTGCCGCTTGAGTATAGAACTGGATATATTATCCCTGTCTGACCTTGCCAACAATGAGTTACAATTAAACTGTTTTGGAAGCTTAATAATTATTCTTAGGATTATTTTTCACAGTAATATCAATATTACTACTATTAAAAATGTGATATATTCCAGTTAATATACTAAAATCAGTAACATGTGCAGCATGAAAGCTAGAGCCCACAGTTCACTTCCCCATAATGTCTATGATTTTTAAGATATAATAGTACAGCAGCAACACACAGCAACCATGCAACAAATGGCTTCAGCTTCAGGCTTCACTTTTATTTAGAGAAAGAAGAAACAAGCGCAAAAAATACTGTGGATACAGGAAACAAAGGATACTAATAGTCCCGATATTTGGTGTAGATTTCCTTGATGGGTGTCGCAAAGGGTTATAGGTAAGTTTGTTCTTAAACCACTAAAAGTTTTGTAGGATAGGAGGGATCCAATGCGCACTCACATCCAGGTAGGGATATGTAGCAGGAAGTATAATACTGTATGGAATCAATACGAATAAAAGGTGGTAATGCACTCACATTTTATAAGATCAAACAGGCATTTCGGTTAATAAGTTTAACCAAACTGATGTTGTAAGCTCTCCGATGTCAGGATACTTCTGATGGTATATGGACTCTCTGACGACAGGATACTCCCGATGCCTTGCCGGCTCACAGATAGCAGGATATTCCCAATATATAAAGCAGAGAAAACACAAATAGTGTAATACTGTATGTATCAATACTGATTTTAGACTGTACAGTAAATGCACTCACATTGTATAATGCTGTTATTCGCTTTTTGGTTGTTCAAGTAACCAACTTAGGAGGACTTCTGGAGTCACAGGATACTCCCAGCAGGAAAAGGATGCAGGAAAAGGTATAATCTTTATAAAATGAATAATTAAAAGCACTTACAGAGCTGGATATACAGACAACCAAAAATGTAGTACTGAAACAACCGAGTCCCCACTCTCAGTAAGCCCCAGTGATGTCCTTAAACTAGGGGATACCACACAGAGGGGGTACAGAGCTCCAGACCGCTCTAAGGGGTGTATATAGTCTAGCAAGTAGATAGGTATAAGCTTTAGTTGGTCCCAACGCGTTTCGTCCCGTAAGACTTCTTCAAGGGCTTTCTCACTTTTATTTATACTCCCCCTTGGCTCCTCATTCTCATCAGCAGATCATGTTTATTGGTTTCAATTATTAATCCGTCCCATGGATTGTCTGTGATAGAAAAAAAACATTCGGAAAAGGCGGATTGCTCTTTTTGAAACAGATCTGCAGAAATTCAACGACCAAAAGAATCGTTCGTTCCAAGGCGGATCCAAATCCGCAATTTTTGTTCCGCCCATTACTAATCTTAACATTTTCAGAAATGGATTTGTTCCAATAAACTCTGTAGCCATTGTTTTACATGTACATACAGTAACAGTGTATTGGCTGCCTTGGAGGTTTACCTTTTGATGGCCAGTCCCATTGTTCCTCCTCCTCTGCCTCCTGGTACTTCCCTTTGACCACCTAAGTTGCTGCTAGGCATGGGAGTACAAGTACAAGGAGCCTTAGCAAACCTGTCCCTTTCACTGGAAAAAAAGAGGAAGAGAGAAAAAAAAACTGTTAGGGTTCATTGTCAATTTCAGTGCCGTCTTAACGCATGGGCACGCTGGGCAGTTGCCCCGGGGCCCCACGAATATAGGGGCCCCATGCTTATCTATGCACAGAATAGAATTTAACACTAATTTTCCAATCACCCGCCTCAACATTCAAATCTCCCGCTAACTCGGTAGAAGGAGAGAAATTACGACGTGTAGCGGAGAGTTGGCAGGGCCCTGGTCAATGTACATTGTTTATGTTACATTTATCACATTATTTTTCAACCACGGCGCTTTAACTGTGTGTATGAATAAATGTTCAGTAAAGTATTTCATTCTCTTTGTAATTCAAATAAAGAGTTGTAATGTCATTGTACACACACATAACCAAGTTAGTACACCATATATAACATATCATAGTAATTGTTAGAAACATATCCTATAGTAACTTTAAACAAATAAATACATTATACAGTTTATTACATAACCTAATTTATACTTTATCAGAGGCACCTCTTGATGGGTTTCTAAATGATATATTTGTTCATATATATCTTGGTATGACACAACTATTTCAATGGAAAGTGCTAAGTACCATAGCAAAATAATATAGTAGCCTACGTCTTACCTCCGTTTGTCATTATAGACTGAAATAACGTTATGGTCTGGCTGTGATTCACGGGAAGTTTAGGTGTGACCTATGTATCCTAATGTTTAGTGTCTCTGCGATGTTAGGCTAATGGGTCATTAGCATCTTTTTTGCATATGCGAACACCCTAATGTTAGTAGAAATGTATCTATACGTTATTTCAGGGCTTAACGTAACATTATTCTCTTTGCATAAGGGTTAGGATTAGCTTAACGTTAATTTTGTTTAAGTTAAATAAGCTACTGGGGCTTTGTGCATCTGGACCAAATCATTTAGTTTATTTGATTTTAACTGTCTGATGATGTCTGCTCATTATCTATTTACATTTCCATTACATATCATTTTCATCAAGATGTAATCAAGAGATTTATATGTTTGTAGATGTATTTGTTATTTCCACAAAACTATGACTGTTGTTTCCATTTGTGGTAGTTTTGGCTGCTGTATTTGTCCTGGAGAAATCATACTTTGTTAGACATTTTAATGAACCTATAAGATTCTTTACAAATGTAGGAGGAATGTGAGATTTGTTTGGATGGTTTCCTGGATGTTAAGGAAACAGGCGCAATAAAAGCCTTATTTAATTTCACCATAACCAGTCTCCCTTGCATACCTCTGTGAGCGTCCGCCTACATATGGTCGTCAGAAGTGGGACGAGAGGTGGTCTTTGAAGTTAGAAGGGACCGGAGAGTGCCTGTGAATTTTTGTTGTGCTTTTTGCCTACAAACAGCCTAAACAAAAATATCTCATGCAGGAGAGACCAGAGTTAAAGTGATACACACCCATGCAGGAAATCTACACTGCACTGAAACTTACAAAACCACAGATGGACTCTATTCCCCAATCCCAAGAGGAGAGAAAGAGAGACTTCTGAAGCAGGTAAACCTTATTTGCCTATCACAATAAAGTGTAATATGGTCATTGAAATAGGGGGTTTGCCTTCCAGCCATAGTCAGGGTTCAAGAAGTGAGTTAGCCCTTAAAAGGGATAGGCGTTTGTTGTTTTCAAATGTTTAGCTGAAGCAGTGAATACAGATGGTGACCCACGAGCGATACTGATTCTGCAAGTAAAGGCTGCCACACCGCATAGGACTACCAGTTGTGAATGGAGTATATGCAGAAAAATGTGAAAATTGATGCAAGACTGTGCTGAAGCAGGGGAATTTTCAGTAAACAAGTGCTGAGGGTAAAATTGCCTACTAGAAAAAAGGAATTGCTGAGCTGTGTAAAAAGGATCCCAAAGTGTGAAGAGTGAATTTCATAATACCCAACGTTGAGACTGAACTCAAGCAAAAAATCACATAATTTGGCTGAAGCAGAGAGATTGCACCTAGCCAGTAAATGGTGTAAAGCAAACAGAAGTTTTTACCTAGCAACTGCACATCCAGCATACCTAATGAGAGATAGACCTAGCAAGTAAATGGTGTAAAGCAAATAGACGTTTTTACCTAGCAACTGCATATCCTGTATACCTGATGAGAGAAAATGCGTGCACAGCACTGTTGATATTGTAAAACTTATCCAAGAAAGAAAAAGTCTACAGAGATGCCTGTGAGAGCTACAACCTCTACAAGCAAAATATGCCCACCTGTAGGACTACCACAATTGGGGCTTCTAGCAAATACAGTGGAAACAGCTGCAATAGCGCCTCCTGAGGTCAGAAAGAAAACTACACCTGAGAGCCCCAAAATGGAGGACAAGATGCAGAGTTCCTGTAATGAACCCTACACCACCGAAGAGTGGCCCTTCCAGTCCAATAAGGAGGAAGACATCTCTTATGGGGAACCCAAACCGAGTCACACCCACAAAACACCCCAAGAATGGTGGGGGTGCCTAAACTCGGCACGAACAGAAAAGACCGCTCTCTATGATGACGAAAATGGTCGACAGGAGAAAGAGCAGGAGCAGCAGATCACCCAATATTTCTGTCAGCTAAAGCAACTGCAAGAAAAGCCTGGCGTATATAATGAATCTGCTGAAGTATCAAATAAAGAAGGAGACCCCAGTATTCCTGATGGGATGGAGTCATCCAAAACAAAAAGGCGGAAAAAGAAATGAAAAGCGGTTCTTCACTTACCGTGGAAGGAACAGACACGTCCGCAGATCCTGTGGAGAAAAAGGGGGACCGAGTTGCCCTGCAGCCTAGAGAAATTGGAGAATTCGTCCCGCGGTTAACCGAATATCCAGAGGGCCCAAGGCAGAAGTTGTGTACCCCAAAGAAGTGTCTGTCTGGTGCCAACAGTGAGGAACCCTCAACCAACTATCCCAAGGAAGTGGAGCCGGAACCAGTGAGTGACGATCCCTTGACCAGCCCTGAAGATGCCCTGAAAAATGCCAGGCATGACTGTGATATGCTCCGTAAACAATTGAAACAAAAGAAAGATGGTTACACAGAGCTACAGAAAAATAACGTGAGGCTACAGAAAGAAGTGCTCACAATTTACTCTTTGGCCAGGACAGAATTGGATGATCTCAAGACTGAGCTAGATACTACAAATGCTACTATTTCCGCCATGAATGAAAAGCAGAGCCAATCTGATAACATGATGGCTAAGCTGAAGCGGAAGTATGAGGAGGCACTAAAGCCGATGACAGTCTTTCAGCAAGAGGTTCATACTCTTCACGTAGAGCTGAATGCCTCACAACAGGAGGTCAACAACATCCTGACAGAGGTGGACGTATCTCATAAAGAGGTTCAGACACTCCGCAGAGCACTGGATGCCTCACATCATGAGACCAACAGCTGCCGCACAGACCTGGAAGTTTCCAGAAAGGAACTACACAGTCTCACTGAGGAGCTAGACATTTCTAAAGAAACGATTGTCAATCTTAATACAGATCTCAAAGTCTCTTAGAAGGAACTTCAGACCCTCAACCTAGAGAAGGAAGTCTCATGCCAGGAGACTGTCATTCTCAAAGCAGATGTGCGTAAATGGAAGGAGGACTGCAAGGAGGCCCTGAATAGTACAGAGACTGAAAAAGGAGAAAATTTAAGATTAAAAAGAGAAAACTTAAAACTGGAAGAAGAAATTTTTTATTTGACAGACGAAGTCAAGGAAAAGAATGAAAAGCTGCACGAGCTTAAGGAAATAAATAGATTGTTGGAAGGTGAGAAGTTGAAGCAGAGCACCGACTGCAGAACCAACTGCAAGGTCTGCGTACGCACCTCCAGATGTCTGAGGAGAAGCAGCGAACTCTGCAGGAAGACAATCTGCAGGCTGTTAAAGAAATACAAGTGCTGCAGGACGTCTGATTACCCAGTATGTCCCCGCAGAGCAGCATGAGAAACTGAAGGCTACCCTGAGCATCACCAAAGCATCGCTAAAGGCCAAGCTTAGAACCCAGGTGACTCGGCACAAAAGGGAGCACAAGAAGGTCCAGAAACTGAAACAAGTAACTGTGGCCCAAGCAAAGAAGTTCATAGTGCTTCCCAATGCAGTGAAAATGTGGAAGCAAGCTCAGAAAAAACAAAGTGTACAGATAAATTCCCTGAGAAGAGACTTGCAAGACGCACTCAGGGATCTCTCGCGGTTGAGATTAGAGTTCTACAAGGACAAATATTGACCCTGACTAAGCGCCAGTATCCCACAGCCACAAAAACCCATGAAGACAAGGGTACAGTGAGAGCTGGGAATACCGCTCGTCTGAAAGACAAGGTTGCAAAATTTGAACCACCTAAACAAGCACTAGCAAAACCTTCAGCCACCCAACAGGCAATAAAAGAAGGTACACATGCTGAATCAAAACCAGAAGAATCCTTAGCTGATGAAGCTGAAAAGATGGGACATTCTCTGGAAGTGGGTGTAGAATTGCAACTTAATCCCAAAGAGGCTGAACTAGCAACCCCATTGAGTGGGAAAAGGGCAGAGAGACAGCTTCAAGAGTGGAAAACACAAAGGGCTGTTTTTAAACGCTCTGCAACTGCTGCCATACAGTCTACCGGCAATAAAACGAGCACCCGACGCGAGGGAAATCGCATGACCATGCACGTAGCAAAAAGGCTGATCTCAAGCACCTACGGGAGGAGACACGATTGAACTGGAGAAAGGGCTCCGATCCCAGCGGGACTGAGGGTTCTCTTCCTCCATCCACTCTCATTCAAGTCACAGAGATATCTAGAATGAGAATGGAAGGATGGGCTTTGGCCGTGGCAAGCCCGAGCTTCCCACAAACAGGGGCGGTATGTAACAGGGGAGTTATCCCTGTTCAGGAAATATGCCTCTAATCCAGCAGTGTGGTGGTTAATTGCTGATAGTCAATTAACAAACACCACCTGCCTGATTATGTTGCTTAGAAAATTCTGCCCTTGAAACAGAAAGGGAGATTGTGCCTGAATCTCACACAACTTGTGAGACTGAGCATGGGGACAGTTGTCTTGAGTCTGCCAGAAGAAACAGCAGTGCTGCTTTCAAGGCACAGGGGTAACTTCTAAACCTGAATGCTGACAAACCCTGAAGAAAAGGTAGCAACCAGGAACAGAGAAGATTTTCCCTCCAAACCACAAGGAACAGATAAGACTTTGATTTATAAGACTTTTTATATCTGCTCATTTCATGATATATGTTTGGGGCTGGGAGACATGCGTATCTAAAGGGAGTTGTGGACTGCATAGTATTTCTCTAGAAATGAACTCAAGTGAATAGAAGCTTTATACCCCTTGTTTGGATGGTTTCCTGATGTTAAGGAAACAGGCGCAATAAAAGCCTTTTTTAATTTCACCATAACCAGTTTCACTTGCATACCTCTGTGAGCGTCTGCCTACATGAACAAATTTATTGTATCTGCCATCACAGTCTCCATGGGTAATGAAATTGCACATTTTAACTGCCCTTACTGTAAAGAACTCTTTCCTTTGTTGCTGGTGAAATCTCCTGTCCTCCAACCTAAAGGGATGACCCCGAGTCCTTTGTACTGCCCTTGGGATGAATAGTTCATTTGAAAGCTCCTTGTACTGTCCCCAAATATATTTGTATATAGTTATCATATCCCCTCTTAGACGCCTCTTTTCTAATGTAAATAAATCTAATTTAGCTAACCTCTCCCCATAAGTTAGATTGTCCATCCCCTTTATAAATTTGGTGGCTCTTCTCTGCACTCTCTCTAGTTCCATAATGTCTTTTCGAAGGAGTGGTGCCCAAAATTGTTCTCCATATTCTAATGCTTTATAAAGGGGCATAATTGTCTACTTCCCTTCCATCCATTGCCTTTTTAATGCAAAATAAGATCTTGTTTGCCTTTGCAGCTACTGCATGACTTTCGGCACTATTGCTAAGCCTGCTGTCTACAAGCACTCCTAAATCCTTCTCCATCAAGGATTCCTCCAATTTATCCCCATTCAATTTTTAAGTCGCCAGTTTATTCTTGCATCCCAAATGCATAACCTTACATTTATCTGTACTAAACCTCATCTGCCATTTACCTGCCCACGTTTCTAGTTTCTACAAGTCCTTCTAGAGAGAAATTACATCCTGCTCTGATTCTCCTGCCTTACACAATTTAGTATCATCAGCAAAGATGGAGATTTTGCTCTCGATGCCAACCTCAAGTCATTAATAAACAAGTTTAAAAGCAGGGGTCCCAGTACCGATCCCTGAGGTACTCCACTCACGACTTTAGCCCAACCTGAAAAAGTTCCATTTATGACAAAAGTCTGTTGTCTGTCCTTCAACCAGTTTTCAATAAAGGTGCATACATTATTACTGAGTCCAATTTGCTTTATTTTGAACACCAACCTCTTGTGTGGAACTGTATCAAAATCCTTTGCAAAATCTAAGTAGACCACATCAACTGCATTTCCCTGGTCTAGATTCCTACTTACCTCCTCAAAGAAACAAATGTATGTATGTATGTATGTGTTTATTTGTATAGCGCCATAAAATGTACATAGCGCTTCACAGTAGTAATACATGTCATATAAATAACAAATATAAATAACAGATCATGGGAATAAGTGCTTCAGACATACTGTAAAAGTAACATTAAGGAAGGAGTCCCTGCTCCGAGGAGCTTACAATCTAATTGGTAGGTAGGGAGAACGTACAGAGACAGTAGGAGGGAATACTAGTAAGTGCATCTGCAGGGGGCCAAGCTTTGTGTCATGTGTCCATGATTATCCAGTGCTACTCATATGCTTCTTTAAGCAGATGTGTCTTAAGGTGGGTCTTAAAGGTGGATAGCGAGGGGGCTAGTCGGGTATTGAGGGGAAGGGCATTCCAGAGGTGTGGGGCAGAAAGTGAGAAAGGTTTAAGGCGGGAGAGAGCTTTAGATACAAAGGGGGTAGAAAGAAGACATCCTTGAGAAGAACGCAAGAGTCGTGATGGTGCATAGCGAGAAATTAGGGCTGAGATGTAATGAGGGGCAGAAGAATGTAAAGCTTAAAAAGTGAGCAGTAGAATTGAGTGTGAGATACGTGATTTAATCGGAAGCCAGGAGAGGGATTTCAGCAGGGGAGACGCTGAGACAGATTTAGGAAAGAGTAGAGTGATTCTGGCAGCAGTGTTTAGGATAGATTGTAGGGGAGACAGGTGAGAGGTAGGAAGGCCGGACAGCAGGAGGTTGCAGTAATCGAGACGTGAGAGAATGAGGGCCTGAGTCAGAGTTTTGGCAGTTGAGTAACAGAGGAAAGGGCGTATCTTTGTGATATTGCGGAGGAAAAAGCGACAAGTTTTAGAAACGTTTTGAATATGAGAGGAGAATGAGAGAGAGGAATCAAGTGTGACCCCTAGGCAGCGTGCTTGGGCTACTGGGTGAATGATCGTATTTCCAATAGCAATGTGGAAGGATGTAGTAGGGCCAGGTTTGGGAGGTAGTATAAGGAGCTCTGTTTTTGCCATGTTAAGTTTCAGTCGGCGGATGGCCATCCAGGATGATATTCCAGAGAGGCATTCAGAAACTTTGATCTGTATAGCAGGTGTAAGGTCAGGGGTTGAAAGGTAAATTTGTGTGTCGTCAGCATAGAGGTGATATTTAAACCCAAAAGATGTGATTAGGTCACCTAGAGAGAGTGTGTAGAGAGAAAAGAGAAGGGGTCCCAGGACAGAGCCCTGAGGTACCCCCACAGAGAGATCAATAGAGGAGGAGGAGGTGTTAGCAAAAGAGACACTGAAGGTACGATGGGAGAGGTAAGAGGAGATCCAGGATAAAGCTTTGTTCCGAATACCAAGAGTATGGAGAATGTGAAGGAGAAGAGGTGTGGTCCACGGTGTCGAATGCTGCAGAGAGGTCGAGTAATATGAGCAGAGTGTAATGACCTCTGTCTTTGGCAGCGTGGAGGTCGTCAGTTATTTTAGTGAGGGCTGTTTTAGTAGAGTGAGCAGTGCGGAAGCCAGATTGTAGAGGGTCTAGTACAGAATAGGTGTTGAGAAAGTGTAGCAATCGAGAGAATACAAGACGTTCAAGGAGTTTGGAGGCAAAAGGCAGGAGGGAGACAGGTCGATAGTTAGAAGGACAGGTAGGGTCAAGCTTGCTGTTTTTGAGTAATGGTATAACGGTTGCATGCTTGAAGGATGAAGGAAAGGTACCAGAGTTAAAGATCTGTGTGAGCATAGGGATTATAGAAGGAGCAAGCGGTTTTAGGAGATGGGAGGGAATGGGATCAAGAGGGCAAGTGGTAGAGGGAGAAGAGGAGATCAGCAGTGATACATCCTCCTCCGAGATAGCAGAAAAAGAGTCAAGAAAGACAGGAGGAGAGTTGGGAAGCATTGTGGGATGGGAGGAGGCAACAGATGGGATGTTCTGCCGTATGGACTCCACCTTTTTCTTAAAAAAGTAAGCAAAGTCCTGAGGTGAGATGGAGGAAGAAGAGGAGGCAGCTGAGGGTGGTCTGAGTAGAGAGTCAAAGACAGAAAAGAGACGGCGTGGGTTAGACTTGTGTGTGTTGATTAGTGATGAAAAGTAATAATAATAATAATAATAGCATGTTTTTGTATAGCGCTGCTAGTTATACGTAGCGCTTTACAGAGACATTTTGCAGGCACAGGTCCCTGCCCCGTGGAGCTTACAATCTATGGTTTTTGGTGCCTGAGGCACAGGGAGATAAAGTGACTTGCCCAAGGTCACAAGGAGCCGACACCGGGAATTGAACCAGGCTCCCCTGCTTCACACTCTCAGTGCCAGTAAGTGTCTTATACTCACTGAGCCACTCCCTCTCCCATAAGTAGGTTTGTTTAGCCTGAAAGAGGGCAGAGTTGAAACAGGATAGCATAAATTTGTAGTGAATGAAGTCTGCAAGCGTATGAGATTTCCTCCAGAGGCATTCAGAGGAACGAGTGGAGGAACGCAGCATGCGTGTGTGGGAGTTTAGCCAGGGTCTGGGGTTAGAAGGGCGAGGACGGCAGAGAGAAAGTGGGGCATGAAGATCAAGAGAGGAAGATAAGGCAGAGTTGTAGTTCCTGACCAGGTTGTCAGGGTCTGAAGCAGAACTGAGAGAGGAGAGGGAGGAGCGTAAAGTGGAATCAAGAGCTGGGAGGTTAATAGAGCGCAGGTTTCTGCAAAAACGAGGGCGAGATGGAGATGGAGATGGAGAGAAGCGAGAGAGAGAAAATGAGATGAGGTGATGGTCAGAGAGAGGAAAAGGGGAAATGGAGAAATCAGAGAGAGAGAAGTTTTTAGTGAAAACCAGGTCTAAGTAGTGGCCATCCTTGTGGGTGCTGGCTGCAGTCCACTGTTGAAGGCCAAAAGAAGAGGTTAGAGAAAGAAAGCGGGAAGCCCAAGGGAGAGAGGGGTAATCAATGTGGCAATTGAAGTCCCCAAGGAGAAGAACAGGGGAGTCTGAGGAGAGAAAGAAAGAGAGCCAGGATTCAAAGTGAGAGAGAAAGGCAGAAGGGGGATGAGTAGAGGAAGGTGGGCGATAGATGACCGCCACATGGACCGGGAGAGGAGAGAAGATCTGGACTGTGTGAGCCTCGAAGGAGGGAAAAGCAAGAGAGGGGGGAATAGAAACTGTTCTGTAACGGCAGAGAGAGGAGAGCAGGAGCCCCACGCCTCCACCCCTGCCACCAGGGCGTGGAGTGTGGGAGAAGGAAAGGCCACCATAGGAGAGGGCAGCTTCCAGAGCAGAGTCAGACTGAGTGAGCCAGGTCTCAGTTATAGCAAAGTGAAGCAGGGAGTGAGAGAGAAAGAAGTCATGCACAGAGAGGAACTTGTTAGAGAGGGAGCGAGCATTCCAAAGGGCACAGGAGAAAGGGAGAAAGGAGGGAGGGTGGCAGGGGATGGGTATGAGGTTGGAGGGGTTTACACCAGAAGGAGTAGAAGTTGCATGTGGAAGGCGAGGACGAGAGCAAGTAGAAATAAGGCAGGGACCAGGATTGGGAGAGATATCCCCAAATAAGGTTAGTTTGGCATGATTTATCCTTCATAAATCCATGCTGACTATTACTAATGATTTTGTTTTCCATTAGGTATTCCTGAATATTATCCCGTAATAAACCTTCAAGTAGTTTCCCCACTATTGAAGTCAGGCTTACAGGTCTGTAATTCCTCGGTTGTGATCTAGCTCCCTTTTTAAATATAGGCATCACATCTGCATTACGCCAATCTTGTGGTACTGAGCCTGTGGAAATGGAATCCGTGAATATTAAATGTAATGGTTTGGCTATTACTGAACTTAACTCCTTGAGAACTCTTGGATGACAGTATACCTTCAGGGCCAGATGCCTTATTTATTTTAACTTTTCCAAAGCCGCTTATGAACTTCTTCCTCAGTTACCCAATTGTTCATTAATATGGACTTGTAGCTTCGTCCTGTGGCACTACTATTGAAATTGATTCCTCTCTGGTAAACACAGAGGCAAAGAATGTGTTGAATACCTCTATTTTTCCTTATCTCCAATTATCTGCCTACCCATCTCACACTGAAAGGGTCCTATATTTTCTTTTCTCATTTTTTTATTAGTAAGGTACTTAAAAAACTTGTTAGGTTGATCTTACTTTCTATTGCAATCCTTTTTTCATTATCCATTTTTTCTAATTTGATTGCCCTTTTGCAATTTTTGTTACATCTATATATATAATAGTGAAAAGAAAAACAAGCGCAAATAATATTACTAATAAAGCAAAATAACACAGATGTTATACTATCCTTAATGAGTGCAGCTCCCGACGTAGAATTCTAATCAGATTCAATCAGCAAACGAAGGAGAAACAGGTGCGCAAATCACATCAGGACATGAAAAGAAAGTGAAAACACAAAATAGTGCAATATTGTCACCCTCCACAGATAATTTCAAGTTGAAGGTTCTATAAAATTTGCACTCACGTGTTTAACGTGAAATGAAAGCTTTGTGGTTATTAAAAGTTACCAACTTATGTCTCCAGACGGGTACTCCAGATCCATATAGAGGGGGGGGGGGGAAATCCATATACAAAAAAGGGAAAGCAAAAATAGTATAGTACTGTTTTTAATGTTAAAAACACAAAGTATTCCACTTACATAAGTGCCTTTGTTTGAGAGCATTCAGACCACCCTGGGTCATATGGTCAGACAAGGATATTCACAGCAGCAGCATCCGCTCCACGGCCGTCACAGCAGGTACTGGGCTGATTAAAGTTGTCCTCCACTCTGGATATCATCAACAAGGGCTTCTTAGTAATCACTGATTCACCCAATGCGCGTTTCCACTGCAAAGTCTTCATCAGGGGTAATCTAACTTCCCTCTATGTTTCCCTCCCTTAAATAACCCCCGCATTAATTTTCAAATTGCAGAGCGTCATAAATGACGTCATCAAGTCACGTGACGCATCACGTGATGCGTCGTCATATATCTATTTACATATTCAATATCTCAAAACTTTATAAGGTCCCGAGGTGTGCTTGCCAATCTTTGCCTTATATTTAGCATACAAATCCACCATCTTGTGGTTGGATTCGTAGCGGTCCCGCGTGACGTCATCACGTCACGTTTCCCACACAACACGTGACGCGTCGTCACGTGACCTTTATCAACATCTCAAAACTTTACAAAGCCTTGACATGAACTTCTCTTGTTAATACTAGTTACAAGCAGACATAGGAAGAACAACACCATACTATTGGTTAATATAACGAAACGTCATGAGTGACGTCATTGCGCACGACACAGCATAGCGCATTATATTATATATTTCTACATTAATATGCCATTAGGCATGAATAATAAAAAGTAAGTGGCTATCATCATAAACACATACATATTGCTCTACATTAATATGCCATTAGGCATGAATAATATAAAGTAAGTGACTATCATCATAAAACACATTCATATTGCTCTACCATTACATAATGCATAGAAAGTTGGCTATCAATATAACAAACATGATGCCCTATACACACATAAATACAGTATTATACATGAAAATTACATTGCAACTAACAATATTCGGGGCATATTTTATATAATCTATAATCTGTAAATGTCTCAAATAATGTTTGTGTGTGTATGTCTGCTGGACAGCTCATTGGCCTGCGGGCCAGGCAGGGAGGAGCCAGCCAGGCAGGGAGAAGAGACAAACACGCACACTCACCTCACACCGTGACCGCGTGCGCCTCTGACCAACACCACACACACACACACACACCCACACCACCCCCCTCCCGGTGGCCGTCACTCTTCCCCCTCAGCCGGACCGCAGCTCACCTTCCCCCCTCCCGGTGGCCGTCACTCTTCCCCCTCAGCCGGACTGCAGCTCACCTCCCCCCTCCCGGTGGCCGTCACTCTTCCCCCTCAGCCGGACCGCAGCTCACCTCCCCCCTCCCGGTGGCCATCACTCTTCCCCCTCAGACGGACCACAGCTCACCTCCCCCCTCCCGGTGGCCATCACTCTTCCCCCTCAGCCGAACCGCAGCTCACCTCCCCCCCTCAGCCGGACCGCAGCACACCTCCCCCCTCCCGGTGGCCATCACTCTTCCCCCTCAGCCGGACCGTAGCTCACCTCCCCCCCTCAGCTGGACCGCAGCTCACCTTCACCCCTCCCGGTGGCCGTCACTCTCCCCCCTCCCGGTGGCCGTCACTCTCCCCCCTCAGCCGGACCGCAGCTCACCTTCCCCCCTCCCGGTAGCCGTCACTCTCCCCCTCCCCGGTGGCCGTCACTCTCCCCCTCAGCCGGACAGGCCCCGCACCTTCCCTGCTGCAAGCTTCCCGGTGGCTCGCGCTCACAGGTGCAGAGAGGGGGCACATGCGCAGCGCTCCCCGGACGGGAGGAGGGAGAGCAGAGAAGGGCTAGGTGCGCAACAATTAGAGGAGCGTGGGAGAGAGGAGCGGTGCTGTGAGTCCTGGAAGAGGGGAGGGGGCTTTGTGGTCCTGTAACAGGGGAGGGGGCTTTGAGTGTGTGGGGGGGGGGGAGGGACAGTGTGTGTGAGGGGAGGGGGGGACGGACAGTGTGTGTGGGGGGGGGGATGGACAGTGCGTGTGTGGGGGGGGGCAGTGTGTGTGGGGGGGGGACGACAGTGTGTGTGTGTGGGGGGGGGACAGTTTGTGTGTGGGGGGGGGCAGTGTGTATGTGGGGGGGGGACCACAGTGTGTGTGTGGGGGGAAATGTGTGCGGGGGGGAAATGTGTGTGGGGGGGACAGTGTGAGGGGGGGCAGTGTGTGGGGGGGGACAGTGTGTGTGGGGGGGACAGTGTGTGTGGGGGGGAAATGTGTGTGTGTGGGGGGACAGTGTGTGGGGGGGACAGTGTGTGTGTATGTGTGTGTGGGGGAAGGGACAGTGTGTGTGTGTGGGGGGGCAGTGTGTGTGTGGGGGGGACAGTGTGTGTGTGTGTGGGGAGGGACACAGTGTGTGTGTGTGGTGGGAAGGACGACTGTGTGTGTGTGTGTGGTGGGAAGGACGACAGTGTGTGTGTGTGTGGGGGGACGACAGTGTGTGTGTGGGGGACGACGACAACAGTGTGTGTGTGTGTGGGGGGGGAACAGTGTGTGTGTGTGGGGACGACAGTGTGTGGGGGGGGACAGTGTGTGTGTATGTGTGTGTAGAACACTGTAGGGGGGGAACGGAGCTGCGCAGGGGGGGAGGGGAACACAAACAGAGGGGGGAGCGGAGAAACAGACAGGGGGAGTGGAGAGAGAGGGGGGAGCGGGAAATTGTACTCCTGGGCAACGCGGGGTCTCTCAGCTAGTTCCTTATAATTCTGATAAAATGTTTCCGTCCCTTCTGATTTAAAGAATCTAAACGTCTTCCTCTTCTTGTCCATTTCCCCCCCTACCTGTTTATTTAGCCACATTGGTTTTGACTTATTTCTTTCATACTTTTTACCCAAGGGTAAACACTGATTAGTGTGCTTTTCTAACAATGTTAAATGTTTTCCCTGCAAAAACATCATCCCAATTTATTACTTGTAGATTAGACCTCAGTTTATTAAAATCAGCTTTTCTAAAGTTTAAGGTATTTGTTGAACCCAAGTAATCTGTTTTTTGATAATTTATACAAATGAGACCATGTTATGATCACTGTTCTAGATGTTCCAGGACTTGAATATTTGTTATTACTTCTACATTGTTTGATTTGACCAAATCCAGTATTGCCCCTCTCCTGGTTGGTTCCTCAATAATTTGGGTCATAGAATTGTCTTTAAGCACCCCCAAAAACCTGTTTTCTTTTGTTGTAATGCTCATATCATTTCCCCAGTCTATGTCTGGATAATTAAAATCACCCATTATGCAAACATGACCTAGTTTTGTTGCCTTCTCCATTTGCGAAAGTATTTTAGCTTCCTCAATCTCACCAATATTTGGTGGTTTTATAGCATATCCCTACAAACATTTTCTTTATACTTTTACCTCCACTGCTAATTTCGATCCACAAGGTCTCTCCATTTTCATCATTCCCTTCATAAACATCTTCCCTTATAATGGGTTTTAGATCTGGTTTAACATATAAACATACTCCACCTCCTCTTCTATTTTTTCGATCCTTCCGAAAAAGGGAACAACCCTCTTAATGAACTGCCCAGTCATGAGTTTCATCCCACTATGTTTCAGTAATGCCTATTATATCATACTGCTCCCTTGCAGCTATTAATTCAAGCTCCCCCATTTTATCTGTCAGGCTTCTTGCATTAGCAAGCAAGCATTTTAGGTTTTTTTTCAGCCTGTACTATTATATTATCTTCTCCTTCCTTTCTGCGCCAACTTGGTTTCGTCTTTAGAAGTTTTCTAGTATTATCTGTATTTACTACGAGTATTTCGCTGCTTGTCAAACTCGCACTTGCCTTCATTCTACCTCCATGACCCCTTGTTTCCACTTCTATTCTATTTAGTTCGTTATCTGTTTCATTCCCCTCCCCCCTCCATCCTAGTTTAAACTCTCCTTCAACCTTTTTAACATTCTCCCCCCTAGCACAGAAGATCCCTCTTCATTGTGGTGCAATCAGTCGTTAGAATATAGATGGCACCTCTCAGAAAAGGAGTCCCAGTACTCTAAAAAACCCAAACCCTCCTTCCTACACCACTTTCTTAGCCATGCATTAACCTCCCTAATCTCTGATTGTCTCCCTGCAGTAGCGCATGGCACTGGTAGTATTTCAGAAAATATTACCTTGGAGGTCCTTGCCTTAAACTTTTGGCTTAGATCCCTGAAATCATTTTTTAGGACCCTCAATCTTTCTCTAACTTTGTCATTGGTGCCATCATGTACCAAGACCGCCAGTTCAATCCCAGCCAGCCCCCCCCCACCCAACTATCTGTCTACCCGAGTGCCAAACCCAAGCACTCGGGTGACAACAAGCTGTTCGGTTCATACGGTCATGGCAACAGATTGCCCTATCTACCTTCCTAATAATGGAGTCTCCTACCACCACAATCTTTCTTGGTATATGAGCATCCTGAGTCCCCTATGTGCTGGAGGAACTATTCCCCTGGCTGCTGGAGGAATTAGTCTCCCCCAGCCTTGTCATTTCTGCCCTGACACTCCCAATATCTTCACTCAATCGGACCTGCCTCTCCCTATTGCCCCTGCTTCCCCTTCTAACTGTTACCCAGCTACCTACCTGATCCTCACTAATAGCAACCAAGCTACCTACCTGCTCCTCACTAACAGCGACACCATCTGCACCACTAGTCGAAGCAAGGGTCTGCTCAGTGAGCTCTAAAACCCTTTCAAGATTGCCAATGTCCCTCAATATTGCAAGTTGCCTCTTCAGATCAGCAATCTCTGACTCAAAAGAGACCACCCGCTCACACCTCTCACAGCGGTATGCTCCTTGGAACAACTGCTCCAAGTGCACATACATGTGGCAAGGTGTGCATTAAGTGGCATTTTCAATCCTGCTCATTATAGCACTATGGAGTTTAAAAGTATCAACAATAAACTGTTCTTCAAAATACTATACCTTGTTTAACCACTTCCTTATTCAAACTGCTTCTGGATCTAACAGCACACTTCAAACAACCAGCACTTGAAATCAACCACATATGTGTATGCAAGCCAATTGTATTGTATTATTGTTTTAACATTTTATCATTTATAGGGAGAAGTGAGAAGAAGAAAACATTGGGGTCTATATAGCAAGTGATACAAATGGCATTTTCAGCACAAATGGTGCTTCTCAAACTAGAACTGAGCTTGTGAGCACTTATGTACTTAGCTCAAATTTGTCCATCTGTGCCAGTTGCAAAGATGATTTTTTTTTTCATTTGTTTTGAAACTGACATTTTTGATGCAACACAAATTTGAAACAAAATGTGTCTAAATGTGTAGGCCCTAAATGTAAATGTACTTTTCTGTCTTTTCCTAAGCAATGTTTTGGAGTTACTAGTACACTTTCTCTTGGCCTGGTTTTGCTGTGGAGTGTGTCTACCTGCTGCTCTTTTCTTGTGGAGTTCATTATGTTTTCTCATTGGATAAAGCAGTTAGCCAATTACTTAATGACTACTGTATGTGTCAGTTGTCAAAGCTAACTGATCCTGTAAGCCAGCCTTCCTCAAACACCAAGAAGCAAAGTATACTGTACATGCCAGTTGTCTTCCAACATACAGTGTAGACACAATAAGATTAAAAAAATGGTGGACAATAAGGAGGTACAAACATTCTACTAATACATAGTGTTAACACAACAGCACTCAAGAATGCATCCAAAGTGGATAAAGGTGCAACCCGGATGTCAACCAAGAAAAAACTATGTGTAAAGAATTTATCAAGCTAATTCTCTTCCTTAAACAAATATAACAATTCCTAAACAAATATTATAAAGGTGAAGCAGGGCACTGGCTAAGCAAACCCTTTTTGTACACAATGTGACATTAGACAAAAGGTAGTACTGTAGTAGCCAGAGGAAATTAAACCCCTCCCAAGTCTCACCTAATAATGTTTACTGAATAACTAAAAATATAGTTGTTTGTGGAAAAAAATTGCAAACCATTTAAATATATGACTTTATAGTCACTTTCGTTTGAGGAGGGCTTTGGATGGTTAATAATAGGGAAGTGCATATCACTTAAAAAAAACCTCTATGAGATCGGATTTATGAGCCACCAAATGTATGCTTCTCCCTTAAAATGGTGTATGCTTTTCTTATGCCTTTGTTTTGTAAACATTGTTTATTATTATCAATATCAAGGTGCCGTGCAGTGTTACAGACTGGTAACATGTATCTCTCGTGATCTTGGTTATATACAAGAAACTGGCGGCGGGCCAATTATTGCCGTTTGCATTTGTCATCACGCTTGCTACCTGTGTTATGCGTTTTACTGGCTGCTGCATGCTGTTCGTTGTATTTATATGTAGCACCTCCGTGTGCATCCTAACTCAGAAGTGTGCTTAACACTCGTGATTGCGGGTGCTCTAGACTGACATAACATTAGAGGTCTGATTGCAGACAATCTGCGGCTTGTCTGTTCTATGTACTAGCACTGACTAATCACGTATTGCACGATAGGTGGCCTGTTTCACTTATGGCCATATCTCTCTGAGTTACAAACAATCAATTGACTGCACAGCAAGTATCTTTTATATGCATTGTCAGACTCAGTCACTGGTTATATACACTATATTTTTGGTATTGCAATATTGTTGTCACACACGGAATTAATCCACATACCACCAACCCATGATTGTGTTAAGTCCACCACATCAATTTAAGAGAGTGAGACTCCACCCCATATAGATTGTTACAGACTACTATATACCTATTCTGTGAATTTTAAAGGCAGTGTTCTACCATCTTTAGTATATCAGGATAGGTACAAGTGTTGGACTTTACTATATAGCGATCATGGGTTGGCTTGATCGGTATGCTGTGTTAGTGACTGCATTTTGATACATTGCATACTTATTGTGTCGCATTTCCAGACAGCAGAGAGATATTTTACCACTCTGTATCTGTGGGTTTTTGGGTTGTTCCATACGTGTTTTAACCTATAAATAATTAGGACAACACTTATTTGGTTTTACATTCAACCCTCACCCAACCACTGCCAAACCTTCCAACTTATATGAATATTGTATTCTTGTATGTTTATATTTGTTGACTTTATTTTATGTGAGACTTATTAAAAGTTATATTTTAACTGTCCCAGGAGTGCTACAACAAATGAGCTTCACAGCTTCACAGGTGTCCAATACACCTTTTCGTTCTAATTTGTGATACTTTTCTCATTCCTAGCTCATTGTATGCACCCGGTGCCAATCAAGGCATTTGTGGACAAATTCATATCCCATCCACACCTTCCTAATAATTAGAGAGCAGTATATGTCACTTGTGTTTTTGTTTATTATTATTATTCATTTAAAAAAAATGCCAAACATATTCAAGTTATAAATGTTTTAAGGGTTGTGGTGCCCTTAAGATAGCTGTGTATCATGGACTTGAGATGGAGGCTGAGGCAGGGCTAGGAAGTTGGGGTTAGAACCAAGGGCTATTGAGTTTAAAATGGGACCCACAGGATGTACTCAAACTTTTGATACTACACAATTGAACAACAGGCACGTGCTATCCCAGAAGCTAGGCCTGAAGCATGCATACAACCTGTAAGGAATCCACTACTGGCTTTGACTATAGCCTTGCAGACCTAAGCAGTTGCAAGCTTCCTCTGGCAATCTATGGCACATGTGCTGCTTCTCATTGCAGCTTCTGCCCTGTGCTTCAGCATTGGAGGAATACTCACACACCCTCCTCCTGTGATTGGATCTCCGCCCTTTATATCCTGGGCGTTGGCACTGAACCAGTGCCGAGCATAACTCCTACCTGGGACGTTATTGTCTCTGCCACAAACCGCCCCAGGCCTCTCTCCTAGCGTTCTTACCTTCCAAGTTCCTGAGTATCCAAAGGCCTGTTCCTGTCTCCTGTGCTGAAGCGTTGTTGCCAGCACTGGTACCTGCTACATTCACTCCTAGCAGTGGTTACCCCTATTTCCTGGTACCTGCTGCATTTACTCCTAGCAGTGGCTACCCCTAGTTTCCTGCGGCCTGCTGCTATCTCTATGCAGTGGCCTGCCTTGGACTTCTGCGCTGAGGCGTTGGTTTCCCCGACGCTGCCCTGCGGTGTACTTCGGCCAGCCTGCTGTTTCCCCCTGCTGAGACCGGCGTCATGGGCGAGGACGCTCCTCGCGCAGAGGCCACTTCCGCGCTCACGCTCCTAAGCTGAAGCAGGGAACTCCTGTCTGCCTGTTGCCGATTCCTTGCTACGACTACGACCACCCGAATGTCTTCTATCCTGACCCTGCTTCGGCCATCAATTGTCCTGTCTTCTCCTACCCCGACTTTGGCTTCAATAACGACGATGCTGCCCTCTCCAATCCTGACCCTGCGATGTACGAATACGAACTGCGCACTCCGGATCAGTCTGCGCGGACTAAGGTCGGTGATTATATAACCCCACCTCAGCCCCGCGGTCCGGTCCCGGTTTGTGGAGAGCATCGGCATAACAGTATGCTCGGCCAACAAAAAACGGACCGCGCCGTGGCGGGGGTTGGCAATTTTCCAACTGAAGTTATGTCCCGGCCTGCGTACTAGTCCCATTATGAAGGCCAGTATCTTTGTGAAATAATAGCCCTGATTGAGGACCTGTTTACGTATGAAGGTTTAACCCCTTTGCAAAGACAATGCCATTGTGATCTCTTTATTAAGGCTTGCTGCATCCAGAACTTAAAACAGTCTCTAGCCGATTGTATTCGCTCCCCTGATTCCCCTTTAACCTGGGATAACGTGTACCCTATGGAACTGGCCGACGCCCAATGGGACTCTATGCCCTGTCCTCATCACTGGACATTCATCTAGTACAACAGGGCGCCCTCCTCATTTTGGCTCAGTCTCAAGATACGCTCCATGTACTTTCCTTAACACTTGACATTTGCATAAAAGAACAGGACCCCCTCCTTGCCAGCTATGCTACTGCTTGGCAGATCCCCTATGCTGCCAGTCCTGTTGCTAAACCTGTGGGGGTACCTCCCTCTCCTAAGAATGGCCAAACCATCTTTCTGTCGCTGCCCGCTAAGGAAGAAGCTGCCACGCTCCCTAATCCTGAGTTAACCTCCCTAAATTCTGTCCCCAAGGTTATTCCGGTCTTAACCCCTGCTAGTCAGGCCTATGAGTCCCCCACTGTAAATCCCTGCATTCCCCAGGTCAGTGTGTCTTCCCTAGCACCAGAGAATGAATCCTGTTTGCCGTCTTTTTCTAACCCAAAAATTCTAAGCTCTGTTCCCGAGGTTTTTTCTGTTTTAACCCCTGCTAGTCTGCTCTGTGAGGTCCCTACTGCTAACCCTAGTATTCCACAGTCTAATGTTAGGTCCCTAGGGCAAGAGGCAGAACCCCCTATGACCCCACTCTCGGAGACTAGCTTCTATTTCTCTGATTCTCAGGTACAGAGTAATTTAACCCTTGAGGTTTTTCCTATGTTAACCCCTACAGGTCAGCCCTATGAACCTCCCTTGGTAAATCCCTGTAGTCCATCAGTCAAGGACACCTCCTTAGCCTCAGAGGATGAACCCCTTATGTCCCCTGACTCGGCTAAAATTCTCGGGGCATACGCCCCATGAACATTCGGCAATAATACTGGCTCCAGTTAACAGTATTCTGGAGCCGTTTATTTCTTTAAACCTGTTCGCAGAATCCCTACTCCTAGGTATTTCGCTGACCCCATCTGTCACTCAGAGAGCTGAGACCCCTGCTTCTGAGCATAGACCCCTTTTCGTGGAATCTGTTGTCGTTTCTGATGTCCCAGACACTCTTTCCCAAATACCCACTTCAGAGACCAGCACAGTCGTGGTTGCCCCATTTGCACTGTCTGTGTTCTCCTCTTCTCCTAGGGTTTAAAGCGAACAGTACATATTATGTTCCTTTCCAAGTGACCCCTTCTGAGATCAGCGTATCTGATGTTGCTCCACTAGTACAATTACACTCAGGGCCCTCCTATTTGGAGGATCAGCTTTTCAAGTTTGAAACTTCCCTTATCCCTGATTTTGTAAACCTACAGTCCCTTCTCACTGTAGCTAAAAGTTCTCCAGCAGCCGCTGAGTTAAGCTCTGCCGCTGCCAAATCTTCTGTTGTAGAAGCAACCTTCTCTAGCTTACTTCTGTTTTTCCTATCTGTTATGCCTATCACCTTTACTAAAATTTCTGTTTTGCAAGGTATTTCTCCTATTAAGTCTGTGATACCTGCAATTCCTTTAATTGGTTCCAAGACCCCTGTCACTGAGTTTCCCATGGAGTCTGATGCCCTCACTAGGGATTCTCAGGGATCCAATTCTGAAACAAGCGCAATGCTATCTGATTTCATTACAGTAGCTAGTTCAGTTCCTGCTGGTTCTCAATCACCCACTTCAGTGACTAGCAAGATGTCCCTTGTTTCTATTGGAGAGTCTACCCCAGTTTCTTTCACGGATCATGCCACAGCCTTAGGGATAATTAAAAATGACTTTAAGTCTGGGATGCCCACTCCTTTAATATTACTGTTTCACGCTGATTCGCCCACAGTATTCAGGGTATCCACTACTGGCTTTATGTCTACTACCACGAACTCAGGGGTATCGCATTTGGAACTTTCAGTAATACCCGCTGTGTCCCTTTTTTCAAAAGACCCCGTCTTGAAGATGGACATATCTCCCTGTGTCTTCCACAATACTTGGGGTACTTGCTATTGACTGTCTTGTCCCAAAACTATGGTTACCTCTCAAGAAGGTGCCTGGAGCTACCGATGTTAAGAACCCTATGTTTAAAACAGTAATATTTAGCATTGCTTCTCCCATAGTATCATGCGAGACCTGGGTACCTGGGACCTCCACTCCTAAGCCAAGCTCTAGTTCTCTGTTTTCTTTCTCTGTGTTGGAGGTACCCAGGATTAACCTCAAGACTATTATTCCAAAGGCTGATGCACCGCTTAACCGCCTGCCTGTTTTTTTTGGATAAAATCTGTTTTCTCACCTTTCAAACAGACTCCTTACTCGCAGGTCTCTGTGCGGTGCCTAAAGTGCCATTTCTGGATGGCATTTGGCTTTTCTCTAAGACAAAGACACCCTTACTGGACCTCGTCGCTTTACCTGAAGCGTCCGTCCCTGTTCTCTATGGTTCCACTATGGGTATAGACATGCTTATTATGTCCTTCGCCAAGGCCACAATTTCGGAGTTGATTCTCTCTAAAGATCACAAACCAAAGGAAGCGGATCCTTCAACTGCCAGTACCATGAGTTGCATACACACTGCTACAGACTCTCTCAAATTGCTTGGGATAGCAACCCTGCTTTGTATCAAAAGTACCGCTGCAATAGTGTGTAGTGAACCCTCCCACCCCATTCCCTCGCTAACCATCACCCGGAATTCCTTGGAAGCTAAAGACTCTCGCAACTTTCTCCGTGCTGATTTCACCAAAGACATTGCCTTCTCTGAAGGTCCCTCTGCCATTTTTGTCCGACAATCTGTGTCCTGTGTCCCGTACTCTTGGACTATTACTATGGACCGGACACCTGGCTACTGCCCTTCTGATGTTCCCATTCCGGAGCCCTCAGGTCCCATTGTCCATGTACCAAGAACTGCAGTGCCACCGCTGTCTTTTATGGCACTCGCCAATGTACACCTGGATTGTGGACCTAATTCTCGCCGGAGACTCTTCAGGAACAACTCAATGTCTCCCAGACCTATGAATGGTCCTGTCCACCCAGGCTTCTCACCCAGTGGTGGGGGTACTGTAAGGAATCCCAACAAACTATGGGCTTTCAATGCCACCTCTCGCCTAAGGAGGTTTAGGAACAATTCCATGTCCCCCAAATCTGTGATGGTTCCTGTTCGTCCGGAGGTCTCACCTGAAGGGGGGGGGGGGGGGGTACTGTAAGGTATCCACTACTGGCTTTGACTATAGCCTTGCAGACCTATGCAGTTGTAAGCTTCCTCTGGCAATCTATGGCACATGTGCTGCTTCTCATTGCAGCTTCTGCCCTGTGCTTCAGCATTGGAGGAATACTCACACACCCTCCACCTGTGATTGGATCTCCGCCCTTTATATCCTGGGCGTTGGCACTGAACCAGTGCCGAGCATAACTCCTACCTGGGACGTTACTGTCTCTGCCACAAACCGCCCCAGGCCTCTCTCCTAGCGTTCTTACCTTCCAAGTTCCTGAGTATCCAGAGGCCTGTTCCTGTCTCCTGTGCTGAAGCGTTGTTGCCAGCACTGGTACCTGCTGCATTCACTCCTAGCAGTGGTTACCCCTATTTCCTGGTACCTGCTGCATTCACTCCTAGCAGTGGCTACCCCTAGTTTCCTGCGGCCTGCTGCTATCACTATGCAGTGGCCTGCCTTGGACTTCTGCGCTGAAGCGTTGGTGTCCCCGACGCTGCCCTGCGGTGAACTTCGGCCAGCCTGCTGTCTCCCCCTGCTGAGACCGGCGTCATGGGCCGAGGCCGCTCCTCGCGCAGAGGCCACTCCCGCGCTCACGCTCCTAAGCTGCAGCAGGGAACTCCTGTCTGCCTGTTGCCGATTCATTGCTACGACTACGACCACCTGGATGTCTTCTATCCTGACCCTGCTTCGGCCATCGATTGTCCTGTCTTCTCCTACCCCGACTTTGGCTTCAATAACGACAATGCTGCCCTCTCCAATCCTGACCCTGCGATGTACGACTACGAACTGCGCACTCCGGATCAGTCTGCGCGGACTAAGGTCGGTGATTATATAACCCCACCTCAGCCCCGCGGTCCGGTCCCGGTTTGTGGCGAGCATCGGCGTAACACAACCCAAGTAACTGCTCCCTGACAAAATCTATCTTGCTGGAGGTAACCCACTCAGCTGGTAGTCTGGTTTGGAGATTATTGGCTGATATCACTGATAGAGGGTGCAGGGGAGAAGCAGATGGTAAGAAAAGCAGTGATCAGTGGATTCACGGGACCATAAGCAGTGGAGGTAGCGGGGTGTCATTAATAGGGTATGAAGATCAGGATGCAAGGTTGGGGAAGTGTTGATAAGTGATTTAAAATGGAGGCTTTGGGGGGGGGGGCACAAACAAAGGAGAAAAAAAATCCCCTTATGCGAAAGTACTCTTGTAACGGATCGGGGGACTCACGCTTCCCAGCGTGTCCCCGTCACCTCTGTTCCCACGACTTCCAATCACCCCTCTTTACTGCGTTCTCACTCTCTCCCTTCCTTCTCTCACGGTCACTCCTCCGTGGCGCGGTTTGCGTGCCCTGACGCGCATTCGGGTCACGTGCACGGCTCCCGCACTGCGCACGCACGTTCCCGGCCACATGCTACGCTCCACAGTACCAGCACCCCTCGGTGTATGCTTGTTCCCCCAGCCCTTACATTACCTGGCTCCTCCGCCTTTCCTTCCCTTCCGCCTCTGGTGCCAAACGTCCTCCCGGCGGTGCATCCCTCGCGCCCTGTCACACGCGCGGTGCACGCGCATAACACACTTACAGAAGGCCCGCGCACCCGCTCCAGTTATTTGCTGCCCCTAAACTCTAGCTACACCCCCCATGGCTTACAAGCTATTTCCCTTCATTATTTCCCTGTCTCCTCCCCTGCTCTCTCAGACCTATCCCTGCAAACCCTCACTCAGACCTCTGCTCCACCTCTCTTCCCTATTGGTCCTCCTTCCTTTATAATCCTTCTCTGTCCTCTTAGTCATTGCTCTGCATAGCTTTCCTGTAGCTCCTGGATGTGCAGTGTCTATGCCTAGCTCCCTTGTCTCTTACAGCGCTGGTTCCTGTCCCTGCCCCTGTTTGGATTCCCTTGGTTTGAACTTGTGTACTGCTTTGGATTTGACTACTCTACCTTCTCCTGCCCTTGAACTCTGGCTTACGGACATCACTACGCTGCTCTCTCCAACCCTTGAACTCTGGCACACGGACATTACTCTCCGATCTCTTGCACCCGGACTCAGCAAGTATACGTTAATTCTTTCCTTACCAGGCCCGGCAACGCATTACCATACTCCAAGCACGCCCTCACTGCTGTGGGTGCGTGTTATACTGTACCCTTACCCACCTCAGTACTGGGGACTGGCCAGGTCTGCGGGCATACAGGCGTTACAACTCTAAAGGAGCATGATAAGGCTAAGAGACAGCCTGAATAGATGGGCTAGGGAGTTCCTAAGTCCAAGATGTGGGTAAAATGACTGATTTGATATGATGTATTAATTAAAATGTAAACTTTAATGTGAGCTGTGCTCAATATAAAATAAATAATTGAGGAAAGTATATAGTACTAATCATCCTCACAAGTGATATAATAAGCCTTGATAGAGTAGCGAATTTAAAAGACAAAATAACCTCTGCAGTAACTGAGTTTCAGTGGCTCTAAGTACTAAAGCTAGTGCTTTGTGCTGGGGGCGATCGTGTTTTGACCTTGGAGAGTCAATTCGCGATTGACCCAGTGTCACTATGATCACATCCCCCTAACAGACTTGAGGCATGTCTGCATATATAGTGTGATGTCTGGGAAGTTGACTCCGCATGGTCACAGTTTGATACAGTGAGTAAATAGCAAGATTAATCATATCTGAGCCTTGGAAGAGTCTGTTTTTGGGTCCTAAGTGATCCTTATATTCATGGCTTTCTAACACAAGTTGTCAGACTTCCTTCGTTAATAGACTTCCGAGTTGCACTATGAGTTTGTGCTATATACTCTTTATTTACCGAAGGATACTAGCGGGTTCGCGTGTCTGGACAAGGGGATAACCTAGTTTTGGCTGACCTTATGTCTCTTTGATCACAACCGCTTTAATCTGATATAGTAGGCTGACTAAAAGGATATTGCTAGTGTCATGCTATTAACTAATAAACTGTATCCATTCATAAGTCGGTGCGAGTTCAGTAATGAAGGAAAATGCTTCTTTGGTTATGAAACAGAATAAGCGCCATGTATAGCCTTCACAGTGTTTCTGCATGCTGGCTATAATCAAATGCTGTAATAAACCAAAGGCTTATTCTACCTGGGGCTGCCTCATGCAGCTGTTCATACAAGGTGGATCTTTGATACATGTTCACAGTTTTCTAATACAAATTATCAGGCTTCCTCTAGCAGGATAAACTTCATAACCAATTAATATAGTGAGTTTGCGTGTCTGGACACAGGGATGGCCTTGTTTTGGCTGACCCTGTGTCTCTTTGATCACGGACGTTTTTTCCTAATGTACTAGGCTGGTTATGAAGATAATCACAAGGTCATGCTAATTGAGTAAGCTAGTGAACTATACCAGTTCAAGAAAACCTGTGCGGCTTCAATAGTAAAATAGTCATTTGTTTTGGAAACAGAGTGAATGCCAGGTATCGTTTTCATGGTGTTTAAGCATGCTGGCTAGGATTCGAATGTTGTAGTAAACACACGCTTAGTAAACGACAGCTGCCTCATGCAGCTGCTCATAGAATCTGCATCGAAAACAGGGTGCATCATGGGATGGCGCCTACTAATAATAGCTTATAGAATCCTTGCGCATATATATTGTACCTCAAAAGTTAAAACAGCAATATATTGAAAAACCATTGCTACACGGACAAAAGTTTAAAAATGTATAGAGTGGGTAGTGATCCGATCAGAATGTCGAATCTCTCCCTGATGACGTCATTACGCCCACTGCCATGGGGCAGGAGAAGAAGGGCATCTAGTCAATGGATGAAAGGGGTTTCCAATCACCCGGCAACTGTTTGATTGAAGTATCAAAGTGGTAAACGATTAGAACAAAGTCCTGAATTACAGTGCATCCGGATCTCGAGAGGAGTGATAGCAATGTGTAGCTGTATGAGCTCTGACCTGTTTGAAATAGGTTTACAACGGCACCTGTGAGGATATATGTACTGTCACAATGATTTAAGCTCATAAATTGGGTGGTATGAATAATTGTAGTCCTCTCTGGTAGATAAGGTAGGTATATAAACAGCACCAACTCCCTCATCTATCCGTGTGGGAACACACCCTAGAGCCTAGTCCTTTGCGGCGTGTTCCCGCCTTACCTGCTGCCGCTGCCATCGCATCCACTGTTCCTGCCCATGCGTGCTCCCCGCTCTCATTACAGAGCGCGCGCACCCGCAGCTCTTCTAGCTGCCGCACGGAACCTGGTCCCACCTCCCGCACGCGTCGCGCGTCTCTCCCACACGGCATGCACACGCGATGACGTGCGTTAATCCCCAGCTGCGTGGCAAGTCTCTTTTCCCTGCCATGTTGCCTATCCCAGCTCCACTGGGGCCGCACCACTGCTCCGCCCCCTGTCCCCATTGGCCTGTCCCGCCTTTAAATACTTCCTGCTTCCTCCTATGCTTTGCTCAGCATAATCCTATGTAGCCTCGTGAAGCTCACTTCGTTTATGCAGTGCTCTCGCTCCTTTGCAGTTAACCTCTTGTGTACCGACTCGGCATGTTTGTGGACCCTTCTGGATTTTGGACTTTAGCATACCCTCGACTACGTCGATCTCTCCTACCCTTGAACACGGCATATGGACTCGGACTATGCTGCTCTCTCCAATCAGACTATAAGAGGAAGAATGATCACATCATATTACTCCAATAAACACACTTTAGTAAAACGAGATTCCCCAAATAATTTAATAAACAGTTCAGACAAACGTATCTATCTTCAGCTAACTGCAAGAAGAGGGAACTAGCAGTCCTATTCCATAACAGATGCCAATTCATAGCGGAGCAGGTCAGAAGGGATAAGGAGGGTAGGTTCTTGATTTTAGTAGGCACAATTCTAGGACAACACCTGACAATAGCCAATGTATATGCCCTATGTGATCAGGGCCCCGCTTTCTTTGCAGCTCTTGCCCAACTAGCAAAGGGACACATTATCCTGTCAGGCGACTTCAACACAGTCCTAAACCGAGAATAGATAGATCAGGCCAAACCAGAGAAAAAAGAAAAGAGAGCCCAGAAACACTCCTCCAGGAGTTGAAGGATAATCAGTTAGAAGACATATGGAGGGAGCTCCACCTCAATACACGAGATTATACATTCTTCTCGCACCCCCACGCCAAATACAGCAGAATTGACTACTTCCTCATATCAAGCTGACTGCTTCCAAAGATCTCCCATGCTGGGATCCTTGATATTTCATGGCCAGATCATGCACCAATTGAGCTGAGGTGCTCTCAGATTAACATGGACAGACCCGGAGCAAATTGGAAACTAAATTAATCCCTCATTAAAATACCTGACATACACCAGACGGTTAGCAACGAGATCGAGCAATTTTTCAGATTAAATAAAGACAGTGTTACTTCCCAACCAACCCTGTGGGAGGCCCATAATGCAACCCTTAAGGGCTCCCGGATTAGTATAGCTACAGGAAGAAAGCGGGAGAGAAATAAAACAATTGCAGTATTTCAATCCAAACTCATAGAGCTATCCGACAAACATAAACGAGATGATAGAGCAGACACCTTAAATGAATTAAAAATATCAAAATTGAATTAAATCTGCTCCTGACCTCCAAGGCCGAAAATTCATTGAGTTGGTCAAAGAGGAACTTTTACGAGAAAGCAAACAAGCCAGATTGCAAGCAAAATTAGGAATAAACAACTAAACTATAACATTCAGGCCATAAGACTAAAATTGGGAGTAATGACATTGAATCCTAAACTAATTGTATCAGAATTAAAAAAGTTTTCCGAAAATGTATATAATGGAGAAACAGTTACGCACTCCGATACCACAAAACAAGCCTTGCAGGACTTCCTAGCAGACTCAAACTTACCGAGATTGAATAGGGCTGAGAGAGAGGGACAAAAGGAAGACTTTACAGTGGAAGAGCTGTAGGAGGTTATCAAACATCAGAAGCCATCCAAGGCCCCGGGTCCAGATGGATTTTCAAATCTGTACTATAGGAAATTCAGTACACTCTTGGCCACCTATCTCCTCTTGATGTTTAAGGCAGTGCTGGCAGGTGCGTCATTCCCAGACCAGATGCTTCAATCATCGATATCACTAATATACAAACAAGGTAAAGTCCCAATGGATTGCAAAAGTTATAGGCCTACAAGTATACCCCTGATAAATTCAGATATTAAAATGAATGCTAACTTATTTGCCAACCATTTGAGTCGGATCCTGCCTAGACTAATACACCCAGATCAAGTCAGTTTTATCCAAAACAGACAAGCTACAGACAATACCAGACAAATCATTGATCTGAAAGAGATAGCCAATACAAAAAAATATACCGGTTAAGGTGTTGAGTCTAGATGCAGAAAAAGCCTTTGACAGGATCGACTGGCCAGACTTAAAGACCACGCTGGGGGATTTTGGTTTCAGGGGGTAGAATATTAGAGGCAATACTGGCACTGTATTCCAGCACGGCGGCAAAAGTGATATATCAGGGATTCCCATCGGAACCCTTTAAAAATTAAAAGTGGTACAAGACAGGGATGCCCACTCTCACCTTTGCTGCTTGCCTTATGCATGGAACCCCTGGCAGCACAAATTTGGAACAACCAGGATATTTTGGGAATACAAATTAACCAGCAGATTCACAAAGTAGCTCTCTACGCAGATGATGTTTTCTTAACCATATCTAGGTCTCTCACTTCCCTGCCCAATCTGTTTGATCTCTTGGAAAATTCAACAACGTTACAGGCTTTAAAATTAACCAAACAAAATCAGAAGCCCTGAACATAAATTTACCAAAAGAGATGGAAAAGTTGATAGCCATTCATTTTAATTTTAAATGGCAACAGAAAGACATCAAATACGTTGGCATCCATATCACAAACAACTATAAAACTTTATATAGGGCCAACTACCCCAAATTACTCCAGATTCTTAGAGAAGGCATCAGAGTATGGTTAACCTACAATATTTCATGGATTGGTAAAATATATTGTAGGTACTAGATAGGGGACCCCCGCAGCTGTCAATAAGTATAATGTGTCAATAAGTGAAATATATTGTATTAAAATGAATTTTCTCCCTCACATTCTTTACCTATTCCAGATGATATCGGTGACATTGAGACTGAAGGACATACTCTCGCTTCAGTCTCTGATCTCTAAGTTTATATGGGGTTATAAGAAACAGAGAGTAAATGGGAAAATACTAAAAAGACCCGTTTTGGCAGGGGGCTGGCGGTACCTTGCTTGTTGTCCTACTACAAGGCGGCACAATTATGCCAAATTTCTCAATGGCAGGTAGATCCCAGCCGAAAAAGATGGATGAAGATAGAAAAATAAGTCTGCTCTCCCGTAGAACGAGACAGCTTAACTTGGTCCCAAAAATCGGTATTTAGAACCATTAAAGAACCGCTGGCCCGGATGACAAACTATTGGACGATCCGGGAGGCCGCTAAATTGAAATGTCCCAATTATGGGGTAACCCAGAATGGCAACCCGGAATTTGCTCTAGGCCTGCACAGTGCAGATTTTACAATTTGGAATCAGAAGGGAGTTATAAGACTCAGCGATCTGGAGGGAAACAAAAGTATCAAAACATTTGAACAAATCAGATTGGAAAAGACATCCCCCATTCGGAATTTTTTAGATTCCTCTAGATCAGAGCATTTTATAATAAACACTCATCCTGCCCTTAATTGATGAACTTTGCTTAATTGGAAACGGATACAAGGGGACTTACATCGCAAATGTATAGGGAAGTACAGGCATACCCCGGTTTAAGTACACTTACTTTAAGTACACTCGCGAGTAAGTACATCTCGCTCAATAGGCAAACGGCAGCTCACGCATGCGCCTGTCAGCATGTCCTGAACAGCAATACCGGCTCCCTACTTGTACCGAAGGTGTGCTCAAGCGGGGAGACTATAGAGCCTGTTACAAATGCGTTATTTACATCAGTTATGCACGTATATGACAATTGCAGTACAGTACATGCATCGATAAGTGGGAAAAAGGTAATGCTTCACTTTAAGTACATTTTCGCTTTACATACATGCTCCGGTCCCATTGCGTACGCTAATGTGGGGTATGCCTGTAGTCTGTTCGAGCCCCGACTATGCCCAGAAGCATAGTTATATGGCCCAATGAGAGTCAGACCTGGGTGAGGTGTTGGAGGTCAAGGAATGGGGCGAGATCTTTGTTGCAACAGCCAAAAGCTCAATATGTACCACGTTACGGGAGAACACACAAGGTGTTAATGAGGTGGTATCTCACTCTGTTAAAATTTTCCAGGTTTGTCACGAGATACTCCCCGTTGTGCCCAAAATAATGTGGAGAATCAGCCGATCTGGTACATATGCTGTAGTCTTGTCCTCGGATCGCCCCCCTAGATTGGCTTCAGAGGATATTGGGCCTCACAATTCTACTAGATCCATGTCTGTTCCTACTAAATAGACCAACACCAGGTCTAACCAGGGTAGAGACTAAATTGATTGCCCATTTGGCAACAGTGATGAGGTGCGAGATCGCAGCATTGTGGAAACAAAAGGATGTTCCAACGATTCCCAAAATTCGGAACAGAATTTGGTTTGTTTGCTAGATGGAGAAGTTGACCAGTTTAGTCAATGACACTGGCATCAAATTCCAAAAGGTCTGGTTGCCGTGGCTGGCTTAGATGGACATTCCAGGAGTAAACGGTACCACAATCATGCTGTGATAGTTGAAGGTGCATTCTCAGCTAACGGCTGGCAAAATCAACAAAAGAGGAGCTTACTGGTGTAGGTAGTTAAACGTAGCTCGGACCGCGCAGGGAATGAGTACTCGAAGTACAATCAAGCACCAGAGATAGGTAGTACAAGGGAAGGATATACCCCCCCTTCCAACCCCTTTTCTTTCTTCATGTGGATTTATGTTTCATACGTCTTCAATATGATTTGATTTTGATTTGAGTGTTGAGCTTTAACAATGGAAGAAATGTGTATAAAGCTTTTCTGTGTAACTCAATAAAAATGTAAGTTACAAAAAAAAAAAAAAAGAGTTTGTCAAAATGGGGGGCATCATTTGGATTTCACTCTGGAAACCACAAGGCTTCATTTGTGAGCTGATATATTTGCACTCTCCACTCTGTCTTGCACATTTTCCAAGATGAAAAACTACTAAGGAAATCTCATCTGCCACACATATGAAATCAATTTGAATTGTTAACCTTATCTCATCTTGTTTGAACAAAGTATTGTGACGTTTTACTGACGTAGGTTTTAAATCTACATTTCTAACATCCAGCTTGAAGGGACATTTTACAAGTTTGGAAATAGTAAAGTCTAGTAAAAAGTCAAACACTTTAAATGATGCATTTGACATTGGATCAGCTTAACCGGTTGCATCTCCCTCCTTTATACATGCATTAATGTACTGTAAATACCAATCTTTTGTATTTCAATATTTATATTGATTTTTTGTCTCAACATATTTACTTGTCCATGTGATACCAATCTGTAAACATAGGCATATATTTTGCTCTCAAGTGTACCTAGTTCGAGAGTCATTTTACAGCAACTAAAAATACCACTTATGGGCACATTCAAATGTCTCAGATGGGTCCACATCCCTGGCTTCCCCCACTATCTGGGTAATGACATGCAAATGAGAGAGAAAGTCATTTTATAAAGCTAAAACTCTCGTCATTAAAATGGAGGTCAGTTATTAAAACATTCTGAGGGTTACTTTTTTAGGAGGGCCTCTGCTCTCTAAGTAAGAGAAACTTGTAAGTAAGAAATGTGCAGCAAATTTGCAGTCGTGTAAATGGGTTTGAAGCTGATCGCTGAACTGTGTTGATTTTAGCTTGGGGGAACTCAAGCTTCCTGAGATATTTATCTCTGTAGGTCTTGCCGGTATCTCTGCGCAATTTAAAGCTCCCATGTCAGGTAGGGCATTAGGTAGTCACAAGGGATGACCTTGTGGCTTCCTATTGGCCATCAGGTCCGAGTACTTTTATTACTCCCTATTGATCGCCTAGCTGGGGCCTCTACGGCAGCACCTACGGAAGTAAGTAATTCAGGAAGAAGGGAATCCCCGGAGCTGAAATCAATGCGGTTCAGCTCCAGAGACCCCCTGCTTTAAACCTATATATTTAAAAAAAAAAAAAAAGTGTTTTGACAGGACTGCTGCTTTAAATTATGGACCTAAAAACTCCAAGCAGTTTATCCATGCTACTAAAGACTATAAACCACATACATATTTCCCATATTACTAAAACGCCCCAGGAGGACTTACATGGTAATTCTATATCTACATATGAGGCCATTCAGGCCATTTTCATCTGCAAAATCCCTATAGACTTCAATGGAAATTTTCAGCAGGGTAGTCGGAATGGCCGTTTGGACTGTTATAGAATGATGAATCACCAAAGCAGAGAATGGACATAGAACAGGACTGTAGGACAGTTTAGGGCTCAATCATGTAGAGAACCTCCCATGATTATACTCACAAACATATGAGATATATGGGCATATCCAAAACTGTGGCTAAAATGTAGTAGAACGTGGGTGGATACACACTCAGTTCAGCAGGACCCAGGAGAGAGAAGAGAAAAGAGAGACAGAATAGTGAAGATGGAACTTTTAAAACAGTACGTTTATCACAAAAAGACCCCATGCAATAAGGGCTTACATCAGGGTGATCCGTTTAAAACATTTGTATGATACAAATAAGCCGCAGTGACTCCCGGGAGCCGGATGAGTCGCGCTCTCAACCACTCAAAGGCTCCACTGCTACCGCTGTCGTCACGTCCGGGTTCTGAAACTGTGAGGATTCAGGGATCGCGGCATCCGCGCCCTGGTTCCCCTTCTCCTGCGGTTACTCCCGCTACCGTGGCGCGCGCCTCTCGCTGGCGTCACTCACCTTCGGCGGTCCTGGGGGTTCCCCGCCGTGCTCTGCGTCCTCGGATGCCCGCGGGATCTGCATTCCCGCATACGGCCGCCATATTCCCCAGCCGCGCGCCTGAACAGCGCGCGCCGGGTGAGGTTAATTTATTCACTGCTCTTGCAGTGAAGACCCGCCCCCAGCACACTAAGAGGACCTCCTACAAGAGTCCTCACCTGCCTGCCAATCAAGGGGACCTATCCAGGATGGCTCCACGCAGTCCTCCAGGCCTGCCCCCACCTCTGATTGGCCAGTCACACTTTATAATGCCTGTCCTTCCTCTTACTCATTGCTCGACATAGTTTTACTTGGATTACTACTCTGGCGTTTTCTCTCTTATTCTCTCAGGTTACGACTTGGCTTGGCGGACGTCTCTCTCTGGCTCTAGACCCCTGCTTGGACAAACGACCTTCCGGAATTCTCCAATCCCAGACCTTGGCTAACGGCAACGACAACGGCATTTCTACACCGGTACCGGCAAGTATTGCTAGCTAAATACACCTGGCCTGACAACGCCAAATCACCACACTCCGGACACGCTCCCTTTGCTGCGGGTGCGTGCTTCTATACGTTCCTCACCTCAGTGAAAGGAACGGGTCTGGTCTGCGGGCAGCACCGGTGTAACAGAAACCAGGTAACCGGATGACGTGGCTGATGTGGCTGGCGTTCTTCCCAACACTGGTCCTCCGCTCAGAATCAGCTTTTTCTCCGAGTGTCAGACTCCTCAGGAGTCAATGGCCCCACCCACGCTTCCTCTACTAAATATACACTGCTGTGGAGATAACGCTAAACCAATAGGATAAACTCCTAAGACAAGGACCAATGGGGAGTGTGTTGATCATAATAAAGCTGATATATGCTACATAGTAGACAGGTGTTTAATGTTAGAGAAAACACTAGGGTTAGGGAGTGATCACAAAACCACACCAATTGAAACAAAATAATGGGTGAATATATGGTAATCAAAAAAGTGGGTGCAAACTGTGAACTGAAAAGTGAATCAGAAAAAGGGAGGGAAGGAAAACACAAAATGGATGTGTCTCCTAAAAGAATTCACTATACTGCACTCCTACTTGATTTAAAATTTAACTTTTAATATATTTATATAAAACATATATTACGAAATCGTCGTGTATTGTGCATTAAAAATAAATTAAATTAACAATTAATTTATTTATTTATTTATTTTTAATGCACAATACACGACGATTTGGTAACATATGTTTTATGTAAATATATTAAAAGTTAAATTTTAAATCAAGTAGGAGTGCAGTATAGTGAATTCTTTTAGGAGACACATCCATTTTGTGTTTTCCTTCCCTCCCTTTTTCTGAGGTGTTTAATGTTATCTAAATCTCAATAGCACAATTCAATACGTTCTCAGTCCAAGTTATACACTCACATATAAATGTACAATACATACAGTAAAATTGTACTGCATAGCAAATCAAGATATCAATAGCAGAATTGTATACAATAAATAGATATGTGTAAACCAAGTACCATCCGCGGTTCTAGTATGGCAGATATACCCTGCTCAAGCGAATGAAGAGGGATTAATACACCAAACAGTATAGTGAAAGGGTGGTGCTCACAGGGAGTAAATGATAAACTAAGTGAGAGGAAAGACAGAATCCCTATATTGTGGCACTAAGAGAGTGCACCCAAATTAAAACTTAATATTTATTGTGTAATCTTAAAATGAAACTGTTTGGAGTAACCATAAATGCAGGACAAATTATTAATTAAAAATAGTAAAAAACGGAGAGGTGGGGTAGTATATAGGGGAATTATATATAAACCCTATTGTCAGTCTGTTAACCCTTTGATGGTTTGTAAGTGTAAGAGAAGTGTCACACAGGTAAGTATGGTGAGGATACTGTTATATCACTGATCCCTTGTAATCAGATCCTACAAGGAGGCTGAAGGGGAGTAGCCATAAACTTACATAGAGTATGAGAGGAGAGAATGATTATAGCTATATAGATAGACATTTATGTCCAGGGCAGCCATAAATATAGCCCTAGCTCTATCTAAGTAGCTAATCTCTAACTAAATAGATTCAGACACAAACTCTTTATTGAAACAGACTGACACTAAAGTCTGGGTGCTGTTGCTGCCCACGAATGCAGTCTACGAAGCACCCAGACGGTACACAAGCCATCACCACTCCGATGAGCCGACGTCACGTGATGGTGATGTCAGACGTACCCTACGTACGTTTCTCCGTGACGGGCTTCATCGGGGCTAACAAGTTACCAGATGTGACAAATAGCCACTTATCCTTATCGCATTAAATTTAGCTTGCCTTTGCTGATAACGACTTTTGTAAAGTGCTGAGTACATCTACAAAGCAATATAGAAATAATTAATGATAATAATACTACTAATAATAAATACTAATAATATGATATGAGTTACAAGGGGAAACTGTGGGGAAAATATTTTAGGGGACTTTGTCTTCCCCACATTTAGGGATTTCACTATTAAAACAGTAACTGTTTAACCCATTTATTTATCACAGTGTTGCTCCAATGCTTTGGAATACTTTTTCTTATTCTTTATTTAATTTTGACATCTTCCGTTTATTAGGTTTCCTCTGTGCGACACCTTTGGTCATTGATGTCATACTTCGTATAGGTTGCATGGCAATGGCTAATTGCTGTGTTATAATGGTAGTAATTATATCTCTCCTGTTTCATTTGTGAGAGCTTGAAATCTGTGGTCCACCCTATAGTTTTATTTAATGTCACCAATTAGCTATGGATCTATGCAGGCCGTTTGGGCAGTTGTTTGCATTTTAAAAAATAGTTTTCCCTATAGCAAGATTTATAGTTAAAACTTATTAGGCTCAAAATACAAACATACAAAAAGTTAAAAACAAAACAAAAAACATTATGTTTAATTATGCCAGTCATTGATTGATCTGTATGTGGCGTGTATATTACATTTGATTCTCATAGTACTTCCTCAGATCATTTGCATGTTCAATTTTAAAGAATGCTCAAAATCTATATTATTTTACCTATTCTGTTACTGTTAACAGTATATAAACTAGCTAGTCAATGTTATCTTTACTTCCTCCTCTAAAATATGTTCTGATTTTCCCGTGTCCCTGTTTATTGTACTTTACCCCATTGTCATTGAGAGACCCAAGTGCATTACACAGTTTTCCTCTAAATCCTATCATTTAAACAGTTTCAGTGTCATACTACTATATACTGTAGGCCACAAAGACACTAAAGTCTTGCAAATATACACATATATTGACCTTTTCTAACTGGCGTATATCTACAGCTACAGTCAGTTTAGGTGCTGTGCAAATGCTTTTCTAAAATATTACAAGTGCAAAAGCAGAGTCATGTAAATGCTTTTGTGTCCATTTCCTTGTGAAGAAATTCATGTTACATTTGCAACATGTAAGTTTGTTAAACAGATCATCTTATTGGGAGGTCTCTACATATATTTGCTGGATCTTGCAGATAAAAATCCATTGGGCAGGACCCTACTCACACCCTAATTTAATTGCAAACAGCTGGTGTCCTTTAATAAGGCTGTGAACGGAAATTATTTATTCTTCATCTGTTTGTCTTATTCTGTACAATTTTTTATTTTTAGACCAGATTAGTGTAATATTGCCTGGAACATCAAAGCCAGAAAACCTATACAAATTGAGTAGACAGCACTCACTATCAATATAATTATGAATGTGCAGGGTGCTACCGGACCCAAAAGGACCTAAATTCCCCCACAACTAATAGTCAAAAAATAAAGTTCCAGCACTCACTGACAGAGAATCAAAGCCAGAAAGCTCACTCCACAAGGTGGGCAAACTTGGGTTTTTGTGAGGTAGAGAGAGTTGTTATGATCAAGCTGATTGAGCAGTTTTATCATTTTTACCTAATCTCTCATGTTCAAGCCTGTTTGTAAACTGTATGTCCAGGTAAATTGTTGACAAAGACAAGTTTATTTGTATTGCTTTGTTTAAACTAATTATTGGCCCATAAGATTAGAATAATATAGCACCTGAAGAATATAGAAGAGTATTCATATTTACACAGTAAGCAATATAACTTTAATTGCAATTCAGTCTAAAAACGCCACCCATTTTTTTTATTGCCCGCTGTGAGTGACTATAACTTTAATACAGCAATGATCCCTATATACAGTATGTATTATTATTTTCACCTCCCGAACTGGGCAATTGCGTCATAGTACTCTGACACCAACCTCTTCCCCTCTGGTTTCTAAGATATCAGCTGTTTTGCGTGCTGGTAAAAAAAAATGAACATGGCTTCAGGAATCACCAATAGAAAGGTACAATTTCATGTCCTGATGATGTTACAGCTTTGACTGCAGGAGCAAGTCTGAAGTTACTCTTGCCTGGGGTGTTGGACAGTTACTTTCTTGGGACCTATCAGGTCCTGAATATAGGGCTGCTCTGATTCAGCTCTGGGAGATTCCCTGGTTCAGATAGTGAAAAAAATATATGTTAAAAAAAAAACCCCACAAAGTAACACAAATTGAATTGCTGCTTTATAGAACAGAGCTCCTTACCAAATTGATTTGGTAAGCCACTTATTAGGATTTCTGTCCAATATATTATTATTATCGTTTATTTGTAAAGTGTCAACATATTCTGGAGTGTGGTACAATGGAGGTGCAGAGATATATAAATTACATAAACAGAATGACATACAAAACAAGGACAAACATACACAAACAGATACAGAAGGTAACGAGGCCCTGCTCTTGAGAGTTTAGAATCTAGAGGGAATAAGGGGAAATGTTGAAACAAAAGGTAAAGTGGCTGCAAATTGTGGGAGGGAGTGGGCCTCAGGGTGGAGTATGATCCAGCCCAACACCTGATCCCATTAAGGTTGAGGAAAATAGGGGGTGTTAGATAGCGTAGAGATTGGTCCAGCCACACAACTGGTCCAAATAGGGTTGGAGTTGGTGGGGCGGGCTGGTGTGGATGTTAGGGGTATACCAGATAGACTTCCTTAAAAGGGTAAGTTTTCAAGTTTTATATTGTATGTAAACTGGGAGAGTCTGATGATATGTGATAGGAAATTCCCGAGAGAAGGTGCCACATGGGAGAAGTCTTTTAGGTGGGAGTGGGAAGAGATAATAAGGCTGTAGGCGAGGCGGATGTCATGGGCTTTTAGCCATATATTTGGGAGCGAGGGCTGAGATGTACGTGGGGGCGAATGTTTTGTAAATCCGAGATAGGGTTTTAATTCTGGCGGATATGGGAAGCCAGTGTAGGGATTTGCATAGTGGTGCAGCAGAAAATCTGTTTCGCAGAATTTTCTGAGCTTTCCAGTCAAAATCCGTTCCGCAATGTAAAATCCGTCGACAGATTGTTTCAGTTCCAATCCGTGTGGCTTAATCAAACAATGCCATTGGATTCAATCCGATTGTGGATTTTACCAATCCAATCCGCGGATTCTGCAATCCGCTGGTGGATTTTAAGAATCCAGACAGCGGATTCAGCTATGCCCCAAGCGGTCTTTGCTGTCATTGTGACACCCATGCTTTTATTACTTTAACACAACATGATTGTTAAATTTTACATTTTTCATTGTGTACAAACATTTTATAGTCTGCACTATTTTGTCTTCTGTGGTTTTCATTAGTCTTCTCTGGTTCTCTTTCGAAAGGTTCTTTCCCTTAAGAATACCAGTGGGTCATATTGCCACTGATTTGGGATACGCTTTAATTATAAGAGAATATGCGAGTATATTCCCGTTCGTTTCAGACATACCACGCCATATTGTGTTTTTTTTTATTCATTTCTTGATTACACTATCTGCACTCCCCGAGTCCTCAATATCTATGCTGAAGAATTGAGGCAGCAATTCATACTAAGGGTTTGCACTTCAAATCAATGGTTATCAATTAATTATTATTATTTTACTCACGTTTATTATTTTTTCACCTTGATCATTTTCATATTTTATTCGTGTGTATGACCACTGGTTTCGTTTAGGACTTTAATGTGAGATATTTAAACCCATCACATTAGGATTTCACATAACCATTAGGTCCTATTATTGCTGTTCTCTGACCTAATATAGGGTCCTTTATTTAGTTCAAAGGTATTTTATTATTGGGTGTAGAGTGCCAACGGTAACTTGTTTTCTCTATGTTACCTATTCTGAAGGAGTGTTATGTGTGAACCACATAAGTACATTGTAATTTGTGGCTTCATAGCTGTTCCCACTCATTGTCTTACAGGTGATGCAGGGTATTGAAACTGGGGTTGGCTCCTTACCCTATTGGCTAACTCTGAAACCCCTTGCAGAGGCATATTATAATACCCACACATATCCACACTCAGTTATTGAGAGGCCATTTGGACTATTGAAAAGTCGGTTTAGATGTCTTGGTAGAACTCCTGATGCCTTACAGTACTTGCCTGAGAAGGTTTCTGTCTTTGCTTGCTGCATTCTGCACAACGTTACATTACATCAGAATCTCCCAGGCAACATGGATGAGATTCTGGAGGCCAATCCTCATGTGCCTGCTGCAGGGGTTAGGGAGAACCCACCTAGAGGGGAGCTGACCCAGGAACATGTGATATGCAATTTTTTGCATGTAAGAAGCTTTGTATTATTAAATGTAAATGTGTTGTCTTGTTACAAATGATGTGTTAATCACTTATGTATGTTTTTTTTTTATCAGAGGAGAGACTGCAGGCCATGCTGCAGGTGCTGCATGGGCCAGGTATTCCCTATCCCATGCAATTGCTGCCTTTTTTTAGTTATATCTTATTCATACTATGCAACCATCTGACAATGGTATGTGAGGGATTAACTGGGCTTTTTTCTTCATTCTTTAGAAGGAATTCTTTAATAAGTTTCTACAAAAGAAAATGATGTTCTACTTCAATATAATACGAATTCTTAGCTGATGTACATGAAGTACGAATGCACTATATGTTTACATTATACAGTATTTTGCACTACAATTACTTATAACAGTTTGTATTGATAGCCTTTTAAACTTAGGTATTAGCTATTTATTGCATCTAAGATTTATTATCACAGAGTAGTCTTTATCTCATTTCGATGTCCATTTTCTGCTTTTTGGGTTACCATATTGATAATATTTTAAAAATAGTGCTAGAGATGTGGCCTAGAAAAGCAATGGATCTGGGTCCAATACTATTGGGTCTGACACCATTCCAGTCATTATGTTGGTGCCTTATGCTTATTAACACTATATAGTTGGTATGGAAATTCTTTTAGGAAGTGTGTGGGATGGACTCATTTAAATATAGTTTGCATATCCATAAGCACATCTCCCAGCCAGGTTCCTCCGGTGTCATTCTTTTTTAAGCCCAGGCATGTCCCCCTATTTTATTTGGAGGGACGTTTGAGGGGATATATATATATATATGTAGCCCATGTCCCTCCCCCCCCTCCCGGACACAGATTGTCCCTCTAGGGTGTAATGAGGGCTGGCTACATGTGTATTCGTGGTGCGTACCTGCTTGTAACAGGAGGGCCTGAGTCTCCCGCGGTGGTATTGGGGACAACAGGACCAGACTTCTGGGGTAATTGCCTTCATCCTTAGTGGTGGTGGTGCAGCGCCTCCATTCTCTGGCGAAACCTAGGGGTTAGGTTGGAATCTTCCCAGAGAAAGCCCTGGTCCCAGGGCGAGAGATTCGAGTCTCACACACACAAGTCCTTTGATAAAACAGCAGTATCTTTATTGTCGCTTAGAAAACACACAGCAGCAGTGGCATCACACAGCAGCAGCAGTACACAGCAGTTCATATGCACTCCAAAGGTGTACAGGCCCTTTTCTCTCCTCTCCTTCGCTCCAAATGTGCTCCCCAGCAGGATGGTCTGTGGGGGGCCACAGATTGCTCTCTGCCACTGATGAAAATAAATACAAAATGTTGACATAAGCCAGATCATGCCTATAAACGGCATTTACTGTTCTATCTCTCAGTAACATGGGTGGGAATGAGCGCCCAAAAAACAAGGACATACACCTTTGTGTTAATATTTTGCTCACTATAATTCATTAACTGTGATCACAAAGGCTGCGCTTATAGTGCCTTGCAACGGACTCGCGACGTCGCTTAGAATCGAATACATTGACTCCGTCGCAAGCACTTTTAGTGCTTGCGACAGAGCGACGTCGCTACCCAAAATTATGAAGTTGGGTCTATCTGATTTTTTCGAGACTGTCGCCACATGTCACTGTCTCTAAACCAATCAGAGACCGCGGCCCATCCCCTTTCGTGATGTCACTAGTGACAGTCGCTGACGATCAAATTATAACTTTCGCTGGTGGCGACGGGTGACGTCATCGGTCGCCGTCGCTGTCGCAAGCACTATAAGCGCAGCCTAAGTCGGCACTCTTTTAGTGTTATATCTGTTTGAATCAATGTATTGTCCACTGCCACTAGTCTTCTTTATCTTTGTAGCAATGAGTGACTGACTCTGAATGAGTATATTATTGAGTAGTAAATGCAATTCAGTAACAACAATAAGAAATAACAAAAACAGTCAGAGGGGCTGTCAGGCTGACTGTCTGACATAAACTCAACTTAAGTAACCTTTGCGGCTGCATAATTGGCCACCAACTGCCTTGCCAGTGTCACTGCTGTCAGTGGATTGTGTGCTCAACCACCTATCCTCATCAATCCACCACCATCCTCATCAATCATTATCATTAATAACTATCTCATTGCCATTGTAAAAGCAAATTGTGCAAATATGGCATCATGAATTATATTAGTTATGTTTGGACCAACCATCTAATAGGGGTCCAAACCACCCAGCTCCCAAACTTGCATGCTATGCCAGCCAGTGGCACAACATATCTAGGTTAACTTGGAAATTACACCTGAATTGCACTGCAGCCACCATTGCGTAACATCTAGGTTGGCAGTTATCCTCGTGCCAGGTTGTTTAATATTTGTATGTCCTAAAACTAGTTACTGTTCTCTCTGTCAGTAACAAACAGGTGGGAGTGAGTGCCCAAGGATATACTCCTTTTATTTTTTTATCCTGTTCTCACTTCTCAATAATTAATATTAAACTGAGAAAAACACACTTACAGGGGTATCACTGACCCAGCCACATCTGCCATTCCCTACATTCATATGTATTCAGTTGATAAATGTAATCTAGATAAAAAAAAGTTTTTATTTTTTTTAATGATGACAGAGTGGAATTCAAGAATACTCACTCTAGATAGGAGAGAAGAACCTAATGCTCTTTCACAAAGGAGGAGCATGAAATTAAACTTCTGGATGCTGCATCAAGCTTCTTCTGTCAACTAGTGACTTTGCAGAGTCCCTTTTGGGCTTTGAAAAAAACCCTTTAAAGTCCCGGAATATGGACCTAAGAGTCCAAGCAAGCTGCTGAGTCTGGCAGCAGAGCAGACCTAGGCTTAGCTCTGCAACATCAGAGAGGGAGACCAGTGCACAAACAGGTGCCGCATTACTTCCATTCCCCTCTCTCCCCCTCCCCCGACATCCCAGACCCAGAATCGCGACTCACACTATGGATGTCGGTTCCACAAGTTTTGACCAGAACACTACTGGCCACTTTCAGTGTCGTTTCTGATTAAACTGTGCGGATGGAATCTGATGATGGATTCCGATTAATCTGCATGGAATTAGGAGTGCCTAACCCCTCCTGCGGATTTCTGCGTGCGAATCAGATTGTACCCAAAAACCATGCATGAAAATACATGGATCGCATTTTGTCAGATTCTCTCGTCTCTACTTACTGCACAGCAACCACCCATCCATTGTACACTCATTATATTAACCCAAATCCAATCCTTCTATAAGATAAGAAACACACCTGTGAAGCACAAAGGCCCAGATACACAAAGCTTTGTGAAGTCACTCAACGTGACGTTAACCTAAACTTACCGGCACATTAAACCTAACTGCTTATCTTCAAAGGACAATAGCATAATGTTAAATCATGTTTTCTTCAATAAAGAGCATGGTGTTAACTATAATTGCTATTAGTGATAATGACATGCAAATGAAGCATTACCCTAACATCGCATATCCACAAAAGTGTGTAAACGATACATTAGTTAGGACATACCAAAACATGGCGTTACTCACATCCAGCCCTGAAATAGGCCTTTACAGTGTCTGGATGGGTCTAATGCCACAGTTAAGCATGAGTTGACTAACATAGCATTATTTCTGATGTTATTTTCCTCTCCGCTCATGTCTTTCTTGACTTGAGTAAAACATCTATTTCAGGTACTAGATTGAATGCCAAGACATACTTAACGTCATGGAATTGGCAACTAATGCAAGGTTATGCTACAATAATTACGTTAAGCCTATGCAAATGTAGATATTAGTTTGGATAATAGAATGGCCGTTTTTGCATATAATTAGCTTGGAGGATATGCGTTAACCTGAGGGAAAATAATGTCCATTCTTGTTTTAGGTAACATCACGGTACGAGCCCTGATTTAATGTAACATTGTGGATCCAGCCCTTAGAGAGCAGATTGAAGCCAAAGAGATGTATTGTGTGTAGAATTGAAAAAATAAGCATAGAGGAATGGGGGCACATTCAGACATGGTGCGCAGAATGGTACAGTACTTTTGGTGAAATATTACTAATTAGAGAAAATAAATATTTAACAGTATAATTAAAACTGACATGAGCTCTAAAATTTCTCACGGTAATATACAGTGCATTGAATGGGCAATTTTGGCAGTAACAAAAAGTATATTTAGACTTTGTTTATTGAAAAATATTCTCTGTAAGTTTGATAAGAGATATAATCAGAATTTAACATCACCCATAATAGAGTGCAGACTCTGATTTGTAATTGATTAATTGTGTTATGCCAATCATGGCCACTGATCTCTCCAAACAGTTGTGCCTACAGCAGCTGTAGATTGATACTGTATTGATAGCTGTAGATTGATACTATTAGACATTTAGTCTTGTGGTTGTTCTTTGTTTATAATCCATTAGTTTGTCATTGAAAAGTTTGTGTTAATATCTGTGTGCCCTCTTGATGCATCTGTGTGTGCTCTAAGTATGGAGATTATAGTGTTAACTTTACTCATATTCCTGTGGGTTCATTGGTCTCCAGGTGTATTCACACTGTTTGTTTAATTACCTACTTACCTATCATCCAATTGCATGAGGGGAGCGCAGTATATATGCATCACAGGGCTTAGTGCTGGGTACTCTTTGACAAAGTTCCTGCTAGGAACGAAACGCGTCAGAGTTTGCTCTGCAGCGAATTTCTGTGTAATATGCACAAATAAATACTTTTTTTATTATTCATTGCGTGTCTGCATTCATACCCCGGCGGTGAACCGCCTCGCAACCTTCTATTTTGGTGCCTACTGCAGCACTATGGTTGGTCGCGCTGCTGCACCATATTTTTTTCATCTCTGCTTGCGTGTGTTCTTGGTCTTAGTAAGGGGACTTAATGGGACCCGCACTGTGTGAATCCTACCAGGTTGCACCTGTCTGTAAAAGACTCGCAGTAAGAGTGAGACTGAATCAGGAACCCAACCTGTGCGCCTCAAATAGACAATCACCCTTTATTTTAATAACACAGTATTGAAGCAGGGGGTCTCTGGAGCTGAAACACATTAATTTCAGCCTCAGAGACTCCCTGCCTCCTGAGTTACAGGCCCCGTTATGGGGTGCCAGTACCTCCCTGCATTGTTTAAATGTCCCAGTCACGTCGCCCGTGAAGCGGGAGAATTTAAACAAGGCAGGGATACCGGCACCCCATACCGGGGCCTATAACTCGGGAAGAAGAGTATCTCTGAGGCTTAAATTAATGCAGTTCAGCTCCAAAGACCCCCTGCTTCAAGACTGTGTTTTAAAAATAAAATTAAAGCCATGCGATCGCCTATTAGAGGCACGCAGGGAGAGTGCCTGATTCAGTCTCACTCTTACTGCGAGTCTCTTACAGACAGGTGCATCTGTAAGGATCCGTGAGACTCGCTACCCTTCCGCTTCCCCGCCTCCTGCGGCGCATCACCTGGGCCAACTACCAGCCGCCGGTCTACAGGCACGTCACAATTGAGAATTAATGCAGGCTCCTCTGGTCCCGCTTCTGGGCTGCGCCCGTGGGAGTGCATCATCGGCGCGCCATGTATGTGCGGGAAGCACGCTTTAAATGCGCAGGTACCGCATCACCAATCCCCATCAGTAAACCTTCCCACACCTGTCTCCTGCACCTCTTCAGCCAATCACAGCAGGTGCTCCTGACGCGCCCCCTCTCGCCTTGTCCTCATTGGTCCCAGTATGACTTATATGCTCAGCCGTCTCACTGGTTCATCGGCTGAGCATAAACCTTCCTACGAGTGAAGTGTTCACTGCTGTCTTGCCTCCACAGTCTTGTCATGCTTCCTGATCCTTGCTCCTGACCTTAGCTTTTAAAGGGACCAATATAGGCATTAAACAAAAAATGGCTCGTTCTAGCAGTGTATTCATAGACTTAATATTCCCTCAATGATACCAGGAAAGAAAAATGGAAAAGAGAACGATATTAGTGACATAGTCATAATCAGCAACATATACATCAGATCACACTCAAAGGAAAGGGGCAATATCAATTTCTAAATATTCATTATATTCTAATGTCTGTATTGGTCCCTTTAAATGTCCATTAACGAGTAAAAATATCTACTGTATAGTTCAATCATTTTTGTGGTCCTTGTATAAGTCACTTTTATGGCCCCTGTATAAGTCACTTTATATAGATAGATTATATTTGACATATGTTGTTTGTTGTCTATATATATATTAACCTACTATAGCTAAGTAGCGCCCTCTTATTTGTTATCCCTATGTGAGCATGCTTAGATGGTCTTTTACTGAGTTTAATCCGCTTATATGGAGTTAATCATTATCCCATGTTTTTCTATCGTGATGTAGGAGTTCAGGTGGTAACACGTAGCACTGATTATTATTTCATTGGTTGTAGCATATAAACCTTGTTTAGTGAGGGGGGAGGTACACTCCTGAGAAAGCTGAATGATTGGTTGGCGAAACGCATAGAGTGAGACCGCCCATTTGTGACTCGATTTTGGAGAGAGGAATCCCAGCCTACACCGCAGCAGCGAAACCAGAAGTGATGTCAACATCCGGGAACCGGCGACGGAGCAGCGTCTCCAGCTTACCAACGATGGGCCCAGCCGGAGTTCCCGTCCGGTTCGGTGTGGTGAGAGGCGGCACACATCTTCCACTGGTCACTTTAAAGTTGATTATAGCTTACATGCTGTTTTCATTTTGCAACACTCTAAGTGTGCACTTTTTAGAGTTTTATAAATTGGTTGATATTTATGATCTGTGCTATGTGCGTTCATTTCTCTCTTGCTGAGGTCGTAATTCCAGAGTGAAGGGGCAACTCTGCAATTCCTGAAGTCCACAGCCTGCCCTTAGGCACCTCTGCTCGAAAACCACTACCTTCTTTTGAGTAGGCTGCACATAGGGGCCAAGATTCACTAGGGACCTTTGTTTTTGGTTACATCTACACTTAGATTGTTGTTTTTTGTGTGTTTATATCCCCCATGCTCCCCCTGGATCGTGAGAAAACTATCTACATTTCTGGGGAAGAGTGAAGACAACCCCACCGGAGGGTAGAAGCAGGGGGTGACACCTTTATATTGTTATTTCACTTGGAATTTGCACTTGTTATAATTTATATCACAATTGTATTAGTAAGCACTTAAGGGTGTTAGCGCCTCCTTATTCATTATTTTTGCATACAATACAAGGCATTGCACACAGTGTACCAGCCCATCCTTGCAGTCGCACGACCGACCATAGTGCTGCATCTGTACTTCACTAGCTCCTGAATTATGAGCATATTAAAGTTAGGAAATGCAACATACAACAATCAAAGTTATATTTACTGCATCATTTAGAACCAGGTAGGCTAACATGTGTTCCCTCGGCCCCCCTGTTCCTGGGTTTAGGGTGCGCTCCCTTTCCTCTGGCCGTGACGTGCGATGCATGCATGGTGCTCCTTCTCTCCGCCGGTCTGCGGTCGGTCTCGGTCCCAAGGTCACGCCCCCGCTCTAACGTCAGGACTACCTCGTGCGGCTGTGCTCAGCACTCCACCTCCGTACCGCTGGGTCCCGCCTCTGGTCTCTGCCCCGCACTGGAAATGGCATCGTGGCATGCGATGACGGCGCGCGACCGGGTCACCAACGTAATATGCGGATTGCGTGTGGCGTGGGCACACATGCTGATGCGGTCACAATTGGCTGTGCAATAGGATGCACCTACATGATCCAGCAGCCTATCAGGATCTGCAGCTCCTCTTCCTGGTTGCCTTCCATTGGTCGTAGGTCCTTTAAATACACTCTCAGAACTCTCCTTCCTTGCCGAGCATAACTTCTATTTGTGTGACGCTGAACCACACTGCTTAGAGCCTGCTAGCCTGCTTGCTGCCTGACCCTGCCTGGAACCTACTTTGTGACTTTCTCCTACGCTGACCCTGGATTGGATACGACGACTCTACTCTCTCCTGCACTGACCCTGCTATGGATTACGACGACGCTGCCCTCTCCTACTCTGAGCCTGGCTTTGGCATTACGACTACTCTACCTTCTCCAACCCCGACTCTGGCTACGTACCCCAACGATCCGCTCCTCTACATCCCTGGACCTGGCAAGTATCACATTAACGCTGTCTTCTATAACCCTGATCTGGCCTACACGACTATCCTACTCTCTAGACGTGCCCTCGCGGCGTTATATACCAATCCCTACCTCAGCCCCGCAGTTGTGCCTCGTTTGTGGTGAGCTACGTGTTACAATGACAAAAATACACAGTAAAATACTTATATATTCTGTTGAAAAAGATAATAAAAAATGCACAAATGCGCACCAGGGATTAATGGAAGGTAATTTATTAAAAATACACAAATACTGAGGGGATCCAACCCCACCTCAGAACAGCTGAACGGCTAAGTACTACCAAGGAGAACACCTAATGGTGACTAAACCCTAAGCTGCACAGTATACAAATACAGTAAAATGTATATAAAAAACATGAAAGAAAAAAACAAACATGAAAACAACCTATCAACAGATTTGTATAGAAACCGCCATAGGGTTGCCTCCTGACGAAGTACTTGGTACGAAGCGCGTAGAGGTCACGACAAGTCATCCTGCGCATGTATGCTGGTAAGCTGAGACGGAGCCTGCAGGAAACAGCAGCGGTTTTATCCATCTCCGCGGTGCCGAGATCCGGATCCTGTGCAGCCACCGCGAGTCTGCTGACTGTCTCAGTGTGAGTGTCCGTTTCCCCTTGCCAGTGCCCAACCCTATGGCGGTTTCTATACAAATCTGTTGATAGGTTGTTTTCATGTTTGTTTTTTTCTTTCATGTTTTTTATATAAATTTTACTGTATTTGTATACTATGCAGCTTAGGGTTTAGTCACCATTAGGTGTTCTCCTTGGTAGTACTTAGCCGTTCAGCTGCACAGCTGTTCTGAGGTGGGGTTGGATCCCCTCAGTTTTTGTGTATTTTAAATAAATTACCTTCCATTAATCCCTGGTGCGCATTTGTGCATTTTTTATAATATTGTCAGGGTGCCTTCCCTCCTTTCTAAGGGGGGTTCACCTAGATTTGAGAGTTTCTGGGCAGACGCTTTATGTACATGCTGCAAAGGGATCATCCACACCATCACACAGCACAAGCGCTGAATATCCTGTTTTTTCTATCTTCTATTCTCTTGAAAAAGGGTCATTTAGTTTAATCCTTTGGCCATAGCATTGTAAGCCTGTGATCCACGACAAGGCAGACCCAGTTCACAGGTCCTAACACTACCAGATAAAATACTAATATACCTGTGTTAGGATTAAAATTCTCATTTACCTCTATAAGGTGGGAGAAAGAACAACATTGGATCTATATCCAGTAGAATGTAAAAGACCTGCTGACTTGGGAAGTGGGGAGGGGTGAGCTTAAAACCCTGGGAAGGAGGAGCCACTGCATGTTAATATCAGTATGAACAAGAATTACCAGTCAGGATTCACAGTGTTCCACAGCATTGAGCCCCCATGCTTTACTTACATTCATGTTTGAACCATCAGTCATTTAATATGCCTACTCTTCACAATTCTATCATTGATTTCCTTGTCCAAGGGCAGGATAATGAGGCTGGTTACTATAGCGCCTCAGTGGATTGGCATTTATAACTAAGTAATCAACTCAGGTTCAGCTTTCCACCTTTTTTTCTCACCAAACAGCACTTCTTGGTTTCCTGCCCAGTCATTTTCCACCTTTACCCCATTCAGGCCATGTTTTGGGGATAATTGAGCAATATTCTATCTGGATATAATTTAAGTGCTTTTTCTCTTTTGCTAAATCCTTGTTTATTCCTAAAAACTGCTTTGGTTACTTATAGTTCGCTATGGAGATGTTTGAAACCCATGTCCCTGGCACATCACCACCATTTTAGCTTTAATGGTGGCATTTCCTACCACACATAAAATCTAGAAGATACTACATTTAAAGCAGTAATTTAGCACATAACCATTTTAAAAAGATGAAATGTATCTCAAGTCTCAGTTTCAATTACATTTTCTTTAATCACTGTTTTTATAACAATGATTATAATCCAACAGTTTTTATAATTCAACGACCAGTAGGTCAAAAGGTATTTAAAACATGTACCGTGAATGGTAGTAATTTCCATCAAAATGCTTGAAAACCTTTTTTTTTTTTTTTTTTCTTTTTTTTTTCTTTCTTTTTGTGCTGGCCTGGAGTCACTGCAATTCCAGATGTGCTTTCAAGATTCCATTGAATAGCCCAGGACTGACATTTAAATCAAAAAATTGCTCCCACATAACTATTTCCAGGTTTGTCCCGTGTCAATTAAAATAATAGGTGGATAATTAATATGGGAGGGAGAGTGGGGTCAGAGTGGACTTTTTACGCATGCACTAAAGATGTAGTTAGGTTAATTATTTCATTATTCATGTTTAATAAGGAGGAAGAGATTTTTGTGGTTGAAAGATGATGAAAGTTTTCATTACTTTCAGATGAGTTAAAAAATGTAAACTGTATATTCATTTTCCTCATTGCTCTCTGAATATGAGCCATGGAAGATGTTATTGATATGCACATTCCAACATAAACATTAATGTCATGTACATTTGCTTACTAATATACAGTATCCATTTAATATTAGCATGTCATGCTATTATTGGGATGAATATGTATAAAGAACTTTCAGTAGATTCAAGTCAATGGCAATATTCGGCCAATCGTGGTGTGAGGGAATACATAAGACCTAATTCAATAATGCCTCTAAAGTTAGGGGAGTCAAATCACGGTGAACATACAGTACTAAACTGCAGAGGCAGTTATTCAGTACCTGCAATAGTGCCAAAAAGGGGCACTATTGCACAGAAACTCCCATATAATTTTAATTGGTCAAGATGATTACTCCTTTTGATAGGGACCTGGTCAGCACTTCTCCAGTCTAATAAATAACCCCCTTAATATTGTTTTATATTACAAAAAAACAGTTTTAGGAATAACAAGAGAAAATCCATTATTCATATTGTTGTATTAGCTATAGAAAACATGTTACACTTAAAGATTTAGTGTAGGCATAGATGAGCCCGGGCTAATTGTAACACAGGAAGCTGTCCAAATTATATAAGCCACCACCCACAACACAATCCTACTGTATGTAGCTATTTGCTATCTCAACCCTAAACTCTGTTTAGCATTCAAACCAGCTGCATTCAATCTGAACTCCATCAATCTACATCTGTGGCCCCAAAGGCGGGTGCCTGATGGGGTTCCCGAAGAGCTGCTCCCCTTTGCACAGAACCAGCGTGCTAAGGTTTAATATCTGTTTGTTTCCTGCTGTGTTTTGTCAGCCCCACCCTCTGGAATGTTAATGACACAGGAGGACAAAGGATTGTGAAACCACAGCTGCATTCAATGTGAATCCCTTCAGGGGATCTCTATTTTTTGGTTGTGCTTGACTTCTGATTTTTGAAGATTGTTTTATCTTGACTTAGATATAGTTTGTCAGCACCATCTCTTGCTATCTTTGAGTCTTTAGACCCTTGTCTTGGTTCATCCAGATTTGATGGCTTCTTAGTTATTTTTTGGTTTCTGTTGATTTTTTTTCAGAATATTATTCATTGGAATGTTTGTTTGCACTCGCTATAGTTTTTTTTATGCTCATTGATTTTTTTAAATTGTATATTTGATTCCTACAAAATAAGCCCAAAACATAAATGTAGCCCTGACCCCGTTTTACCTCCGGCTGTATGCGGGAGCAGGGGGTAGACTGCGGGGAAACGCGGGTGGCACTGTGAGGCTGCGGCTGTATCGGGAGCCCTTTGGCAGTTTGGCGCTACTGGCGGTGGACATCTTTATTAAAGGCGCAAGCACATTGAGGCCTTGAGCATGCGCTGTGGCTAGGGCAGTGCGGCGGACATTATCAGGCTCCATGAGGAGGGACTACAAGTCAAAGCAGCCTCTAGGGCTGCAGGAGCCAATAGGGCTCATAGGAAACCGGCTCAGCTGTTTTGCTACATTTAGAGCACTCAGGAGGGACCACGTCAGTCAGAGAAGGGACGCAGAGGGGTAAGGTAGTGTCTGGGTGCAGGTGGCATCCCAGACTAGGCCAGATACCCCCCTTAGGCACCAGAAAGGCCCCGAGTCACAGTAGGTTGTTGCTGCTACAGGGAAAGCCCATAGCTAGGGACATCTCCCCAGTAGCTGCTGATAGAGTATAGCACCAGTGAAACACAATGCGGTGATTGTGGCCTGTGGTCTGGGACCAGACCACCATCACAGTAATAGACTTTGAATGGGACCCTCCAATGGGAGTTCATCCCACGTAGATGTAGGCACCTTCGTGGATGACGACGACGTTGGTTCAGACGGATCCCTGTTTGTTATTCAGCAGTACCCTAGTGCTGGAACCCCGGGCAGGTACCTCAACAAGTGCACCAACAGTTCACGGGTTAGCGCTATTCCACACACTTTTGGGTGGGCCTTGACATTGGAAAGGATATCAGGGATATTGGTGCCAAGCACCCTATATACATTGGGGACACTCATCTGGTGTATTGGGGTTGTGTGGTACATGTTGATTATCCTGCATTCAGAAAAACTAGTTATGGTATTGTGATCCTGTGAGGGGCTTATCCCACCATGTTGGGATCTCTCGCAGGTAGAGGCGCTGCACCGAGATGAACACGATATCACCCCAGGCTTCCAGTGGCAGAGGCTCTGGCCTTCTGGTAGCCAACAGGTAAAAGCCGTACTGGTAATTCCTTTAGTGATGAGGGAAAACTAATATGGTTACTAAGCTCCTCTCAATAAAGGACATTTATAGACCTTAAAGAACATTCTCTGAGAAGATTACAATACTTTTTTTTTTGGTATGACCCTTTGTAGTCTGCATGGATTAAAAAAAGCTTTGTTGGGGGGCGCGTGCGTGACATCACTATGGGTGCACGCGAGATAGGGAAGCTCTATGCACTCCGCCTGCAGAATCAGTAATAAACCTCAATCATGGCTTTGATCAGCCCGTGAGATGCCGCACCGGCTGGGGGAACCTGCAGAGATGGCATCAAAGAATAAAATGAAGCCGGGGACACCCGATCACTCCTGCTATAGCCACGGACAGCCTGTGGCAGCGGAGTAAAGAAGGATCAAAGATGGGTCCGCCGAGCTGAGTGCACGGAGCGTGCAGCCACAACAACAACTAGGGAAGATGAGAGCCAAGATGCAGGATCTGAAGGTGACTTTTGTGATAGAAGGGCCACCTTCGGAGGAGGAGGAGAGGGCTACAACAGGAGAAAAAGCAGTTGGGAGAGCTGTTCCTGATAGAGAGCAGAGTATGTCAGAGGGAGACACAGTAATTACCAAACAGGACCTCCAGAACATGCTGAAAAAAATGCAAGCATGCTTTCAGTCAACTCTCGATAGAGCAGTAAAGGAATTTAAAGCAGAAGATTCTTTATTGGCTAAAAGAACTAGGAAGCTTGAAAATAAAATGGACATTTCTTTACAAAATCAGGTAAATACTGATGATGAGGTCCTGCATTTCAATGAAGAGATAAGAGCCATGAGGGATGGTATAGACGACCTAGAGAACAGGGAGCGAAGGCAGAATTTACAAATGCACCATGTCCCTGAGTTAGTCTCAGCAGAAGCTCTGGAGAAGCTCTCCAGCCATACCTTAAGAGACTGTTCACATCAATTGACCCCCAATTACAAGATGGTGATCTCCTGATGGACAGAGCTCACAGAGCCCTCGGACCAAGATTCGAAGACCACAAAAGAAGTAGAGCTGTAGTCCTAAGACTCCACCAATATACAACCAAGTAAAGGATTACTGTATAAAAGGCTGCAGAAACAGCGGCTCAATTGAATTTGAAAACAATTCCACCCAGAATTTCCAGGAACTGTCCAGGATGACAATTGAGAGGAGGAGAGGGCTGTGTCCAGTGACGGCGGTTCTTCAGGAAAAAGGTATTCTTTACCGGTGAGCCTTTCTGTTCCATTTGGTTGTAAAACATAGAGGCAGAAAGGTATCCCTCCATTAGCTCAAGGAATCGGTGTCTTTTCTATCGGCACTGGGTCTGACTCCCAGCGAGGGTTCGGGTTAGCACAGAAGACCTCGAGAAGATAACACAGATGACGATTGATCGGCTGAAGGTAAGGTTGCCCCGGAGATTAAAGATTCAAGATTGACGGTTGCTTTGAGGGTCTCTCGAAGAGTTCGTTACCATCTTCTTGATCGGCGACCTCAATGGGCGGGCCACATCATTGATACGGGTTGTATACTGCTATTTATTATTATTTGATTTTTATTATCATATTAGTATTATATTTTTTATTATTTTTTAGTATAGTTATTTCAGTGCTGAGCGCCATAGATATAACGTCCCTTCCATTTCCACTATCTGACCAGGGGTCAGAGTTATATCATAGGCAGCCGGCCTAGCATCTAGGACATAGCGCTCCCTTTTTTCTTCCCTTGATCAGCGACTCGGCAACACACGGGAGCCCAGGGAAAGATATCCTGGATGCAGCTACATTTGTTTTCTCTCTTCTTTTGCTTTCCTCCTAGTCTCCCTCTATACTTTTTTCAATTATTACAGGGACTGTTTAATACACAGTTTGGAGTCGGCTGCCTGATTCTCAGGTGCCAGTTTGCTACAGCTGATCGATGGACGAAACTGGGGAACGTACGGATTGAGAATCCCGGCGATGAGTGAAGGGGCCTTGGCCCAAAGACTTAGAAGGGCAGTTTTTTCTGTCTTGTTTATAGATGTTTATAAAAAACCAGAGACATAACATAAAACACAGACAAAGCTCAGTGCACATCCAGAAAAACTTATATACGGTACAGTGCCTAAATATACATGTATAAATAACTAATAAATAAAATGATCTTTTAGTTTAGAACTTTTGCAACTTATATTGACAGATTTATTATAAATCATTCTTCCTGGCAATGCACAGGTTATTAAGAATTTATATTAGTGTAGGGACCCTTGAAACGTGGTCTGCCGTGAATTTTGGCTCAAGGGCTTACAACAATTTGGCCAAAATGTTAAACTAAAAGACCATTTTATTTATTAGTTATTTATACATGTATATTTAGGCACTGTACCGTATATAAGTTTTTCTGGATGTGCACTGAGCTTTGTGTTTTATGTTATGTCTCTGGTTTTAAATACATATTGCCATGCTCAGTAGCACTCCTCTGTGAAACTTATATGCTTATATATATGTTGTGGGTATTTTGGGGGTTCAATTTGAGCTTGTAGGTGTTCTGTATGTTGTTTATATATGGAAAGGACATCAAGAAATCAAGAGCAAATTACTGCTCGAAAATTTTTAATGCTAAAAGACATTGAAAAATAAAGATAAAATGGGAATCCGGATTTTTTATATTTCTAGCCGGGAAGCCTAGCTCTATAAGTACCTGTACATGTTAACACGAAAAGTTTTATATGTTTATTGTTCCACGGGTGTTAGGAATTGACTTGTTTTTCTTAGGTTCTTTTATATTCTAATCAAGCTGTGGTGAGGGAGCGGTCGGGGGAGGTCGAGCAGATAGAGGCAGAGTGTGCAGTAGCAGGGGAAGCTCTGCCTGAAGTCAGGTCACCTTCAGTAGGGCCATATACCCACCAGGCCAGGCCACGTGGGGTCTGGCCACAAACTTGGGATGAGTGGCTTATTTCACTCATCTTATCATAGTTTAATTTTTGTTGTTTTCGTTCTTCCCCATTTCCCGGATGGGGAAAGCCCCTTCCCTTAGTTGTTTATCCTCTTTGTTCTCTACAACCAATAACGTTTTTCGCTCACAATTTTTACATGACAAAGAAAGACACGATATTGGAAATGACTAGTCAATCCCTATTGAAGTTAGTATCCCTGAATGTTAAAGGTCTTAATATTAATGGTAAACATAGACTGACTCTAAAAGAATTTATAAATTTGAAAGCAGATATTGTTTTTCTGCAAGAGACACACTTTGATACCCAGGATCCCCCAAATACCTTTAGCAGAACATACCCTATTGCATTTTATTCGTCTTCCATCCAGTAAAAAAAAGGGGGTTGCGATTTTGATAAAACAGGATATTCCGTTCCAGACATTGGAGGTCAAGTGGATGGATGGTTAATGATTCTTTACTAAATTATCCAGAGATCAGCGCACAAATTGGAGACTCGCTTAAAAATTATTTGCGGTCTAACAATGGGTCTGTAGAATCAACAGCGATTCTGTGGGAGGCACATACGGCCATGATTAGAGGACATCTTATTTCAATAGCATCATACAGAATGAGAATAAAAAATGGAAAGACAAAAATATTTAACGGAAAAAATTATGAAGTTGGAAAGCTCACATAAAAATAAATCTGTCAAGGAAAATATATACAATTTTCAACCAGACAAGGGGGAATTTAAGAGGTTAGAATTGGAGGATGTAGAGAAGGCTCTTAAGTGGACTAAGCAGATGTACTATGACAAAGGAAATAGGGCAAATCGTCTATTAACAAACAAACTTAGGGGGATCAAGGCAAGGGCCTCGGTCCCCGCTATTAGATTAAAAAGTGGGGGAGTGACCTACAACCCTTCAAGGATTGCAGAGGAATTTGCTAAGTTTTATACGGAACTTTGCGATCTAGAATGCTGAAGTCCTGGCCTTGACCCAGATTGAGGATTATCTGGAAGATTGTGACCTCCCAAAATTGATGAAGGAAGATCATAAGAATTTAAATGCAAAATTAACTCAGGTAGAGTTGGGGAGAGCGGTCGGTTCTTTGAAACGATCGAAAGCACCGGGCCCGGATGGTTTCTCAAATCTTTACTATAAAAATGTTTTAGGTCGTTGGCTGTTGGATGTATTTAATAGTTTTCTCAGTGGGAAACAAATTCCTACACAGATGACAAAGGCCAATATAGTGATGATCCCTAAAGAGCGAAAGGATCCTTTATGTTGCGGTAGCTCTCACTGCTTAACACGGATTTTAAAATCTATAGCAAAATTTTAGCCAACAGATTGAATCCAATACTCCCAAGATTAATTCATTATGATCATGTGAAATTTGGAGCGAGTGCCAGGCGTCAGACAACACAAGAAAAATTATTAATGTTATTGATCAGATACACAAGTCTAAAATGAAAGCTATGCTGATGAGCCTAGATGCGGATAAAGTATTTGATAGGATAAGGTGGGACGTCCTATATAAAACACTAGGCACATTTGGATTTTCCGCAGTTTTTTTACAGGGTGTCCATGCTCTCTATCAGTCACCAACAGCCACCTTGAAGATACCAGATGGAGAGGAAAATCTAATAACAATTAAATATGGATCAGGCAGTGGTGTCCCCTGTCCCCCCTTCTTTTTGCTCTGACAATCGAGCCTCTAGAGGCCACCATCAGAGCCTCCCTAAATATACAGGGGATTAAAATAAAAGATGAGTGCTACAAAATATCATTGTTGGCAGATGATGTTATTCTTACAAATCTAACCCATTGACATCTCTTCCGAATTTGCAGTCCACTCTTCGGGGGTTTTGGGAGCTTTCCCATTATAAAGTAAATATGGGAAATCAGAAGCACTAAATTTGACGCTAACTGAAAAGTAGGTCGAGGTGCTCAAACGACACTTTGACTATAAGTGGAAAAATACTAATTTGAAATATCTAGGAATTTACCTTACCAGAGATTATAATTATATAAATATAATTACCCTGACATATTCCCAAAAATTAAAAAAAATATAAAAACCTGAAATTCTCATTGCATTTCCTGGATAGGGCCCATAACTGCAGTTAAGATGAACATTCTCCCTAGACTTTTGTATTATTTTCAGACATCTATATGTATGTATGTATCTATCCTGCACTCAAATATAAATGAAATTCAGAATTAAATTATGCAGTTTGTTTGGAAACACAAATAACCGAGAATAGCTAGGTCAATTATGTTGGATGCCAAGGAAAGAGTGGTATGGCCATTCCAAACATTCTAAAATATTATGTAGCCTCCCATCTGAAACAAATGGTTTACTGGCACATCCCAAGAGGAGTGTACAGATGCAGTGGCCATTGTTCGATCTTTCTCTGCACCATTTTCGTAAACTCTGCTGTACTTCATGCAGCATTCACTCGTTAATCTTCTGTGAAGGCTGTCAATCACGTACATGTTTACCGTTGTTGATTTTCCGTGATTAATGTGATTGTGATTTGTTTGGGTGCAGTTCTGAGTGTTTCCGCCAGATGGTAAAAGTGAATCCCTTTGCACAGTGAGTTGTGTGTAGTCAATTTGGATGTGTTTAAAAACTAGTTAAAAAGAGTGGCCACAACAGTCATCCATTGTAAACTGACCTTGCTCGCTGAAGACGTTATCAAATTTAGGCGTTTCATAATTAAAATCTCCACAGCATACACAATGCTTGTCCCGTTATTCTACATTGCTATCCCTGCAATTGCTAAATTGACGTCAAGTCATGTAAAGTCCTTATACCAAACCACAATGTAGTTATGCATTTCTCATATTTTCTGCAATTAATGCTGGAACAGATAAGAAGGCGACCTTAGCAGAGATTTACGACTATATAATTGAAAAATATGAATTCTTCAAATTTTCACCGAAACCAACATGGCTGGAAGCATTCGATAAGTCAAACATTAACTAATGATGGTTGCTTTCTTCGCACAGCCCCTCCTCTGGAGGTACCTGTACAAGAGGATATTGGTCTGGCTCCCAGCTTTTGCCAGTATGGTTGCTCATTGAGACTGCAAAAGAAGAAAGGTGGGTTTCATCCATTTAAGATTCATACAATAGCTATATGTACTACTTGACCCTGCAGTGTACAGGTACCCAAACCAGCTTCCCAATACTATTGCAATAACGGGCCGACTGTAACTGAAAAACTGGTGAGCAGCAATCCTTGCTACCTGTCCCCGCCTGATTACCGGCTTCAGCATGCATCTGTCAACTATAATGCTGATTAAATGAGTGATCACGGCTGTTAAGCACAATGCTGTACACCCCTGACATTGGGTCATCTCCACCCGGTTGGCAATGTATATAATGAAGATAAAGATAAAGATAATGCAGACTACATAAGTGACCCCAGCTTGTACACACAATACACCTCTGACATTGGCTCATCTCCACTTTTTTGGCAAAGTTTATAATGAAGGCAGCGGCCTGGTATAGTGTACTGTATGCCTCCCATAACCCTTCAATACTTGTACACATGCGCACCAGAGCGTGACTTGACACATGCGCACTACCGGAATGTATAGCATAATTTTGTTTTCCCCAGAAAAAAAAAACTTTTAAATCAAGCGTCAAAAGATAAGGATGAAGTTCGATGGAACTCTAATATTGATTTTTTAAAACGTGCAACACATAGAACCCCAGCAAGCTCTTTTTGGGAACCCCTGAGCCCCCACAAAATATATATGTGTATATAAGTGTCAGAAAGGAGAGGTATTGAGCGTGACAAATGTATACAACAAGCATCAGAGAAGCCCAATGCTACATCCAATATGACAAAAATAGACCGTAAAATACTTATATATTCTCTTGAAAAAGGGTAGTTTAGTTTAACCTTTTGGCCAAAGCATTGTAAGCCTGCGAGCCACGACAAGGCAGACCCAGTTCGCAGGTCCTAACACTACCAGATAAAATACTAATATACCAGTACCTCTATTAGGATTAAAATTCTCATTTACTACTATTACGAGAGAGAAAGACCAACATTGGATCTATAACCAGTAAAATGAAAAGGACCTGCTGACTTGGGAAGTGGGGGGGTGGGCTTAAAACCTGGGACGGAGGGGCCACTAACCTCCAACAGCTGAGATAGCTGAAAATAAGTTAACAAACAACACACAGAACCCCAGCAAGCTCTTTTTGGGAACCACGCTACAGTATTATTTTGGACAACACACTATGCACAATGATTCAATTACAATTTTCGTCTACTTCATGGTTAATGGAAAACATTAAGTGATGTTTTTTTACATATTTAATCAATGTTAAGATTTAGAAAATAACTACATGTGCAAACAGTTCAAACATTTGTTTTCTAATCCTTCACGATCATCTGTGCAGTACTGTAAGACAGACCAATTGAGTTGCATCTCACCTCCCCCCCACCCCGCAAAGCAAAGGCATGGGACTACAGTACTGTAGCTATTTAAAAGTCTAAGACGGTTTCATGATTTGTCTGCTGGTATAGAAATTTACATTTCCTGGTTCGTCACGCATGCGCATTGTGAACTAGTGTACAATAGAAAGCCTTCAATGCCAATCGGACTTACAGTACTGTAGAAATCCAACAGTAAACAAAAGAAATTAAAGTAACATTTTTTTTTAGAGAAGTAGAAAATAATTGTTAGCTGTAAACAAAACCTTATGCAATGTATTTTTTTAATCAATTTTAACATTTATAAAATCACTATGTTTTTATTTCTCTATGACTCAACAAGGGACTGAAACATTTTGTTTTTATTTTACAACATTTCAAATGATTTCTTTCAACTGTAATCCTGCATGCTCATCATAGCATTATGTACAGGTACAGTGTACACCAAGATAAAACATTTTATTTAGTTGCACCTCCCCCCCCACAAAACCAAGGAAAAGGCATTTGACTCGTTATCAACACCTCCCCCGGCCAATCCAGGACATTCATACAGAAAAACACATTATGTATGCTTTGGGTCTTGCATGGCTGATAAGAAGACCACTGTAATTTGGCTAGAATTACTTCACAGGTGTACAACAACCAGTTCTCCCAGCGTGATGTCTCCAGCCACAGAATAGCCAGCAATATCTGCATTTAGAAAGTTTGCATCCTTTCACTGAAGTTCCACAGACATCCTCATATCACATAACAGCAATAAAGAGTGCAGAAAGAGACAACCTCATCTTACATAGCAGCAACAAGGAGTGCAGCAGACGACAACCTCATCTCACATAGCCGCAACAAGGAGTGCAGCAGACCCCCCAGGGAAATAAACCCCCTCCCTTTTATTACTGGTTAATTTGGACACAACCAAATGAAGTAAACCACACAGGGGAGTTGTCTTCCAAAACTTACACAATTAGCAAACATAATACACTTCACACAACATACCTTTTTCTGTAGCAAGCCCCAAAAAGAAACAGTACCTTTTACAAACATCCCATGCATGTTTTTACTCTGCCAAATAAATGACATTCACTATCACTTACTTTAAATTTCCCCAATCTCCATACCATGGTATAATCCACCCTAAATGGTATGCAGGAAGGAAACGCCCTTTTCCTTTATAACAGAGACTGCCCCCTGGCTGTGTAACATTAAACTGTGTTTAACACCAACCAGACCTGCATTATTATACTGGCTGACCTCAGGACACCACATTAAAGGTTAGTAAAGTTTCAGGTAAAGGAAACAAAAAAAAATTGCTGGGCCCAGCAAAAAGCAAAACAGAAAAAGAAAGAAAGATAAAGTGGTGTACTTGATGCCAGAAAGCAAACATGCATTTAACTTCTACAAAAGTGCAAGCAGCCCTGTCACAGTGGTTTTTGTTGTTTTATTGCTGCACTCTTGTGTACAGTGTTTCATTTTGCTAGGGAATCGTGATTCAGGGGTATGTTAGCCAATAGCCATACAAGGATCATGATGATTAGTACGCTATATATATGTGAATGGTTCTTTTATTACCTAGTGGAAGATTGAGTTGACTTACAAAATAAATATAAAACCCTCTTCACAGGAAAAGATATTTAATTATATTAGCAGTAAATTGAAATGGAAATGGGCACTTCAATTGGCGCACAAGCCTTTCAATGACTAAAATCACCCTGCTGTTTGATATAATAGTGAAAAATAATGAGCACCTAAATAAGAATATCATTTTTAATATGGCATTAAATTACTTCTCCTGTCTACTTCCTGTGTGACCTTTACTTCTTATAATCAGCAAGAGTAGTTTGCAATGATTTAAACATTACATGCCACTTTACCCCCCCTACAGTTTTGCAGTTACATAAATGTCACTATAAATCGTTCTTGTAATATCCCTTTTACTTTTTCTTATATTCTCCTTACTTGCAATCCAAAACATATTTACCAATTGCGAGCTTCACCGTGAGGGAATTTTAAACAGAGCAATAAAAAGTTAGCGATAAGTCAAAATATGCTTGATATGTTTTAATATTATAATTATTTTCTTCATGAACTGTACATACTCAACAATAGGGATTAGCATTAATAGACTTCATGCATGGCTTAATGTAGCCTATTCTACATGCATAGCCTAATTTCAATTTGGGGTGGTAGAGATTAACCGCTTGTGTACCTTAGCGGTTAGCAAACCATTGCATGGCAATACATTACTCGCCACTTAGGAAGCCAGGAGAGGGTGTGGGGGGTAGTTAGTGTAATCTTAGATGTTAACCTCTTAGTAGCCCTTAGTGGTCAGCTAGTCATGAATGCTTGACCACTTGGACTACATGTAAATGTAAAAAGTGTTATTATGTTGTATCCCCTATTCCATGTTGATTTAGCTTATGTTGCCTAATGCTTGGCTAACACCAGCCTGGAGTAGGTGATAAAAAAAATTGTGCTACTTTTTGGCGATACCGATAACTATTGGGACTTGGTGAATGGCAACAAAATTAGTACATTTGTGGTGTTTACTAGAGATGGGTGAATTTTTGGGGCAACTTTAGACCCTCAGTGGATCAACTGGTACTTTTGGTCTGCGGATTTCAGCGGATCAATCTCAAAAAGAGCGATTCACATTTTGCGGATTTTTATTTTTATTACACTCTGCGGATTCCTCAACCTGTGGACGGATTTGTAGAATCCAATCCGCGGATTGAACAATTCGTTGGCAGATTATTAAGAATCTGTCAGTGAGTTACTGAATCCACGGATTGGATTCTACAAATCCGTCCCTGGGTTGTATCCAATGGTGGTTTTTGATGAATTCGCATGGATTGAAACCGCCCAAATTAGTTTGTGGATTTTACACCACAAAATAGATTTTGGGGGTAACCTCAGCTAAAATTCGGCAAACGGATTTGGGCGGATTCGCTCATCTTCAATGTTAACTCATTTGGTTCTGGGCCAAATATTTTTATCGACTGTGGTAAAAAAAGCATAATTTTTTTAGTGGTAGTTTAGGATGGTTTCAAAATAACACTTTTTTGGTTGCTATAATACTGCATTTTGACCTATCAAACTTTGATAACTCTAGGCCACTGTGTATTACGAATCTGCTTAATAACCTTAAGGTTATAAATTATCTCATTTATCTTACAGATTTTTACACCATATATATATACATACTGTATATATATATATATATATATATTTATATATATATATATATATATATATATATATATATATATATATATATATATATATATATATATATATATATATATACATACTGTATATATTCCCCATGTATTGCTATCTCAAAGGGAGAAACGCAGGGATTCACTTTCTGTTTTTCACATTTGCATGGCCAATCCTTTCGCCAGCTGCATGCTCCTTACATGGAGAAGCACAGCGATTATATATTTGTTTTATAAATCATCATACCATCCAAAACTTCCTTCTAGGAGGCTTGTGGTGTGGGTCATTCAAATATACTTTGCATATTCTATGAGCATATGAGGATAGGACTGAGAAGCCAACATTTTCCCACAACACCCTTTCCCATTAGGATTGGTTTCATGATTAGTGGGCGTTAGCAAGAGCATTTGTGCGGGTGTATGTCAGTAGTTACCCGCATATTTCTTATGTTTTAATGTGATCTTTTTTAAAGGAAAATACATGAAAAAATAAAGAACTACAAATAAATACATAAACAAGGCAAATAATACAGAATCACATCATATGTAATCGGGTAAGCAGCATTAGGATATATATCAATACAGACAGAGCACAAACCCAAGCCCAACATGATACAGTAGTGATTTGGAAATCACTCATACATAGAAGAACATTACCAAATGTAAAAAATATTATTATTTTCACTGGCAAACAGAACAGTATATTATGATTTTGTTTTCTCTGTAGTGTGGAGAATGAAACAAATATCTGCTGAGTTTTACCTCCAAAGGAATGTTATGCCTGAGGCCACGTTAACTCTGGAAGGAGAGGAAATTGTAACTAGCACAATTATTAAAGGCAGCTATGTCTGTTAAGATGTTGCTTTGGTGTTAAGGGGCATGATTTAACCCCTTCAGCTCTGAAATTGTCATAAAGGATGTGATATATTAGCTGTGTTCGAACAAGGAAATATACACGTTATTAAAAAAAGATAATAAATTGCCGGATGTATTCAGCATGTTTTAGAAAAAGCATAGTTATAGTGTACTGGTGTACAGCATTTATATAGTAATAATGTGTGCATTGGATGTGCATTGGTACAGTTTGTTCTCATGTTGGTACATTGGTACAGTATTGGTCATGTTGTAGCATTATGAATTTTAGGATCACATTGGGGTTTTGTGTTTGCTGTTCTCTGATCAAAAAGAATATATTTATATAATGAGCATCTCACCCAGTTAGATTTTAACAAAGGTTGAAATTGATGGGCATACTGCTGCGGCACAGTTTATTCGAGCATTTGCCCGTTCTGTGCCGCAGCAGTAGCCTGGCGCGCGCCCGAGTGTGACGGGCGCGCGCCGAAGCAGCGGAAGAGCGCCCTCCGATCGGGGCGCTCTCCCTACCGCTGCCGGGTCCGCCGGGTCCCCCGGAACCCCCTGCCGCTGTCCCGCGATCGCGGGACACCAGGGCTCCCTCGGGGAGCCCCTGGACACGCGTGCAGGGGGCGCACGCTCCCGATGACGCGTGACCGCGCGTCTATGACGCGTGACCGCGCGTCTATGACGCGCGGCACGCCGAGGGGCGGCCACTAGCAAGCCGGGAAATCTCCCGGCTTGCGGTACCGGCCACACTCGAATAAAGTGTGTCGGTAGTGTATGTCATTTTTCAACCTAATTTACTGTGTTACTATGTTACAATGTACAGGCATACCCCGGTTTAAGGACACTCACTTTAAGTACACTCGCGAGTAAGTACATATCGCTCAATAGGCAAACGGCAGCTCGCGCATGCGCCTGTCAGCACGTCCTGAACAGCAATACCGGCTCCCTACCTGTACCGAAGCTGTGCGCAAGCGGGGAGACTATAGAGCCTGTTACAAATGCGTTATTTACATCAGTTATGCACGTATATGGCAATTGCAGTACAGTACATGCATCAATAAGTGGGAAAAGGTAGTGCTTCACTTTAAGTACATTTTCGCTTTACATACATGCTCCGGTCCCATTGCGTACGTTAATGCGGGGTATGCCTGTACTATAAATTTATGGTGGGTAAAGAGGGACAACAACTCTTCACTGTTCATGGGCCTTATAACGTTTTGGGAATGGTTTGTGCTCTTCTGCCAGCTCTGATAGCTATGATAGTCTTATGAAAACAAGAGTATAATTTCAGCTTTCAAACAAGATAGGGGGAAGAAACCAGATTAGCACTGGGGTCGAAATGAGCTTTTTCTGCTTCTAATGCATTTCCACAAAATTACTAAATTTACGCAAAAATGTTGCACTCTTCCACAAGTTTGACATTTTTCTCAAACAATTAATGATTTACTCTGGATAAAGAGCTGTACAAAAACCTAACTTGGATATGCAAAATTGCTGATTGTGTTTCTGTAAACAATTGGCAACTTCTTATCTAATTCTGAGGATCTTTTTTAAGCATCTCAAGAAAAATCCTGCTCAACATTTTTGGTTCGCGAACAAACATGTATTTTCCTATAATTTCACAATCTCAATATCATTTCAAGAGACGTGATCACATGACCCTAAAGGCGAAATGAAATTCTGTCGTTTAATGAATCCAGGGTTATTAAAACCCTCAGGTAAAGTCAGACCAAGGGAGGGGCTGTTTACACAATTCCCCAGTGCAAAACCAGCACCTTGTTAATCAAAGAAAATGAATCCCAACTGGGACATTTTGGGGCAAATCTTTTGCACAGGTTCTGCCTCAGTTTTGAAGCTGGGAATCTTTTAGAAATAGAATCCCAAGTATTTGGCATTACCAATGAATATCCTTTTCTTATGTAGGTGAACTAAGTGCAGTCACGCGCCTGGAAATGAATGAGTTATTCGTACGAACGTTTGTGGCAAGTGGTTTCTGAAGACCGCACCCCAGTGATGGGAACCAAAGTGAAGAAGTCTCACTGCTCCACCTAGAAAATGAGCACTCCCGGGGCTCTCATAACGTTGGGAATTTTGTCATTAAATCAGCCTAAGGGAGAGTGAGACATGAGCAGCATTAAATAAACTGTCTATTAAATAAATTGTCATTCACTTTCAATGTACCTGAACATTAAAAAAAATGCAAGCAGATATCTCTTTATACTACCACATCGAAATAAAATAATAAAGTATCACAGAAGGTGGTTGGCCAGCTCGGACAAACAGAAACATATAGTTTAAAAGCAAGGTTGTCCACAGCACTACAGTTGAGTTAAAAAAAATGAGGTCTTTATTTAATCCATGAAGATACAAAAACAATAATAAAAAAAATGGACTTCGTTTCAAGCCAAAAAATGCTCTTAGTGAAACTCGGCACAGGAGCTTGAAAACCGTGACATGACAGTAATGGGACATTATGAGCCCTAAGCTAATGGATCTCTTTGGATCTTTCCCTTAATAAACACTCCTTTTATGTGAGAGCACAATCCTTTTAAACAATTATCATAATCACTTAAGAAACAAAACACTATACATATGCTTACATTTTATTTTTATTTTAGTAGAACATTAAATGAAAGTATTGCTTTATAAACTAGTGAGTACCCCATTTTAACTATTACTTGGACCCAGACTCACTAAACTCCGTAAAATCAGGGCATATAATGTGACATTACCTAAATCGGGAACAGACCTGAGTTTTATGGTGTACTTACAAAATAAATTATAAGCAAATATAACTTCTGTATTAGAGATCATTAGCAGGGAGTTAAGGACATTTTATTTCATGATAATGTTCTCATCAATTAATGTGATGTTAACTAAGACTTGGTGCAGCTTTCAGCCGCACACTGAAATAGTCTGAATAGTCCTTTTGCCTATTGCTATTACCTTGTTGCAATGTGGATGCGAGTAACGGCATTTATTACTTAAATAATGTAATTTTATTGTTTGGCATTAGCATTTGCAAAACTTTGTTACTAGGGTATTCTTATGCTAGTGGCTCATTTGCATATAATTTCCCTAAAGTCTGTTTTTTCTCATTGTAGGCTGTTTGCTTGAGTTTAACATAAGTTAACTTTGTCAGACACAGATTCTGGAGATCAATACATACATTTCCAGAGCAGACTACATAATCATTTAAATGTTAAGGTTGAACATGGTACCAAATCGCTCGTTTCTGACTGCTTTTCTGATAGTTAGTTCTCTAAGACCACCCAGGAATAATGGGCAGCAAAATAAACCAACCTCTGTGTTGGCAGCCTGCCCTCCATTCAACAGGGAGTGCAGTTCATTCCAAATTTCATTTGAAATCTACTTGAAGGCACAGGGGAGCATCAATTATACCAATATATATACATATGTTAAAAATCCTTAAGGTATCTTCAAAGATGTCATTTTTAATAAGTTGGCATAGCAACAGTGACTAATGCATAGAGTGTAGAACTTGAAGAAATGCTACTGTATTTGAAAATGCCCTTTATTGTGAGAAAATGAAATCATTTTGGCAAGACTGAAAGGCATTTATGTGATTTACATTTACAAAACACTCTGAATGAAAGAAACATTCTAATAGACTAAGAACATTAACATTCCAGTCTGTATTACAGTTCTTCTACATTGTACGGGGAATGGAAATGTGAAAGGCCGTTTTAGCATTACAATGACATACTTCAGATGCATTAGTAAGTATTCAAGGTCAGGAAAGGCATTCAAGATGGACAGATGGGGAATTAAATGTTTTTGTTTGTTTTTTTTTTTACATTTTTTCGAAGGGGGTTTGTGGGTGGGGTAGAATGTTGAAAAGTAGTTTCAAAGGTTAATTCAATATTAATTGAGTTAATTGAGTCCAGCTCTAAGGGGCTGAGACTCCTTTCCTCTATTGTTTACTTTTATGTATCATGCACTTATTTGTACCATTCGGCCTATTATTATGTCTTGTAAAATATCTATATAATGTACAATGTACACTGATTGGGGCTATATTATTAAAAATACATATATACAGTTAAGGTGAAAAGAAACTTAAAAAAAAAAAAAAAAAAAAAAAACCCCACATGCTTACCTTCATGTTCTTTAGCAGCAGTAAAGCAGTAGGCACTCAAGAATATATGAATGAGATAGAAACACCAATAATACTATTGTAATAACAATCAATGACAGGCATGGTACTACTTCTACTTTGATTTCACAGTCAAATGTGGAGCACCTGTGACATTTTGTCTTTGACCTCAATCTTTTTTTGCCATTTACAATGGGAAAGAATCACCAGTTTCCCTAATAAGTAGGAAGCAAATACTATTGAAAGACTGAAGAAGATGTTGCAGACCTCCATGTGCCTCTTACTGACAGAGGCAGCACAGCAACAGGAACTCACTCTAACAACTCAGCAACAACTAACTTTTGGCTCAGTGCTGTGCCTTATGTATGCTCTGGAGGCTGACACACCTCTGACATCACTAACCATGGAGTCAGAGCCTGTGACCACTCCCATCCATACATAGGGCACCTCACCAGGGTGTGAGGGCAAACCTCCATAATTACTGCTGGCATGCCCACAACTACCAGGCCTTACTGTCAGCAGGAGAGATGACTGTAGCCATTTTACATGACCGCTACATATTTATAAATCTCGCCGCGCGGCTGGCGAGAAACTACATCTCGCCAGTCTGAAAAATATCCAAATTCAGAAAGGCGCGCTCGCCATCTAGCGGCTGTTTTTGGCGCGATTTTCGTCAATTTTCTCCGCCAACTAAAGTTGGCAAGAAGCAGGAGCTCGCCGGCTATAGGGGAAAAAAAAATGCGCAATTTTTTTTTCTCCCTTTCAGCTGCGCGCATCTCCTCATTTACAATTCTCCACATGCAGTAATGCTAAAAATAGCGGATTTCGCCCATTTCTGCATATGGAGAATAAAACTCTCCATTAAAGCTACTTTTTCTTAAACTCTCCAATTTATTCTAGCGCTGCTCTCTGCATAGGCCCCTATGTAGGAATAATACCATCTGCAAGTTAGTCAATACTATATTTACAATACTCCTTACAGTAAAAATAAAAGGCACACATATACATATATATGTAATTATTTTTAACTGTTGACTGACCTACATATTTGTCCATTAAGATCACATTAGTATGTAACAAAGACAATATTTAATCTGGGAGCAATGTTTGGCATGCAAACATCTAATGGCTTTTCCTTTGAACAATTATAGTATCCATGTGGATGTTGCATTAAATCAATATGTTAATGTTAATATCCTCAGTGCCAGTAATACAGGCCAATTACAGTACTAGCATTACCTCTAATGTGCATCTTAATGTGCTAGACCATGCTCCGGGGGATTAAAGCACATATTTTAGTAGTAAGTCCCATACAAAAGGATTTTGTCAGATAAAAGCCAATCAAGACAGGGTATTGCTGTCATAATTGAAGAACAGAGAGTTAGGTAAATGCAAACATGATGCATTCAAATATAACTAAATGGAAACATTAATGTAGCCATCAGATCACTTTTGTTTAAAAATGATTCAAAGACTTCCTGAAATACCAAACCTGGAGAAAATAATAGCAACATCATAAATCACTACAAAGTTTTGTCACAAATTGTTACTCGTTGCATAATTTTTGTATGGCTAAATCACTTAGACTAGTAAATGATCTGTATAGTATGTAATAATATGTTTAATAGATGTATTATTCACCATGTTTTAATGTTTATAACAAAAGGTTTGAAAGCTTTAAGTTATATGATCCACAGCTCCTCAACACCAGAGAGAAATAAATATGTTTGGGCTTCTTGGGAATATATAGAGAAATCATACCTTTTTTTTGGGCAATTTGTCAAAACCCTACTACATTTTTCCATTACAGCGCAGAAGAAAAAATATGATGGAATTGCACAAAATATTTAAGAATGAACAACGACAATTGAACAAACAATGTGCTAGAAAGCCTAATTCTGGAAAAGGTGTCCATTAGACTAACCTGCCATTCCCTCTGTGTAGTGTCTTGAGTGGTGGTATAATGTTTTGAGAACTTTGTTATTGAGAAATCTGTGAATAAGAGGCGCTGGATATCATTTGTTTCATTTTATGAAATTCAGTAAGATCGTTTTTCTAGACTTTGCAATAGCTGCTAGTCTTTAAAGACATCAGAAGCTATGGGGCTTTTAAGTTGGGGCAAAACAACTGACATTAGTGACTTTAAAATTCATACGGTTGGAAATGACTGACTAGTTTTATTCAAAATAGTGATGGAAAGGATTCGATAGCTGTACAGATAAGTCCAGAATTACTGTTCTCGGTACCGTGGATGAACATGCTTAAATCCACGGCTCGTTCGCGTGCCCAAAAACAGTACATTTGGCATCTCTGGAGGATTAAAGTGGGACTGCCGCAGTGTTAATCCTCCCAGGCCAGACAGTCAAGAAGAGCTATGCAGAGGAATCCCAGAGAGAAGCAGTCTCTCTCCATGTCTCCTGTGCAGCTGCCTGAGGCAATCAGCAGTCAGTCTGGTCTGGCCAGCCCCATTATGACTTAGATACCAGAATATGGAGCTATTGCATTCCCTCCTCATGATCGAGAAACCCATATTAAGACATCTACTAGTGTGTAGTTCTTCTTCCTCCTTCTTTTCTTGTCTTTTCTTCTTGTAGATGTTGACTCGTCCACTTCTTGTCAAATGGGATGTGGATGCCTTATATGATGCCTGTGATTTCACATTTGACAGTCACATGGTATATCCACTAATCTTATTGGTGAATGCACCATGTGAACCTCCATCAAACTTGGTTGAGAATGACCTCTCAACCTTCAAGTTAGATTGAATCACATGGTACATCAAGCAAGCAAAGTAGTTGATGTACCATGTGGTTGCTTCTATCTCTTGCATGCTGTATGGCCACATTAGAGGGAAAGAATCACATGGTACACGCCAACCAATCATGTAACATTTCATTCCTTCTCTTTAAGGTGACATCCCGGTACCCAACAATAGGATGGAATCACATGGTACATCAATCAATACGCTTGCTTGATGTACCATGTGATTCCATCAAGTTTGGTTGAGAGATTACGAGGGGGAATACTATAGGACCATATTCGGTTATCTACATTATGACAGCGCTGGACAGACCGGACTGACTGCTGACTGCCTCGGAGAGCTGCTCGGGGAGACACAGATAGACTGCTTCTCTGCTCTCTGTGAAGATCTTCCAGACTATCCTTATGCAGGATGATGGCCCGGAAGGATTAAGGTTTACTCGTGCTGCTAGTACCTGTACGCTCACAGGAGGCCTAAGCCTCCACTTCTGGGAGCCTGGGGTGAGCTCTCTATCTCTTTTAGTGCAGCACCCCCACGTATGAGTGATCCCAATGTTGGCGGGATGACTCCTAATAGGATCCAATAAACACTATACAACTGAATGTAATATAACTTCTTTACTGGACATACCAAGCCACTGGAGATGCTACATGGAGGACAGGACATACTTGAAAACGAGAGGTAACTCTCAATGTATTACTTCCTGGTAAAATATTTTATAAATAAATAAATAAATTACTGTACACAATACAACACACACACACAGTATAATATACCAATACAATAACTGGATTGGTTCCCCCAAAGTACTGAGGGCGCTCTGGGCACCTATAACCACACTGTCCACACAAGCAATCCCACCCAAGTGTGATGTAGCGCTACGCCCCTGTGATGTGTAGGTGCACATTGGTACCTTCTTGGTTACAGGCCAAACCAGGGAATAAGGAGAGGAGGATGGCGGGTCAGGTCCCATGCTATTGGGCCTCAAACACAACTCCCCTCACCTTATCCAGGGTCCGTGGTGCAATCTCCAGCAGAAGGGTTCCACTTCTCTGCTGCCACATGCATCTCTTGTCCAAGGCCTCAGGTTGTTGCGTGGACATCCGTCCACTGGTGCAGTATTGCGGCTGTAGTTCGAAGGGGAAGGGTCCCTTTCTGGGGCCTTACCAATAATAATGAACTGTGGCTGGCTCAGGGCCTAACTGGGGCTTAGGGGCAAGATCTGGGCCTAGTCCAGGAGGCTACTGCTCCCTGAACACTACCTTCCTCCTTGGCGCCTCCATCAGCACTGGTTCGCGGGCTCTCCGCCCACGAAAGATATCCTGCTTCAAAAGGCTGCATGCCACTCATTGGCTGGTTTGATCAATGTGATCATTCCCTCCGAGGATTCTGGGACTCGTAGTCCTGCTTCAGGCCATGCAGAGCCATTTCCAAGATGGACACTGCACATGCGCACACTTTTGCAAAATGATCGCCCCAACAACTCCTCGATCATGCGAAGCTCTGCCGCCCAGCTGGACAGCTGAGCAGTTCCCCTCACCGGATGTAAGGAGGGGGACTCTGCTACATCCTTCCCCTTGTGGACAATTCAACATCCCCACTTGAGAACAATATATACAGGCTTTTATATAATTAAAAATACATATCATACATATAACTTAACTCAGTGCAACAGGCATCTAAACAATGTTAAAGATTTCAGTGAGCATCGTCATTATAGAGGCAAACCTGCTTCGAGTCAACTGCTGAGACTCATAATGGGGCGAATCATACACCACTCTCGTTGGAGGACATCTCACTCTTTGACTCAGATGAGTCTGTTCCTCAGTGTCTTCTTGGTTGGAGAGGCTACCATCGGTTTGAGGCCCTGGCCCTCTCATAAGTTGTGACTCTTGGTTTACATTGTCTCTGTTAGGTATGAAACTGGGGCTCAAGAGATCCAGAGGCTGGCTTACTGAAGCCACTGGAAATGCTACATGGAGGACAGGACCATTACCCAATCCATCTTCTGTGGTTGTCCACCAGTTTCGTGGGTATTTGAAGAAGTACCTTCCATTGGATCCTGGTTCTCTTTCATTAAGGCTTCAGGGATTCTGCTGGAACATCATAAAGTGTGGTGTGAACACACTGGACTCATGCCTCGTGCAATTGTAGGCATGTTCCAAATGCTCCACATGCTTGCTCCAACCGTCCTTCTCAGAGTCCCGTAGGGCCCTAACATGTCCAATAGGGTCCAGTTGAAATGCTCCGGAAGGGCATCTCCTTCATGATGGTAGGGAGTCGTGCGAGACTTCTCGATATTAAGCAACAATACAACTTTTAATGCAGCATGCAAAATAAACAAACAGGCCTATCCCTTTGAAAGGGCTAACTCACACTTCCCAAGCCCTATCTGCAGGGCTGGGAGCCTAGGCCTCTTACCAGTTTCTGACCCAAAGTCCAAAGAGGTACCTGTTATCTGGGGCTCTTTCCCTCAGTCTAGGTCTTGGTTGGTGTCCATTGGATGCTCCTTCTGGCAGGTTCCAGATTCCGCTGTGTCCTGGAATAGAGGGTCTAGTTCCCTGGGATCCCTCTCTGTCAGCATACACCTCTCCCATGCTAAAGCGATCCCCTGCAGATTATGCAGGAGGCATTATTACCTGACTGATGAGGCAGGTGTAGACTGGCAAACTGCCTGTAGCTGCAATTAACCAGCTCCCTGCTGGATTCATCAGACAGATACAGGCTTCCTATTTGGAGACCCTATTTATACATGTGAGTAGATCCTAATTCACTGTTTTGAGCACCATCTGTGTTTAACACATTCATTTCACTGGTATTGTTCTGCGCATATTCACTATGCCTGTTTGCACTCTGTCATTTGTTCAATTTCTATCAGGGATTCCTTGTGTTTACCTTTACAAATGTTGCCAAAGTTATTGTAATGGCTACTGTTTTATGTGATACTCTGCATTATCACTGCAATTGAATCATATGGAAAATCTTGGAAATTCTGCATTATGACCATATTCTGTGTTATGAACTGGTGCAATTATCTTGGATACATCTGTACATTTGCTGCAGTTACTGTATCTCTACTGCACCGACACACTTTATTCGAGCAAATACCCGGTATGTACCTGGCAGATACCTGGAATGCGCCGCTCCTCACCTCTGACAAGCCCCGTTGCATTTGCCTTCCCAGCCTGGGTTCATGCCTGGCTGATGGGCGGCTGATCTGTTAAATGATAATGATTAGGATTTAATAGGCTGCAATGCTTCGCGTGTCTACCAGATGGCATAAATTCATGAATTGTAATGCAGTATATATATATATACTGTGCAGTATTGCAGCCAGCGGGAATAAAATGCTTCAATCCCTGCCTGGAAAATAACTCAATGCACTCGGGCAGAAAACAGTCACAAACCTCAATACACCCGGGTATACCCGAATTCGTGGGACTAGCCGAGCTCGAATAAAGTGTGTCGCCAGTGTATATTGTTTACTCTGCTTCTTCTGTAAAATGTTGCATACATGGTCACGGCTGTAAAAATAAAAATATATGCACATACATATGTTATAGTGTTATCTGGTGTATTTCCATAAATAGGAACACATGTAGGACTCATGATTGATATGCTTTTGCATGATTGCACAGTTGCTGAACACTATAAAATGTACTGTCATTCTTAGATTACACCTATAACCTATGCATAATAACTTTGCTATTGAAATTGTATATTTGTTTTAGTCTCATGTCTATCATAAAAAGTTGTATTCTGCAGTGTACCAGAATAATGTAGCTTTATACAGTATGTTTTGAAGCATAATTTACCAAAGCAATATGATTTAATACGTTTTCTAATCTATGAAATAAATATAAACACATTCCCTAAGATGTTATAACTGGTATAATATAAGGAGGGAGGATATTATGCACTTTTGTAAAGTACAATCTGCCTTTGAGAGCAAGGACAACATTCTTATCCGAATTCTATTGAGAATACTCTTGAATCTATCTGTACAGTAACCACAGGTCAGGCTTGTCCACAGGTCATTACTGTAGGTCTGTTGATCAAGTGTATTGATAAAACAGCAAGAAACAGTCATTTAGAAAATGCAATTGGGGAAAGAAAGGAAAACGGTAGAGAGTAAGGCTTTGGTCCCGCTGCGTCCGGCGGCGCTCGCGGCCGTGTGCGCATTCCTCACCAGCAGGGGTGTCCTTCTGAGCTGGTCCCAGTCCCCCCTCGCTGCACGGCCCACAACGTGCTGTGACGGGTCAGCCGGCAGGAGATGCAAGAAAATTGCGATCCCGAGCGGTGACGTGTCACGTGGTGCGCTGATGAGCCTATCAGCGGCGGGGACGGGAGCGGGAGCTGTCAGAGAGCTTCCTCCACAAGGTAGGGGGTGGTGTGTGTGTGTGTGTGTGTGTCAGCACGGAGAGGATGAATACGACCGTAGTGATGCGCTGGTAACCACCAGATGCTGCCGATGCACAGTTTATTCAGACTGCCTCCTGCAGCCCGGGAGACCGACCCATCGCTGCAGCCATCCGCGGGGGGGGGGGGGGGATTTACGGGAGCAGCAGAGGGCATGTGGAGGGATGGGGAGAGTAGCGGGTCCCTCCGCTCATACCACGCCCCCCCGGCCGCCGCTCCCTACAGACCGCAGGTAGCGGTCAATTGCCTGTCATGCATGCCGCCTGTCTGTAGTGCGGGCGCTTAGCCTAAGAGTGAACTAAGGCGTTTAGGAGGTGATCATCTTACTCTCCACTGGGAAAGAGTTGAGCAGATTCAATTACATTTGCATAATTTCACTTCAAATTTGCCTTGACACATCACCCCTTTCTCTTTCTGATACACTTTTACAGGGTTGGGGTGTGTTGCTTTTTTTCACTGCATTATGTCTGATTTTTTATTTTTATTTGTTTACTTTTTTATTTTTTTGTGTGCTCTGTATATTAATAATTTTTCACATTAACTCTGTATATATATTTCTATAATTTAGTGGTACCCAAAATAATTTTAAACAAACGAAGAAAAATCTGAAATTAGTCTTGGAGCATGTGGAGCGCGAGGAAGGCATTTTTCTAGCACCTTAATTTCTTCTTAGGCTATGGCCCCACCTGCAGCACACGCGCCTTGCGACGCGTGCACAGTTTAAAGCCGCGTTTGGTGGTCTGTAGGGGTGTTCTAGGGGAGTGTGGGGGGTGGAGTCATTATGGGGGGGCGCGGCCATGACAGGGCATATGTGCCCTTCTATTGGTGTGCGCCGACCTCGTGATCGCGTCGCAGCACGGGAAGATAAGATTCTTGTCTTCCCTGCCAGCATACGCATCACAGCGCTTCGCGCACCCACAAACACACGTGCACTGGGGCCTGCACCATAGACGGCTGTGCTGTAGCACGCAGGCCGTAGCGTGTGCCTCAGCAGCCACTGGGGACCTGGCTTTATAGTTTTTTTTTTTGCTTTTTATACAGTAGTAGCATTTATCTTTTAGGACATTTTGTTCTTTTATTTACTTGGACATGTATTTATGGCATTTAATGACTGATACAGTTAAACCTTTACTAAAACATAAAAACATGCAGCTTTGCTACTTTAAGAAATAAAAGATCGAAATAAGAAATAATTGACATGAATGTATTTGGTTTGAAAGTATGAATCTATGTATATCTTTATTTTTATAGCGCTATTAATGTACATAATGCTTCACTGCGGTAATACACAATCATATAAATAACAAATAATACAAATAACACATAATGGGAAGAAGTGCTTTCAGATATAAAAGAGACATTTAGGAAAAGGAGCCCCTGTCCCGAAGAGCTTACAATTGGTAAGTAGCAGGAACGTACAGAGATAGTAGGAGGGTGTTCTGGTCAGTGCGTCTTCAAGGGGCCAAGGTCGATATATGAGGTGTATAGTATATGTAGTTGTGCTCTGCTGTTTGCCTTTGAATTTTTGCCACTTGTCAGTTGCACTTTTTACAAGTAGAATAAATATATTGTAAAAGCAATTATGTGCATATAAGTAAGATAAACAAAATTGTGAAATACAGTTGAAGGTTTATATGCCCATGCTTTGGGAAAACCAGTATGTCTGCAAATTAGGGGCTTAACCATTTGACACAAAGCATGCTGGCATTTGCCAGCAGCTGCTACTGGAATGCGTGTGCCCGTCTGGCAGTCATAGACTGGTCAAAAACTATCCACAGTAGGGTCAGTCACAGAGTCATTCCAAAGGGGATTCCTGCAATAGTCATGTTTCACTGCATAGAAGGAAGTACTGGGAACAGCTGGGAGGCACTAAAAATGTAGCACATGGCTTCCACCAACCTACACTTTTTGTGCATTTCAAAGGAACTTTAAATCTTGTGTGAGTGTCTGTTTAGCTAGATTATTATCTGTGGATAAGAGTATCATTTCAGTCTTTGATCAGTGGCTTTACATTTCTTTATTTCACAAGGCTTTGATTTCATAGATTGCAACTGTTCATGTATCCCTTATTGAGAGGTTCAGTTCCATTTAGACAGTTTTTTCTATAAACTACTATTCCTTCAGTTATCTTTTATATTTGTCTAAAAAGTGCCTCAACTTAGCTCTGATACCATTGTGGCCATTACAGTTTTCTTTCCTACTCTTATAGGTTCCTATGCAGCGCCTAACCAAACGGTTATGCCATCTTTCAAAATGTTCTTGTATTTTGCTTATACAAGTATATATTATGTAGTGTTTAATCCTTGAATGCTGAATTATTACATAGTCCTTACTGACTAAAAAGTCACTCTGGGGTGCTGCATTATATAACAGTTATGTCACTGGAACAGGTGAACAAGGTTATAACAGGGTGCCTCTATTGAAATGTAAAGGGGAACATGATCATTGGTCAGGGAATCCCTGAATTCCCTGGAATTTGTTTGCTTATGGATTCTAAGGCTCTATTTATGGAAGCAACTGTGAGGGTGGCACTAACAATGAGAGAGTGGGAGAGAGGGAGAGATTTAACAGTGTCTCCAATTGTATATATATATATACAGTATATATCCCCTCAACGTTCTCTCCAAATACATTAGGCAGACATGTCTGTGCTGAAAAAGGAGCACAAATGAGGTATCTGGTTTGGTGATATGGTAATGGCTATGCAAACTATATTTAAATGAGTCCCGTCCCACACTTTCTAAAAGGATTTCTATATCAACTATATAGAGTTGATAAGTCGAAGGCACCAACCTAATGACTGGAATGGTGTCAGACCCAACAGAGCTAGAACCCACAACCAAAGCTTCAAGGCCACATCTCTAGCACTGTGAGCTAAACAAGCACATGGCTTGAAATGCACCACTGTCTACTATTAGTATACCTCCAAGAGATATCTATTTTGTTGATTGCAACCTTGAAAAGAGTTCAAGCACAAAGTAATAAAATGTACTGAGGCCAGGTGAGATTAAACAAAACGCAGGTTTTCTGAAAGAGACAATTAAAACAAAGGTGAGGCACAGCAAATAAAGCAGCTGTAGAGATAAAGTAACATAACAAAGTGAGCTTTTGACTTGAGTTAGTACTTTGAATCCATAAAGGATTAAGGCAGTGAGCCATATTTGCTAAGTAGTATTCTGCTTTGGTCCTGGAATACATTACAGCCCTTTCAAACAAATGGACTGTAAAGTGTCTTCACACACAGAAGACATTAGCTTATTAGATATGTTTCTCTGTCCCAGAAGAGGGTAAAGTGCTTTGTACAGGTATGAGCACTCAATGAGTTGTAGAGTACAAAACTAAGTACACTGTGGTAGTGGTGCTAGCCATCAGCTGGTTTAGCTCACAGTGCTGGAGCAGAGGTTGTCTGGGTTCAACTTCTGATACTGTTGGGTCTGACATCATGCACCATTCCTCATAAGGTACCTTAGACTTGTCAACCCAATAACACTTTGTGTGCTGTGGGAAGCCAGCGGAATCTCTTCCTGCAGTGTGTACAGTTTTATTTATTGAAAAGAAAGAATTTCAATTCAGTACAGCTGCAGCGGCCGTTATCTGAATAAATCACGGAGCCATTTTTGTGTGCTCAGCTGTATTCCACGCGGTATTAACTCCGCATTCACGCTTGCGTATCCGCCAGGTGGCAGATATTAGTGAATTGTAATGTGCACAATTCTGTGTGTCCTACTGTGTCAATTTGCAGCTATTTAAAACCAGATAATGTAAAAACCAAGTCTACCACAGTGGTCCATTGTGATTTGACCTTGAAGACGTTATCAAATTTAGGCGCTTCATAATGAAAACTTATAAAACTCAAAGCTGTGTGCTTTTTTCTACATTCCTACAGTATCCTTGCACAATTGCTAACTGAACTGGACACAATGTGCATACTGCAGACATATAAAAAAAACCTGACTGTAGTTATGCATTTTTAATATGTTCTGCAATTAATGCTACAGAAGATAACATGGCGACTGTAGCCAAAACATATGGATTTTTCATTTCGAATTTTGATTTTTACAAGTTTTCACCTGCCGTTCGTGGTTGGAAGCGTTTGATAAGAAAACCTTAAGTAGCGATCAGTGGGTTTTTTGCACTGCCCCTCCTGCCGGAGAAACAAGCAGGTATTGGGGTGTTGTCCCTGATTTTTACAGTATGGTTGATCATGGCAATTTCAAAAGAAGAAAGGTCGGGTTTAATCCATATAAGATTCATCAATCCCATCTTGCTACCTGTCCCCACCAGAAAACCTGCAAAATTGCCAGCCTGAGCCTGATTTCACGTACAGGTACCAGCAAGCTTGCATGTACCAAAAAGATTTCCAGCTTCATCAGCTGTCAACTACAGGTGTAGCAGGCCAGCTGTCACCTGTCAACTATAATAAGACTACAGGAGGGACAGTGGCTCATCACCACCCGTTTGGCAAAGTCTATAATGAAGGTAAATAATAAATAATGTGCTACAGTATACTGTAATACCCTATACAGTACAGTATTAAGTTTTTGTTTCAAATTTTTTTATTAGGCAGTTATAACATTTCACATATTTTCTATTACAGTCCATTTGTGGCCTAACACAATTTTTAACATATTAAAGAAAAGCCTCAACGCCCCCCTGTTCCTCCAGGGTCTGTCGGGGTGACGTGAGGATTGAAGCAGAGAGGGGGAGGGAAGAGGGAGGAAAAAAAGGGAAGAGAGGGGGGGGGGGGGAGGGATGTAGTTCTCCCTCGCCTTGGCGTGTTCACTTAGTTTCCTTTACCTGTTTTGGTTCCTTCCGCTATCATTATGTGGCATTTCTGTGCGTCAGGGCCATTTGAATGAACCATGGGTCCCAAATATTGTAGAAGGTGGTAGTGGACCGTTTCAGAAATGCTGACAGTCTCTCCATTTCCATTACCTCGTGAATTCTGTTTATTATTGTCTGTTTGGAGGGGGGGGGGACACTTTCTTCCAGGCGGCTGCCACTGCACATCTAGCCGCGGTAAGAATGAAGGAGATCAATTTGCCTGTTGGTCGGTCCAGCGTTTCTAGGGGCCTGGCCAATAGGTAGGTCAGCGGTTCAATGGGTATTGTGAGGTCTGTGACCTCTTTTATGAGATTGTGTATAGTTTCCCAGTACTTCTGAATTTCTGGACATGTCCACCAAATGTGAGCCATGTCCCCCTTTTGACCGCAGCCTCTCCAACACAGGTCTGAGGCCAGGGGGTAGATTTGATTTATTTTAGCTGGGGTGAGATACCAGTGAAACAGTATTTTATATATATTTTCTTTAATTGTGGTACATATGGAAGTTCCTGAAGCTGTTTCCCAAATACTTTCCCAGTCCTCTCTGTCTATAACTATGTCCAATTCTGCTGCCCAATGCAGCATATAGTCATGTGTGGGGGCTTCTGAGGCCCTCTCCAGTTCTGCACAAATTTGTGTTATGAGACCTTTCTGGTGGCCGGTCTCTCTGCAGAGTCATTTAAAGCCAGTGAGAGGGGGAAATTCCAACGTTGGGGATAATGTTTGAGTAAAGTGCCGAATTTGTAGGTATTTGAAAGCATTTAGCCCTACTATCTCATATTTGGTCTGTAAGTTTTGGTAGTTCAGGAACTCCCCGAGGCTCAAGAGATCGGCAATTGCTCTAATATTTTTAGTTTTAAATTGATCAAATTGTCTGGGCTCACATCCAGGTGGAAATTTCGGATTTTTATGAATTGGTGCAAGTTGGGAGTGGGGTGTCGTGAGCTTAAATTTGCATTTGCATTTCGTCCAGGTCTCCCAAGTGTGTCTCATCGGGCCTAGTTTAAATTTGCTGTTTAGCATGTCTTCCCTGCTCATGGACCAAAGGCAAGCTGGCAGCGAAGGCATCCCAGCATAGTGTGTCTCTATACCTAGCCAACAGTATTGATTTGGGCTAGCGTTCCATACCACTACCTGTCGTAGTTGGGCGGCCAGGTAGTATCTTGTTATGTCTGGAACTCCTTGTCCTCCTCTCCCCCTTGGGGCCAAGAGAACCGTTTTGGCGACTCTAGGCTTTTTGCCTTGCCAAATAAATTGGAGGATTAGTTTTTGAATGTTTTTTAATTCCGAGCCAGGGATGGGGACCGGGAGGGTCTGGAAGTAGTATAGTAATCTAGGGAGTATGTTCATTTTGACCGAGACCATTCTCCCGATCCATGATATCTGGTATCCTCCCCATTTATCTAAGTCTTGTTTAATTTTTTTGAACAGGGCCGGATAGTTATATTGGTATAGAGATTGGTAGGTCCTCGATATCTTATCTCCCAAGTATTTGATACAAGAGGAGCTCCAACGGTAGTTAAAGTTTAATTTGAGGAGTTTCCCCTCTGGCTCCGGCAGGCTTAGGTTCAGGGCCTCCGATTTATCGTTATTTATCTTATATCCCGAGATTTTTCCAAAGTCCCGAAGTTCTTTTTGGAGGTTGGGTAGGGAGATTTGAGGTTTGGAAAGGGTTAAGATGACATCATCAGCGAATAGGGATATTTTGTGCTGCCTGTGTCCAATTTCTATTCCTTGGATGTCTCTATTGAGTCGTATTGCTGATGCCAGTGGTTCTATGGTTAATGCAAAGAGGAGAGGAGATAAGGGGCATCCCTGTCGAGTTCCATTTGTTATCTCGAACCTCTGGTTATTGCCCCCTGGTAGTTTTACCGTTGCTGATGGGTTTTGGTATAGTCTACGGACCCCCTCTAGGTATGCGTCTTTAAAGCCGAATTTGCGCATAGTTTGGTCCAGGAATTGCCAATTTATTCTATCGAACACCTTCTCTGCGTCTAGACTTAACAGAAGTGCTTTGGTCCCTGTGAGGTGTACATGTTCAATGATGTTGATTATCTTCCGAGTGTTATCCGAGGCTTGTCTGCCCACGACGAATCCTACTTGATCGATGTTAATTAGTCTCGGTAAGATGGGATTTAGTCTGTTTGCTAATATTTTACTATATAATTTGACATCACTGTTGACGAGGGAGATTGGACGATAGCTTCCACACTGCATCGGGTCTCTGCCTTCCTTATGTATAATGGCCAGATTGGCTAGAGACATTGACGTAGGAATATGGTTCCCTTCCATGAAGTAGTTGAATGTTTTTAGAAGATGCTTAGATAGTGTGGGCAAGAATCTCTTGTAGTAGACATTGGTGAAGCCATCAGGGCCAGGAGACTTAGTGATCTTTAATGATTTGACCGCCTCTTCCAGTTCCTCTTTTGTAATCTCAGCATTGAGGACTGTGTTTTCCTCCTCTGTTAAAGTGGGGAGTTGACATTTGTTCAAGTATTGCGTTATGGCTTCTACGGCTATTGGTGTGGGGCGGTCGTTTTTAGATCTTAAGTTATATAGTTCGGTATAGTATTATGTAAACTCCGTTGCTATTTTGTTATCACTATATTGTATCTCACCAGACTTACTCTTGATAGCTGTTATTTGGGATCTTTTTTGCACCCCTCTTAGTTTACTTGCTAAGAGTCTGTCAGCCTTGTTTCCCTTGTCATAATAGAGTTGATTTGTCCATTTGAGGGCCTTTTCAACATCCTCTAGCTGAATCTGCCTAAGTTTTGTTCTAGCTGATACCAGCGTTTTATATTTTTTTTTGTGGGGTTAGCCTTATGTACTTGTTCTATTGTTTTAATGCTATCTGTAAGTTCTTTGATTTGTGTTAGGCGGGCTTTTTTCCTATGGGAGGCGATAGAAATAAATTTCCCTCTGATGTTTGTCTTATGGGCTTCCCATATGATTGCTGGAGAGGAGACTGTTCCTGTGTTGAAAAAGAAATAGTCCTTAAGTGAGGTTCTAATTTCTCTTTCTATCTCCGGGTAGTTTAATAGTGAGTCATTCAGTCTCCAGGAATAGTTTGTTGTTTTTTCAAAGGGAATTGATAGTGTCAAGGTGATTGGGGCGTGATCGGACCAGGTGATTGAGCCAATGTCTGATTCAATGGCTGCCGCCATCACGTTTTTTGTGGTCAAGAAATAGTCTATTCGAGAGTAAGTCTGGTGAGGTGCTGAGTAAAAGGTATAGTCTCTCTGGCCTTGATGTTGGGATCTCCAGACGTCCACTAGTGAGAACTCGTTTAGAATTCCCCTAAACCTTTTCCCCTTGATTTGGGAGCAGGTTGTGCGGGGGGGACCCATTGTGGTTGATCTATCCTCAGTAGGGTTTAAGACCATATTTAGGTCTCCCCCTACTATCATCGATGATAGATATCCCGGGTCTACGCCCTCAAGAACAGATTGGAGAAATTCTGTTTGGTTTTCATTTGGGGCGTATACATTAATCAGGGCAATTGTCGAGCCCGCTAGGGAGCCATATACCACAAGGAATCTGGGTCCACTGTTGTTTTGACATGATTGAATGGTGTACCTTGTCTGATTAGGATAGCCACACCCCTCTTCTTACTACTAAATGAAGCAAAAAAGCTTGTTGGGAACATTTTTTTGAATAAATTTGGGGGGTCTTGGGATGTAAAGTGTGTCTCCTGTAAGAATATAATGTCCCCCCCTGATTTTTTCATGTCCTGGAGGGCTAATCTCCGCTTCCTGTTGTTTTGTAGCCCTTTGACGTTTAATGAACGCACTTTAATAGGGGCTGTAGTTGTCATTTAAATTTTTTTTTTTTTGTGGGTCGGGAGCTCGGGGTCTTGCCTTTCTCACTAGAGGAGACCTTGCTTCTATTTCTTGGGGGTATGATATACTTTAGTCTGTATACTCGTTGGGTGGAGGGTGTTACTTCTCTGTTAGTCTTTTGAGGCTTACATTTGAACTGCCAAGGAGAGGGGGGGGGGCAGGGGAGGGGGGGAGGAGGGGAGTAGATCTGCTGGGACAGGGTCAGCAGATGGAGAAGTAGTAGGATTAGGCCTTGTGCAGGTCCTAAAGTGGTATTGCCGGGTCTTGTGGTGACCGGCATTCGGGCAAATTTGCCCTTTCTGGGGTGGGTCCGGAGCCCGAGGCCAGAGTGCAACAGGGAGGTCCTGGCCCTCTGTTGCGTGTGATGCCCTTCGTCCTCCTGACCCTTTGTTGTGGAAGTACGTATTGGGGGAGGGGAGGGATGGGGGGGGGTGTAAGGGGAGGGGGAGTAGGGAAGGGGGGTGGAGGGGGGGGAAGGGAAATGGGAAGAGGGGGAGGGGGGAGGGAGGGGGAATGACGGATCAGGGGGGGGAGGGGGATCTCTTAGTAAGATTGGTTTCTTATGTGGGGTATAGTCCAGCGGGGGGTGGGTGGGGATGTACATAATGTAAGGTGCCTTGTCAGGTCAGTTGTGGGATTTATCCCCTTTTTGGTTAGATTATTTCCTTCTATTGCTGGGTATCATCTTGCTGCAAGGGGCGGGGGAGGGGGGGTGGTGGTAAGGGGGGGGTGGGAGGGGGGGGTTCTGTGGGGGGGGGCTGGAGAGGAGGAAGGGGGAGAGCAGTGCGGCGAGAGGGGGGCTAGGGAGATGGGAGGTTGGGGAGGGAGTGAGGGGAGAGGAGGGAGGGGGGGAGCAAGGGGAGGGGGAGGGGGGAGGTAGGTCGGAATCCTTAGTTGGTCGGATATCGACCAATGTTCACATTTGCTATATCTTTTGTAGGTATATGGAGCTCGGAGCATATTATACATTCATTAGTACATTTGTTACACGGTATCACATGCTACTTAGTGGTTGTGTTTTTTTTTATCCCCCTCATCGTGTGATGTCGGCATCTAGCTCTCACATTTTGCTCATCAGTTTGGTGGTGAGGCTCCGGGCACAGTATCTCTGAGATCATTGCCGTGTGGTTTGGTGAGGAGGGGATTGGGGGGGGAGGGGGAGGGAGGGGAATGTCTCCGCAGGGTAGAGGGGGGGAGGCGGGGAGGAGAGAGAGGGGGGGGGTCTCCCATCTGGGTAGGTTTCGGATAGTGCATGTGTTTGTTACATCATTATGGGTACAATGGTTCCCCCACATGTTATACATTTGGCGTTGTGATTTTCAACCGACATTACACAATTCATGGTGGGTGTCTAGTTCACATACGATCCCTACATTAGGCTATGTATTTTATTTCTGTTCTCATTTTGCCTGTAAATGTGGTGGAGCATCTGGGAGCGTTGCCGTGTAGGTTGGAGAGAGGGGAGTTGGTAGTGGGTAAGGGGGGGAAGGGGGGGGGGGTCTCCCGTTTGGGCAGGTGTCAGGCGGTGTGTTCGTTTGTGTCAACATTGCAGGTGCATGGGATCTAACACATATTATACATGCATTAATATGGCCGGAACCCGTGGTTGGTCAGATATCGACCGGTGTTTACACTTGCTACACCTCTTGTGGGTATATGGAGACCAGAGTATATTATACTTTCATTATTACATTCATATATACGGTGTTATATGCTGCGTTGCCGTGTGGTTTGGTGAGAAGGGGATTGGAGGGGGGGGAGGAGGGGGAATGTCTCCACCGGGTGGAGGGGGGAGGCGGGGAGAAGATGGGGGGGGGGAGGAGTCTCCCGTCTGGGTAGGTTTCAGTTAGTGCATGTGTTCGTTACATCATTGTGGGTACATTGGTTCACATACATGTTATACATTTGGTATTGCGATTTTCATTTGACACTACACATTTCATGGTGGTTGTCTTGGTCACATACATTTCCTACATTAGGCTATGTACCCTATTTCTGTTCGCGGTTTACCAGTCAATGCGGATGAGAACCTGGGAGCGCCGCCGAGCAGGTTGGAGAGGGGGGAGCATGCAGGGGGCAAGGTAGGGAAAAGGGGGGGGGCACGGGTGGTCTGCTGGAGACATGTGGGGGGGGGGAGGAAGAGGGGGGAGAATGACTTCACTGGGTGGGATGTGGGAGGTGGGGGGGAAGCGGAGGTGGGGGGGAGCTTAGGGGGGATAGGGGGCGGGGAGGGGAGGGGGGACGGGGTCTCCTATTTGGGCAGGTGCCTGATGGTGAGTTCGTTTGTGTCAACATAGCAGGTACATGGATTCTAATACGCGTTATACATACATTAATACGTTTTTTAATCAGGTATTACGGGATCCGTAATGGATGTGACTGTCACTTGCAATTCCTACATTAGATCATTTATTTCGTCTCTGTCCTCAGTTTAACGGTTGGTATTGGAGACAAGCTCTGGATTCGGTGATTCTTGCAGCGTTTCCGTGCAGGTTAGTAAGAGGGGGATAGGGAGAGGGCGAGGGAGTAAGGGGGCAGGGAAGGGGGGGGGGGGTTGTAGGTGGAGGGGGGGGAGAGAGGGGAATGCAGGGGGCTGGGTGGGAGGGACTAGGACAGGGGGGGGGAGGGGTAGGGGTAGGGAAGGGGGTGCATTCCTATAAACTCCTAACAACTTTAAACTTTTAGGGATGGGGATAGCTAGTGTCACTTTCGCCCCAGTCCTTGCACATAGTTTATTAGCGTATGTTGCTTTTAGGGGCTCTGAGAACTCAGAGACTGCTTGTGCATGGGGGACTGTTCCAAGGATCGCAGATGCCACGTTTATATAGGTAACGTTCTTACATTTTCGGGGGGACCGATCTCATACCTGATGTGGACCGGTTTGACAGCCTTTCATAGGTCTATGTGTCTCGAGTCGTCTGCTGCAGCTACTCGTGGAGTGATGAGGGGGGGGGCGGCAGGGGCAGAGGGGGCCATGGGGTCCCCCATCGATCACCGCTCCTTATGTGAGACTCTCACACCTCCCCCTCCCACAACAGTGAACCCCCCCCTCCCAAAAGAGAGGCCGCTCTCCTGTGAATCTGGATGGAAGCCTGGCGTCGGTCTTGTCGGCTGGCTCCTCTGGGGTGGATGGGCTGCGCCTCGCGATGGTCACTCCGGTATGGCAGGCAGCCTCTGATGTCTGCTGCAGCAGGTAGGTGTTTTCTCCCTCTGTCATGTTCCGTGTTATCCTCTTTACAACAGGTAGCCTAGTAGTCGTTGTGTCTTGTGGATAGGCATCTTGCTGGATCTTCTTGGGGTGCTTGTGTGACACTTTGACGCTGGAACTGGGGACAAAAAGTTAGCGTTTTTATTTCCTTTGTTTTTGTCCTGCGAGGCGTTCTGAGGCCCTCACCAAGGGACCCTCACTCTCCGGTCCTTGAGAGTTGGGTGGGTCGGAATTCCACGATGGAGGGGGGGACAGGCCCACTGCTTTCGCCAGTCTGGACATCTCTGCAGGGTGTCTGACGACATGTGTCTTCCCATTTCTGATAACTATTAATTTAAATGGGAATCCCCATTTGTACTTAATACCGTTGTCTCTGAGGAGTACGGTCAGTGGTTTTAAGTCCATCCGTTTGTTGATCGTCTGTCTTGCTAAATCGTTATAGATTTGCAGGTGGTCGTCCTGGTATGTAAGTGGATCCTTTTTTCTGCAGGCTGTCATTAGCTTCTCTTTAGTGGTATAATGATGTAACCGGACTATAATGTCCCTGGTTTTGTTTGGGTCATCCGATCTTGGCCCGAGGGCACGATGGGCTCTGTCCATTTCAAAGTCCTTTTTATCTAGGTCCTCACACAGCGAGGAGAAAAGTCCTAGAAGGTACGGCTGTAGTTGTTCTGATTGGATCGCCTCTGGTATTCTGCGGATCCGCAGGTTCTGCCTTCACTCGCTGTTCTCCTGATCCTCGAGGTTGTCTTTTAAACAGCTAATTTCCATTCCAAGCCGGAAGATTTCATCATCTGCGACTGTTTGTGCCTGGAGTGACTCTTCCATTTTTGTTTCTAGTGCTGTCGTCCGTTCAGTGAGGCCTGTGATATCTTGCCGCAGTTCTGTTACTGCGGCCTTCAGGTCCTTTTGTATAGAAATGTGCAGTTTATCTAACATGCCTGACATCAAATCCTGCATGAATTCTCTGGTGAGTGTTGCCTCCAGACTTTGTGCTTGCTCCCTTTGATCTCTGATCGCGGCCTGCTGCTTGGGGCCTCGTGTGCTCGTTGGTCCGGCGCCATCTTGGATTCTCGGGGTGAGATCCGAGCTCCGCTGAGATGGCGAAAAGAAGTTTATAGCTCCCTGGCCGGGCGGCGCTTTTTGTTTAGCAGCCATCGCGGGGTTTTTATCTTGCTAGGAGTTAGGTTTTTTGGGGTCGGGGGTTAGGGTGAAAGGCGCTTGTATGGCGGTTTATACGCGAGGGTCGGCGGAGCTCAGCTCTCACACGTCCATCTTCTCTGGCGTCCTGGACACGCCCCCGTACAGTATTAAGTTTAAAGCTGCAGTTCAAGCTGCTTTTTTAAAAAAAATATTCTTTTTTTAAAAACAATACTGTACTGTACCATATGTGCATTATGCACACAGGCAAGTGATTAGTTACAGTAAGCTGCAGATCGGTCCGTTCTCCTGTAATCAATCGCTTTGCGCAGGGTTATTTAATTTAATTCAATTCAATTCTTGCCCAATTATTGAAAAGGTAGTCCTGCAATATGATTATAGATACAATTGGTGGACAGCTAGGGAGAGGGCGGGGCTCAAGAGCCAGTGCCTATCAGACGTTTGTTCTCATCGTACAGACACACATGTACTGTAGGATATTGCTTGAACTGCTGCAAAGACTTGATGCATGCGCAATACCGGAAATAATAGCATCATATTTTTTCCCCAGAAAATAAACTTTGACATCAAGTGGAAAAAGGCAAAAGGAGGGATGGAAGGAAAGAAAAGATGGACCTCTAATATCGCTTTTTTAAACATTGCTTGTACATTGCAAATCTGATTTAAAAATCCAAGTAGGCAAAAATGTTGTGACTGCAATTTTTATTGATTAGGATAGAATAATTGAGCTGTATAGAAAACCTTATACTGTATGCTGCTGTTTTCATATTCAATACTTTTTTTTACATTGTACTGTAATCATCACTACGGTTAGACGTTGCTTTTGCAGTATAATTACAATACACTTGCATGTTTAATTAAATTCTAAGAAACACAAAAATAAAAATGTAGATCTTTTATTCTATATTTATTTTTTATTATTCAATACTTTCAACTTTAGCTAGGCTTATTCTTCTTTTCTAACTGTTTTTATTTTATGTACATGCATGTATGTCTCATTGAAACCTTGTTGAAATGCATATGCGTGTCATCACATTTAGGCGCATGCATGTATGTGAATTTTATTTGTAAAGGATAATCATGGAAAAATGAATAATACAAAAATACAGTAGGTCGCCTCTTCTTCCAAATTTACAATCTTGACTTTATCTTCTTCATAATGGCTGTAGTTCTTTTGTCATTGAGAGGTGGGGGGGGGGGGGTTGTGTAAATTACTGACGGTTGCTACAGTATACACACAGTACAGTACTTTTACAAATCCCCCCCCCCCCCCCTTCCTGTACTGCTGCAGCTCTGGAAAGAAAACAAAAAATGAGTGCAGTAAAGTGCATTTAAGGCATTGCATATATCATTGCGTATATCACTATATTGGACTATACAGTAACTACTGTCAAAATATATACTGTACAGTATAACTATACAACTACAGTATACTGTACAATATAGACTGGAACTCTATATTGTATACAGTATAACTACTTATAACTATAACAAGTTAGGGATTGGAGCACTGTGTCTTACCTTTCCAGTATTAGGGGAGGGGGGATTTCCTGCACATTATCTTCGCCCAGCTCCAGACATGCACATGCAAAAAAGAAATAAATGATTATACAGTACCAAGCATTAAAAACATTAAACAATGAAACAATGAAACAATTTAAAACAATCAACTTTTTTTTTTGGAGTAAAACCATTTTTCTATAAATTTTGAACTACAGTACAATCAAACAGCAAAGTCGTTCCCAAATGGGCTGGTCTTCCAGGGACGAGCCCTTATATGCCCCAAAAGGCCATTGATGATGTCTCTCACGGTTCTCATAACATGATCGTTAACAATAAAATAACGCTGCACTTCCGCCACAATTGTTTTCCTTAAATGTGCTTTTATTTGCTTCATAATTTACATTGTGGGTCCACCCGCTGTACATCTCAAAACTGACGTGGTGTTTAAAGATGGACAGGGCATATTTCAGGGCTAGACCAGCACTTCCGATCTTGTATTTCTCCTGGACTTGCTGGGGCAGTTCACTCAAGATGATGTCTGGGAGCGTTACAATCTTAGGTGCGGGTGTGCTTCTGGCAGCGGGCAAGGGTAGGTTGTCTGGGAGGATGTTTTCCTCCTGTCGTGGCCTTACCGGGTTGTCATCTTCTGTTGTGGCCTTACCGGGGTTGTCATCTCATCCTCATCAAGGGCATACAGGTACATGTATTCTGCAGACGGAAGGGGTGAGCATGGGGGGGTCCATGGTGCGCTTGGTTATGGAAGCGTGAAGGTCACATCCAGGCCACCCTGCTGCTCCTGTGTCGGACATACAGGGGCAGGAACTCCAAGCAAAGAATAGATCCCCGTGATGTTCCTCTCCATTTTCTCCATACGCCTATCCATATTCAACATGGTCTCCAAAAGAAGATCAATCTTTTGCACCGCAGAGTTGTCAGGAATTTTGACACAACTTAAACCATTCAGCATGCGGGCGAACAAGCTGTATATGCTGTTGACATCTGCGTGGATGGGTGCAGGAGCAGGTTAGATGGGGGTTCCCAGGAGAGCAGCATCGTGGATGGGTGCAGGAGCAGGTTAGATTGGGGTTCCCAGGAGAGCAACGTCGTGGATGCGTGCAGCTGGACCAATTCTATGGCGGCTAGTACTTTCCTGATTTTTTTTTTTTTTTTTAACTGCTGACCGACCCTTACAAATCCCGATATGGGTGTATCATGGACAGGAGGGTGTTCGCTAGTCTGTCTGTCATAATTTTGGTAAACATTTTTGCGTCCTGGTTTATCAGGGAGGTTGGTCTGTAAGATTTCAGGCCTTAGAGGATATTTCCCCTGCTTGTGTATTATCATAATTTGGGCCATCTCACTTGTTTGCATGCAACACAAGCCAGCCTCTGTATCAATCCTGTGGAGTAAAAATCAAAGAAAATGTTTTTATACATCTTGCAATATATTTAGCACCAGCTTTTAGCTGGCACCAAAATATTGCCAAATTTTAAAGTTTGATAAGCTTATCACTGCTTAGTGAATTGCAGTTGCTGGCAAAACAAGTCATTTTGGCCTTTTTTGGCTTGTCGTACGGCTTTTTGTGGTCAGGGTGTTATACTGTAGGTCGTTAAAAAGCTGTTATATCGCTATACTGCCCTGTTATCAATGCTTAGTGAATAACAAAGCAGGCAATATAGTGCTATAAGGGCATTTACATTATACAGCTAAACCCCGTTATAACGCGGGTCTCGGGGTCCACCCCGAGACCACCGCGTTACTAACGGGGTCGCGAGAAAAAAAAATGGCCGCCGCGCTTTAGCGCATATTCATCCCGCGGGACAGGAGATGGGAGCGGGCATGTCCCTCCGCTCCCCGCTTCCCCCTGTCACCGCGGGACAGGCCGCGGGGCAGGAGATGGGAGCGGGGATGTCTCTCCTGTCCCCGCTTCCCCCTGTCACCTCGGGACAGGCCGCGGGGCAGGAGATGGGAGCGGGGATGTCCCTCCTGTCCCCGCTTCCCCCTGTCACCTCGGGACAGGCCGCGGGGCAGGAGATGGGAGCGGGGATGTCTCTCCTGTCCCCGCTTCCCCCTGTCACCTCGGGACAGGCCGCGGGGCAGGAGATGGGAGCGGGGATGTCCCTCCTGTCCCCGCTTCCCCCTGTCACCTCGGGACAGGCCGCGGGGCAGGAGATGGGAGCGGGGATGTCTCTCCTGTCCCCGCTTCCCCCTGTCACCTCGGGACAGGCCGCGGGGCAGGAGATGGGAGTGGGGATGTCCCCTCAGGTCGCCGCTTACCTCAGAACCATGCTGCCTGCATGGAGGTTGTAGCGGGGGGTTTCTTCTCCCCACCGCTGTCCCCGGTGCTCCCGCTGCCTGCGCGGGAGGAGGGGGGGGAGCGGGTGGTGGTGCTGGTCGCGGCCCGTCTGTGTAGAGTGAGAGAGTGTGTGTGTATGTATATATGGGAGAGAAAGTGTGTGTGTGTATATGGGTGTGTGAGTGTGGGTAAGTGTCTGAGTGTGTGTGTAAGTGTGTGTGAGTGTGTGTGAGTGTCTGTGAGTGTGTAAGTGTGTGTGAGTGTGTGTGAGTGTGTGTGAGTGTCTGTGAGTGTCTGTGAGTGTCTGTGAGTGTCTGTGAGTGTCTGTGAGTGTCTGTGAGTGTCTGTGAGTGTCTGTGAGTGTGTAAGTGTGTGTGAGTGTGTGTGAGTGTGTGTCTGTGAGTGTCTAAGTGTGTGTAAGTGTGTGTGAGTGTGTGTGAGTGTCTAAGTGTGTGTAAGTGTGTGTGTGTGTGTGTGAGTGTGTGTGAGTGTCTGTAAGTGTGCGTAAGTGTGCGTGAGTGTGCGTAAGTGTGTGTGAGTGTGCGTGAGTGTGGTCAGTGTGTGTGCAGTGTGTCAGTGTGAGCAATGAGCAGTGTGTGTGCAGTGTGCAGTGTGTGTGCAGTGTGGCAGTGAGCAATGAGCAGTGTGTGTGTGCAGTGTGTCAGTGTGAGCAATGAGCAGTGTGTGTGCAGTGTGCAGTGTGTGTGCAGTGTGGCAGTGTGAGCAATGAGCAGTGTGTGTGCAGTGAGTGTGTGCAGTGTGCAGTGTGTGTGCAGTGTGGCAGTGAGCAATGAGCAGTGTGTGTGCAGTGAGTGTGTGCAGTGTGTCAGTGTGAGCAATGAGCAGTGTGTGTGCAGTGTGCAGTGTGTGTGCAGTGTGGCAGTGTGAGCAATGAGCAGTGTGTGTGCAGTGAGTGTGTGCAGTGTGCAAAAAAAAAAATGTAAAAAAATTTTTTTAAAAAAAATTTTTTTTTTTTTTTTTTTTTTTTTAAAAAAAAACGGGAGCCACGGGAAAACCGCGTTATAACCGAATCGCGGTATAACGAGGCGCGTTATAACGGGGTTTAGCTGTAATACTATAAACCACTTATCACTGTTTAGTAAACGAGTCTTTTGTCTAAAGGAACTTGCAATTTAATTAATGGTGGGAACTTTTTTATGTTTTAATTCTGGTTTTGCTAAAACTCAATTTGTGCAGGAAAATGCTGACATAGCATGATAAAGCAACACAAATGCTTAAAATAAGTAGAAGATACTAAAAACAATTATTACGTATTTCAGAAAGCTAAAATAATATAACAAACATTTTTTTTTTAAATGAACAATATGTCATGAAACACATGGTGTTGGGCACTTGGCCTGCTTTCTGGTTTTGGTTCTAAATAATTAAGTGGTTGGGATTTTAAAAATCTTAAAATTTATGGTTTAGTATTTGAAATTAAAGGTTCTAGTAGATTCTGATTTCACACACCAAGTTTTGCTCATCCCTTAATTACAGATTTTTTGTGCCTCAGACACCTGAAAATAAATTGACTGCCCAAAGTTACAAAGAGAACTGGTACTAGGATTTGAATCAGCTTCACCCACTTCAAAAAAATAGTTCTTACAACTAGACTACTCCATCAACCTATGGTGCAATACTATACTATTATTTTCAGCACTCTCACTAGAATTTTGAGTGCAGGGAAAAAATATGTAATTCTGCCTGTCAGTATAGATTATTGTGGTTTGCATTATATAAATGCAACGTAGACACCCGATCACAAGATCAATTGAGGACATCTTTGCAGTCATCACTCCAAGTTGCTGGTAAAACTTGTCTCTTTAAATCATGTTTTAATTTAATTGGGCCATACTTTCCTACCATCTTGTATACTAGTGAAAATATCATGACTTAAAATTGCAAGGAAAAACAGATGTAAATAAATGCAAAAAATATCCCTAGAGGAAAATAGCTGCATGAGAAGATGATGATGATAGGTCAAAGGAGAATTGTGAACAAACTCAAAGACCAGCTGTGCATATTTACCAGTAAACTAGAGTGATCCTTTTCCTAAGAGACTATCAACCAACGCAAGGTTTTAGGAATAATCAATTGTGTAACAGAGGTTTACATTATATGTTCCTGTATCGGAAGTGACTTAAAGTACCTTACCATACCTCTTCTTCAGTTCTTCACTTCTCACATGAGAAGGAGTACGGATAATACAACCGAAATAGAAACAGGAAACAGACCCAGAACAGAAGACCCAGTCTAAATTGGAATCTGAATGTGGGAGAATAATTTATTTATCGGAAATGCAAGGGAGGGTAACGAAGGGATTAAAAAAATAGTTTTATACAAGGCCGCCAACAGCTTTCTGGGGTCCCAGGACTAGAGTGTCTACTGCCGCCGCCCCCTGCCAGTGGCCTTCTGAGGCCCCCGTTTTTTCTCACCTCCTCGCTCTCTCCCCCTTTTCACAATCACCCCCCCTTTTCACAATCACCCCATGTATTTCTCCCCCCATCTTACTGTAACGCTGGTCATCTCAAGACAGGAAGCAGTCCTGCAGGGCAAAGGTAGAATATCAAATCACCGACTTGAACCATGAGACAGAGTCCTGAATTGAGTATTGTGAGGTCGGGGTCACAGGCTGAGGTCAAGGTAGGCGGCAAAGGTGTAGAATTAGGGTCACAGGCCTGGGTCAAGGCTGGATGAAAACTAACAGGAAAGCTGGTGTCTCACAGGAACAAAGTGAAGGATCCAGGGCACTACGGATTTGTAGAAGAGAAATTTATTCTAGGCACACACAACGTTTCGAGCTGTACAAAGCTCTTTCTCAAGTGTGTGTGTGCCTAGAATAAATTTCTCTTCTACAAATCCGTAGTGCCCTGGATCCTTCACTTTGTTCATATACTTTGAAATTACACCAGACAGGTTTTTTTCCTGAACCACGGAGCACCGGTACCTCTAATCGCAAGTATATTGCTTATATTATACATGTTTAGGTGTGCAGACATAACTCTTTATTGATGGTCTCACAGGAACAAACATGAAACCATGCTCTGGCAACTTCCTAGAGGAAGTTCTGCCGTTTATAGGAAGGACATCAGTAACAAATATGGCCCCTGTCGCTTCAATGTGGGTGGAAGTGAAAACAAATTTGAAAGGAAGTAAGATGGTCATCTGGGCATCAGTGTGGGCACGAATCTCATACTTACAATCTTCCTCTCTCTCTCCCTTCCCTCGCTCACACTCTCCACCCCTCCTCTCCCACTCTACCTCTGCTCTATTACTCAATGCCCCCTTATTTTAACTCAATTCCCCACTGGCTGCACACACACACACAATTACCCCGCACACACACAAATCCCCCTCCCACACACACAATTCCACCAGTCACAAAAAATTCAACCCGCACAATACCCACACACAATACCCACACACAATACTACCCAAAATACCCACACACAAACTCAAACTCTCCCCCTCCACACACACACAATTCCACACACACACAAATTATTCCCCCCACACTACCCACACACAATACCTACCACACACAGTAGCTCTCTCCCCATACACAATACGATCCCCCCCAATCACTACACAATATACACCCCCCAAACACCACTACAATACAGTAGTATACACTACAATACAGTAGTATACACCCTCCAATCCCAACCCCAATATAAACAAATACAAAAATAATTACCTTGGAGGTGGAAGGCCTCCAGTGCCACATTAGTCCTGCGCGTAGATACGGAAGTTGGGCCAGTCTTCAGGTGGGTCCAACTTCTGGCGCCGACCAGTGGGGGAAGCAGGCCCCGCGCAGCAACAATAAGAGGCCCTTCAACTAGGTGCAGAAGTTGGGCCCGACCTCTGGCCAGGTCCAACTTCCAGTGTCAGCTGAACAGACCCTCCGCGGCCGCTGGGCCTGGAACAGTTGTCCTGGCTCTCCCCCACCCCCTGTCGGCATCCCTTGTTTAATAGCAACTCCGCTGGGATTTCAAAAGATGTAACTAATTGTTTTTTTAAATATAATAATAATATTAATTGCATAAATAACAACCTCATTTCCTTATAATTAACTTTTTACTCCTTATTGCAACAACATTGTCTTTACTGGGCAATCCTTGACATTGGTCAGCGTTGAATTTGATGCACAGGAATTTCACTTAAATTTAAGTGAATGCTTTCTTAAAATGTAGCCTCTGTGACCTCTGAGATAATGTACAAAATGGTATTCCTGATGTAAATATTTAAATAAAGTGGATAGTGTCCTAAATTCGGGATGCACATTGATACCCTGACATCCAAAACCTACGCCAAACTAGGTGTACTTTACAGGAACAAATCCTCCCTAAGTCTGCTTGTTAGAAAGCGTATCGCGCAGCAGATGCTAATGCCAATTATCGACTATGGAGACATAGTATTTGGCTCAGCACCACAAACCCACCTTAGCAAACTTGACACCCTCTGCAATTCAATATGCCATTTTGTTCTCCAATGCAACTACAACACACACAACTGCAACATGCTCAAAGAACTAGATTGGTCATCACTCGAGTCTAGGCACAACGTTCACCTTTCCTGTCTTGCCTTCAAATACTTTCTGGGCAAGCTACCCATCTATCTGAACAAGCTCCTCACCCCTACCACATGCAGCACTTATCATCTAAGATCAGACTCCAAAAGACTGTTCATGGTTCCAAGGCTCAACAAAGTATCTGGCCATTCCTCCTTCTCTTACCGTGCATCCCAAAACTGGAACAACCTACCGGAGACTCTCACATCCACCACCAGTTTAAGTTCTTTCAAAACTAAGGCTGTCTCAAATTTGAATGTGGTCTGTAACTGTTTCATAAGCCTATAATATATATTTTCTTTAACTGTGCATGCAATGTCTTGTATATAATGTATACCCTAATAATTTATGTAACTGTATTTGTAACCATGTATTATTTGGCTTAACTCTGTGCCCAGGACATACTTGAAAACAAGAGGTAACTCTCAATGTATTACTTACTGGTAAAACATTTTATAAATACATTTAAAAAAAAAATAATCTCTAAGCCAGCTACTGTAGTTTAGTTGTGTTTGTGCACAACTGTTATTTTAGTACGCATATTTTGTTACGTGAATAAAAAAAAAGGAATGCCCGAAAACTCTCATAGTATAGTATTTAGGAGTATAGTGTTGGTATCAAGTAATGGTAAGATATGCACGTACAACAACATAGTAAAAACGGGCATTTAGGTATAAAAACTATAAGTTGAATTCCCCACGATCAGGCAGACACTCACATCAGGAACACTGTGGCAGCGTCCAAAACACTTACTGTTACTCTGTGTAACTTGGGAAATCCTATCCCATAAACATCTTAGTGCTATTTGGCATTCAACCAGAAGGATGTTTTGTATATATGGTATCTCCTAGACTCTGCATCCAGCAAGCTCAGCGGTGACATCATTGGTGTGCATCCCGTGCCAGGTTGCCCGAAGTTGAGTGGAATCATCTCTCCAGTCTCGAGTGGCAGGTTGGTCGAAACAACTGTCTGTCTGTAGATTTAGTGGCTATGCTCTCCTTCAACCTTCATTTGCATGTCATTATCCAGAATCCCTGGTTACAGTGGAAGCATTGTGTGCTGAGTGATTATGGAAAAAAGGCAGGTTTGTGGATCTGTCTGAGATATGTGAATGTGCTTTAAAGTTGTATTTTTATTTGCTATACACCATAATTTCTGTGTCCTGGTTATTTAGAAAATGTATGCAGATTTTTTTTTTTTTAGCCAGAGCACATCACTATCCAGTAATGCCATGACTTAGTTATGAGAGTACGGCTAGTGAAGAACCTGAGTGTTCATATTCTAATGCTTTTAAGAGTTACAGTATACTCCAGTGGTTATATATGAACTATAAGTATCAAAGTAGCTCGGTTAAACTCACAAATATGTTAACCCGCATAGTTTCAGATCTGCTTCAGGCTTCTCATCAAAGCTCCTCTCTTAAAGCTCATAGGGAGGTCTGACAGGCCTATGAAGCATAGCCAACTCAAACACTCAAGCTGCTGACCAGAGGTATGAGATTACTGAAAGCCCTGGTTTACTACACTTGTGGGAATCAATGCACCCATTCCTGGCTTTTGTGCTAAATCACATTATACTTGTGTATATGTGTGTGGAAAGGGTGAATTTATGTTCTTCGTCTTTAGAAAAAGGTCTTTAACCCAATCAAACCTCATTAAATCACAAACTTAAACCATTGCAAATCGTCTTTACATGTTATGTGAGTATGAAGGCAAGGTGATTTCAGCTTGGGAGACAATAGTGACTCCCCTGTGTCATTTACAATAATAATAAAATCGCCAACGGTACCTATTTAGCATTTACTGGACCTATTTTGTATGTCCTGTACCTATTAAAACCAGCCGCACCCATTTTGCCTTTTTATGCCTATATGTGACAGCAAAGGAGGGCTCCCCCACCCTTCTCCCATTCGTTCTCACTACAGCAGCTTGAAGCTCTCAAATGGATTTGACAAATGATCAGAGGGTTATAAGGAAGTTATCACTCCTTCTATATTATGTTTACATTGTTCTATTAGTAACATTCTTTGCATATAATAAATTGCATGTTTTAGTTATGATGTCTTCATCGGAGGCTCTTACCTACTTATAAGCTCATGCATCGCACAATGACAGAGGAACTAAAGTGTGTAGTATCTATTTTTATGTGCCCATTTTTGGCAGGTCTGCTAAGACTTCATACCTTTGAACACAAAAACATTTACATATTTTTGTTTTTAAGATTTAGTACTCAAAACCGTAATGTAAAAAAGAATATATATGAAACACTAAAGAACTCCAAATCGTGGTTGAAACTGTTGGCTGGAGACAGAGTTTGAGTAGTGGTGGTTGGGCACCTGCAAACTGAAGATGTCTATTCTATCTTCTCCCCAACTAGAAATAGGATTTTTTTTAGCATTCAATGTAAGTCATGAGTGGACTCAGAACATTATCATAATGTGCTCTGCAGTAATAAGTGTACACCAATATTTTTCTTTATTTGTTGTTTATTTTCCCATAATTTGAACATAGCAAATAGGTGGCACTTCTTTTTTAATGCTTCGATTTCTTCTGGGTTCAAAAGCAACCAATAGTAGTGACATGTTTTAAGGAATAACATATGTAAGGGTAGATGTAACCAACACAATTCCTTTTCCGTTTTAGAATTGTCTTTGAATATAAACTGTCCTTCGTATTTCCAAAGAATTGAAAAAAGACAATTATATTGTTAATTTGTTTTCGTTTTTTTTTTTTTTTTTTAGAAACTAGGGAATATTCAGGTAGCTTCGATAAGTTACTGTAGTTATTGACAGTATTGAGCACTTTTCGAATGAGGTTGTATGTGAAGCTATTCAGAAAGCTCAGATAACATGGTAAACTCGCTCAAAACCTGCTTCCCTCCGATCGGTCACGCTCCCACTCAGACAAACCAAGTGCTACTGATGCAGCGGCCGTTATTCGAACACTTCACGCGTCATGTACATCGGAATCCCGATTTGAAACCGCGGGATGAATTCCAGCCTCCCCGCACTAAGATGCGAGCGCAGCGAGTGCAGACAAACACATTTTAGTGTTCTGGCTATTAAAAACATAAAATTGACACAGTATCACAGTAGCACAGTACTGTACACATTACAATTCATCATTTTATTGCAAACAAAGAAACAGAATCCATGAAAATCAAACAAAATATCCGCGATAAGCGCGGGTGCCTGGGACGATTGGCCGCGTTCATGCTGCGTGGGGAACAGCAGAGAACTCAAAATCAGCGCCGAGATGTGTTCGAATAATGGCCGCTGCATCAGTAGCTCCAAAAATGCTCAAACTCGCATTTTGTTTTACAGGTAGCTCCGAAATTCACATCGCGGATACAACTTGCGCATTCTGATCTCGCCACCTGAAGGGGATATTATAATCTCCTTTTTTTTGTTCTGTAAAGGCATCAAAAGTCTCAAACCAATAACTCCTGACATTATTATTATTAGTAGTAGTAGTAGTAGTAGTAGTATTATGTTTTATGATTCCACAATGCTTACATTGCCAATCCAACAAAGAATAGAATAGAAACAGAATGATAGCAATATGCATGATAAAATATGACTAGTAAATATATATATTAAGAAAAGTCTAAAGACGGTACAATTACTCGTATCTTAGGGAAACCATGTGTTCATTTGTCTAGAGCAGGCTTACTTGATAACTAGTACATTTATTTCTACAAGTCATATAAGAGCTGTTACACTTAAATTCCTCTGTGTTCTAGCTATAGTATGTATATTGTAGGAGGCAAAAGTGGTCCAATTCTGTACCATTTGTATCAAAGCAAAAGTTTCCTTTGAAATTGAGAATATGTTTAATTTGATACAAAAATATTTGTGCAGTAAAATTTAAGTGATAAAATGTATTACATACAGTACCTTCAAAAAATGTGTTTTATGTATGCATAATTCTTTATATGATGCATTGCACCTTTTATGTATTGTGTCATTTTGAATACTTGATTTATAAATTCATAAATTAAAACAGAATTAGGAAAAAATATTACACGTGAACCATAGCTCTATAGGATTCTGTACCCTGACCTAAGGAAAGCAAAACTAAAATACATGACTCTCTGGAAGGAGGACCTAGGCCCAGAACTTGAATGAATTTTATTAAATGTCTATGGTGAAGAATTCAGAGATTAATATGCAGTATCACTTGTTTTTACATCACCATTGATCCCTGGATCTTTTTACTCAAAAATAATTGAATGTAAGTTTTGACAAAGCCACTGATAAACTTGCCTCCCTTAGGGCCTCAAGATCTAGAATAACATACCTACAATGTTGTACATTAGAAAAAAAAGTGGGAGAAATAATGGGAATGGAAAAAGGAATGAGTACTGTTAAGATATTTAATTATTTATAAAATGTTTTACCAGGAAGTAATACATTGAGAGTTACCGCTCGTTTTCAAGTATAGTTAATATGACAAATAATACATGGTTGCAGATACAGTTACATAAATTAACAGGGTATACATTATATACAATACATTGCATGCACGGTTAGAGAAGATGTATATTATAGGTTATGTAACAGACCAGAATAAAATGTGAGACAGCCTTAGTTTTGAAAGATCTTAAACTGGTGCTGGATGTGAGAAAGTCCGGTAGGTTGTTCCAG